>NC_071517.1:2734772-3037803 GCF_027887155.1 Malaclemys terrapin pileata
TCTCCGAGAGGAAAGGGGCTAAGCTCATGGGTTTGAGAATGGTCTCTCCTGCCAGAGGCATGAGGTCCGTCAGCAAGTCGCGCGTGTGCTGGGGGGAGCCCCCGGCAGGAGCAGAGGGATCCGTGTCCGGCTGTGATCTCTTGGGAGACGGGCAGCTCCTGCACAAGGCCTCAAACTGCCTCAGGAGCTGGCAGGGAAAGGGAGGAACAGAGCAAGGAGTCAGTGCAGCACAGCAGGGCCTGCCCCACAACTAACCCCTTCACAAGCAACAGACAGCCGGCCCCTGCCAGCCTGCTCCCCAGGGGGGCTGGATGGGGTTTTGGGGAGCCCTTTTATTGCCTGGCACTGAGTGCTGGAGGAGCGCGGGGTGTGCCATGCACAGTAGATCAGACATCAAGCTGGTATCCTGCCTGGCAGGATTCAATACCTGATGCTTTGCAGGGGGCTCACCACCCACACCATACCTGGCCTGTTGTGCAATATTTCATTCCTTCTTTCCTGACCTGTGCAGCCACCAGTTGATGCCCTGAAGCATGTTGTTATCTCCTCTAGGAGCAAAGTTCAGCCCAGTACGGGGGTGGGGGGTGGGGGAGGGGAAATGACCCTGCACCCTCTGGTGCTCCCTGCTCCAGGGGAGGGCAGAAGTAGCTGCGTCCGGCCCGGCAGCACAGAGCCAGTCCTTCGGGCTCGCAGGCTGTGCTGGGGTGGGAGTGAGACACACGAGTCACCTTTGTTGCTTTGTTGGCCACGGGCCCGGGAGTTCTTTGGCTGAGCTGCTGCAGGTGTGGCCGGGTAATCCCGGAGATCTGCTCGTGGGCCAGCAGGTCGGAGCACAGGAGGGAGGATATGGCACACATGGACCTCTGGCAAGGACAAAAGAGCAGGTCAGAAGACAGGACCTATGCCGATACTGCAGCTGCAGGCAGCTCGTCCAAGCTGGCTTTAGTGCCGTGACACGCACCGGGGCGACTGCCTGCAGAGCTGCAGCTCCCCGATTCCCCAGGGCCCAACATCAGCGGCAGAGCAAGTTTCCCCAGCCCAGGCGGGACCAGCTCCAGGGCCCCGTCACTCAGAGTCCAGCCATGGGGCAAGGGGTGCTGGAGCTTTCGCCGTGGGAGCCCTTCCCCACTAGGGACTGGGCTGCACCCCAGCAGTGCAGGCAGACGAGGGCATGAACCAGCTCACAGCCACTGCTGACCCACACTAGATCCCTCGTTTCTTGAGCCACCTCCTCCCATGGGGCAGCCGGGGAGCCCCTCCACACTCCTGAGGCTTCTCGGGCTGCTCAGTGGGCCCCGTCTCCCCGTGCCCGCAGGGTGGATGCAGCGTCTCCCCCGTGCACCCACCATGCAGACGAGCTGGCTGGGGTCCTGCAGCATCCGACTCAGCAGCTCCAGCACCACCTCGCAGTTCAGCAGCCCGCACCTGGGGAGAGTGGGCAGCGCGTGGTCACGGCAGCTTCCCAGGCTCACGCAGGGGTGGGCTTGGCATTCTCAGCCTCTCCGAGATGGCAGGGAGCAGCCCCATGACCTGCCCCCCAGGGGTCACTGGCTGAGCTCTCCAGGGTGAATGGTGTGGGGCAGCACCTTGGCGACACTCCTGGCTCCCTGCTCTGCTTTGCGGCCAGATCTGCCCATCAGACAGCCCAGGAAGGGGCACGGGACCCCGTGCGACCTAGAGGGCTTTGGAGAACACCCAGCCCAGCCCCCCCTGGCACCCTGGCAAGGGTGGGGAATGCAGCCTCCCCCCGAGCCCAGTGGCCCGGCAGCACCGCTGGGGGTGTGAAGGAGGAGACGCGGCGGACTCTTACTCTTTGATGAAGTGCTGGGCCTCCTCCCGCGTCAGGAAGACCTTGGAGCCCCTAGTCAGCGCACTCACCAGGCTCAGCTCCTGCAGGCAGTCGCCCTCCACCCTGCCAGTGGGGAGGAGACACCAGCCCGTTACCTGTGTCCTGCGAGGGAGGACGCTCTCCCGGCCCTGCTCCCCGATTCGGAGGGGCAGTGAGCAGGCTTCCCTGCCAGCTCGAAGACCCCGCCCCCCCAAGGAGCCCCCTGGCAGGGCACGGAGAGAGCTGGGCACTCGGCACTCCTGCATCCCAACCCCACACCAACGCCGGCCTTGGGCAAGTCACTGACCCTGGCCACCTCCCACGAGCCCCAGAACACAGGCAGCTGCAGCCCCAAGTGCTGTCACTTTGCTCTGCCCACCCAGGAGGGGCTGAAGGGGCCCCCAGGCACTGGCCCCACCGGGTGAAGCAGCACAGGCTGGAAGAACCCCAGCATCTGCCCGACTGCTCCCACTTCCAGTGCACTGAGCCGGGTGGCTGAAAAACTGGGGGGGGGGGGAGGGGGGGGGGGAAATGGGGACCCAGCACCCAGAGGGGACATGAATTAACAGGGCCCAGCGAGAGGGGAAACCATGCGCATTAAGGGATTTGCAGGGATACTGGAGAAGGGGGATTCTAATGGTTTTAACCCCGGCTGCACCCCTGCCACAAGCTCAGAGCCCTTCCTTCTCTCTCCACCCTGGCCCCGGCCACGGGCCCTCGGCTCACCTCTCAGTAATGTTCCCCAGCTCCCTGCTGGCCCCCGAGGGGCTGTCGCTGCCTGATTTGCTGTAGGAGTCGGAGGTCCTGCTCAGCTCCCCGTTCTCCTGCGAGGAGTTCTGGGAGCTGTGCCCACTGTCCGTCTCTTCCCAGCCACCTCCTGCCTGCCCAGGCTGGTGACTCACTATAGGAGAAGCAACAGCAGGAGAGAGTCACCCAGAGCCAGAGCTTCCTGCCTGCTTCAGGGATTGGCAGACAGCTCTGCCACGACCCAGCCTCCACCTGCACCATACAGGAAATGGTGAGCACTCCGGAGGAACCAGGGTTCTTCTTCTATTCCAGGCTGGACTGTGGAACAGTGTTATGTGCTGCTAAATGGCAGCTGTGTTTCACCCCAGAGGTGGCTGCATTTCAATGCGGTGTGTGGTGATTCCTAGGATTTGCTGAGCATGCGGTGAGCCCGGGGGCGGGGTGGAAACGGCTAACGAACATTAGGCATTAGCACCACTGCATGGAGGAGTGTCATCCAGCAGCGAGAGCTGGGAACTGGCAGCCTAGACTCCTGGGTTCTGTCCCCAGCTCTGTCACTGAAGCTAACGTGTCCATCTTTAGAGTAGGACCAACCTTCCCCTCCCAGCCGGGGTGTCAGGAGCCCTAATACGGCAGGGGTGATGATGCGCAAGAGCTGTCTGCGGGAGCTACCACGGGAACTGCTTTCCATCACCACAGCCCCACACACCTACCTTGCAGGCTGTGGACTGCAGGAGCAGGGGGCTTTGGAGGCACCACACAGCTTTTACCAGGAGAAGGCGCCGTCACGGGCTGGTAGGCATCGTCCTGCAGCTCCCTGGGGCAGGGAGGGGGGAACTCCGGGCTGGGCAGCACAGCGCTGGCGACCACCTCGGCTGCTTTCTGTATGGTGGCGAGCAGGGCCTCGCCGGCGGAAGCTGGGCAAGCACAGGAGAGGCCAAGGCGTGAGTCTCTGTGCAGGACTCCACTCCGAGGGCAGCACTGCCACCCACCCTCGGGGCACCCTGCCCGCAGGGGGGCGAAAATTAGGCTGAATCCCGTTGCCCGCCAGGGGCTGTAGGGGCGTTAGGCCTTCTCCCAGCCCAGCAACCCTGCCCCCTCACTGGCAACAAGTGGTCTGAATCCAGCCTGCCCCGAACTCCTACTTCCTGAGGGAGCTGCCTAGAACAGCCCCGCACAATTTGGAGCAATGCTAGTTGGCACGAACTGGGCACTTAACAGGCATCTCAGCAGGGACGCCAAGGTATGGGCCAGGGAGACTGAAGTGCCCTTTCACCCCCAGCCTGGGACCCTGGGTTGGGGCTAAGAGACAACGGCAGGGTCTGGGCACAGGGAAGCTCACGCTGCTGCTGGCTGGGCAGTACCTGCTTTGGGCCTATGGCACTTCAGTCTAGGCCTCTCAGCAGCACATCAGCACTGCTAACCCGGAGCGTTCAAACGCCACGAGCCAGGCCCCAGAAATCACCAGTTTGGCTGGAAAATCCAGAGCTTTATTTTCACATAAGAAACGTGGGGTTCTTGCTCTTCGCCCTCTGGTTTGTGAGCACACGGGGGCATTTGGGGCGGGGGGTCTCAAGATTTTCTCTGCCATGACCAGGGCTAAAAACTGGTTTCCTGTTTTAAATGACTGTAGAGCCTCCTCTAATCCCGGCCCCCGGGGCGGAGGATGCTCAAAAAGCACCGTCTGTTGGGATAGCAAATGTGAAACATCAGGACAGAGGGTGGGGGGGTAATAGGAGCCTATATAAGAAAAAGCCCCAAATATCGGGACGGCCCCTATAAAATCGGGACATCTGGTCCCCCTAGTTGGGAGCTGTGGGCTAACCCCCCGCGAGCTGGCGACGTGGCAGGGGGTGGCGCGGAGCCGGGCCCTGTGGACGGCACTTACGAGAGCCGCTTCTCTCGCCCGTGAAGCCAAAGCCTTGGAAGGAGCGGCAGGGGCTGGGCTTGGAGCCCATTCCTACGACCAGAGGCACAAAGCACATTTCAGAGAGAGACACAGAGAGCTCCAGGGTCCCTCCCCATGCTGTGCCCCCTCTGCCCATTACTGCACTCAGGGGCGCCCGTCCCGCCGCCCGGACACAGCCAACCCCAGCTCTGCAGGGGGCACAGAGCCAGGAAGCCACTGCAGCTAGTCTAAACCAAACTCTGCCTGCGGACCCGACACAGGTGCTGCCCCCTGGTGGGGAAATGCTAGTAGTGCTGGGGAGCTTGCACGCGCAGTCCAGAGCCCTACTTGCGGCAGGACCACAGCCTGGCTGGCTGGAGGCTGCAGGGCTCCTTGCTTCGGTGACCTTTAGGGGTCGGATTTTCCAAGGGGCCGAAGGGAGCCTGGTGCCAACTCCCACTGACTCCCCATGGCAGCTGGGCACTTAATGCCCCTTGCAGCCCCCACCCCATTTTCTGACCCTCTGTTTGACGTGAGTCGCTGCCCAGCCCCATGGCACCCACCCGACGGGAGCTGCAAGGGCCGTTGCTTTCCCTGTTCTGCCAGCACCTCCATAGCCTCCAGTAAGGATGCATTTGTCCTGCCATGTGAGAGGCCCTGCCTGAGTTCCCACCCCAGGCTCCCTCGGTGGGTGGGCCACGTGCTTAGCAACTGGAGCCACGGGGCCGCAGTGGCGCCACCAGCTGGGAGATGTGGCCAACAGGGGCAGGGACCGTTTCCCAGCTCCCTGGGCGAGTCGGATTCCCAGGAGGATTGGGCGTGAAAGCAGTGCAAGGTCGTTAGAGAGCGAGCCAGTGTAAGTAGTGAACTGCCCATGGAGCCTGACCGCCCCTTCCCAAGACTCCCCTCATCGACAAGCAGCAGGGGGAGTTTGCCCTGCTACTGTCTCAGCTGCACCTGCCCTGGGGATAAGGCTCTGCCATCAGCTTCTCCCCCCCCCCAGCACCCGTCTCCAGGGCTGCCAGCTCAGCACCTCCCAGCAGTGCCATGAGCGTCGGGAGTGTTCACACCAGGGTGCTGGTGTTTACCTGTTGGGGGAAGTGGCCTGCAGGGCTGAGCAGAGGGCGGGGGCGACAAGGTATCCGAAAATAAAGCACCGGCCAAGTCCTGCAGGGAAAGAACGGACAGTCACAGCCGGGAGAGGGCACTGGGCTCCCGGCCGGCTCAGCAAATCCCTGGCCAGTGCTTGGAGCAGGGGTGGGAGGGTGCCCTGAACTCCCCCGGCCCGGGCAGAGTCCTCTCCCCAGGGTCAGTCCCCTGGACGGGGCAGGGTGTCACTCACCTGTGCTGCTGCTCGGACCTTCTGGTACAAGCTGTTGCCGTGCAGGGGATCTGGCGGCCCCGCAAACACTAGAAGGCAGAGGGTGAGGAAGGGCTGGGTTAGTGCAGCTGTGTAAGGTCTAACGGGCCCAGCTAGAGGGGTGTGCCGGGCAGTCATCACATCACCCAGCAGTACCATCGCCCCTCCTGCAGGTCCCCACCTGAGCCCCCCGACGGCTGCACCAAGCTCACAGCTGGTGGCAGGGAAATCAAGAGCACCGGCGGGATTTGGGGCTGGGGGCCTTTCCCTCCGCAGTGCTTTCCCCAGTCAGCGCGAGGCTGGAGCAGCGCTGCCCTCGGCTGGTCTCTCTTCTGGTAACAGTGCTGACCCCAGCCCAGCCCCAGGGCCGCCCAGGTGCCCTGTTACCTGCTGCTTCCTGGATGAAGGTGGAATTCCTTTTCAGCTGCTGGAGGAACTGCGAAGAGCCGTGCGTGCACATATACAGCAGAATCTTCAGCACCTGGAGACACAGGAGAGGCTGAGCAGAGTCTGGGGCACCAGAATTGGACACCTGGGGACTCACTCGGCTGCCGGCACTTCACCAGCCCAGAACTGTTCGGGGCTGATGGAAAGCACCAGGTCCAGACTCTGGCAGGGCGTAGACCCGGCGGAAGGAGTCAGTGCAGAGACTTCACTAGGAATGTCCTGACACCAGCCCCTCCCCACTCACACCATGGGGGGGGTGGCGCCTGCCCCAGCCTCAGCCCCCCCTTTTCCTGGGAACATTCAGGTCCCAGGCCATTGCGGAGAAACTAAATGAATTCTTTGCATCGGTCTTCATAGCTGAGGATGCGAGGGAGATTCCCAAACCTGAGCAGATGAAATTCAATGTTAATAAATGCAAAGTAATGCACATTGGAAAACACAATCCCAACTATACATATAAAATGATGGGGTCTACATTATTTGTTACCACTCAAGAGAGATCTTGGAGTCATTGTGGAGAGTTCTCTGAAAACATCCACTCAATGTGCAGTGACAGTCAAAAAAGCAAACAGATTGTATATATATTGCCTCTATATAAATCAATGGTACGCCCACATCTTGAATACTGTGTGCAGATGTGGTCGCCCATCTCAAAAAAGATGTATTGGAATTGGAAAAGGTTCAGAAAAGGGCAACAGAAATGATTAGGGGTAGGGAACAGCTTCCGTATGAGGAGAAATTAATAACACTGGGACTGTTCAGCTTGGAAAAAAGACGACCAAGGGGGATAGGATAGAGGTCTATACAATCATGACTGGTGTGGAGAAAGTAAATAAGGAAGTATTATTTACTCCTTCTCATAACACACGAACTAGGGGTCACCAAATGAAATTAATAGGCAGCAGGTTTAAAACAAACAAAGGAAGTATTTTTTTCACACAATGCACAGTCAACCTGTGGAACTCCTTGCCAGGGGATTTGTGAAGGCCAAGACTATAACAGGCTTCATAAAAGCACTAGATAAGTTCATGGAGGATAGGCCCATCAATGGCTATGCCAAAGGCTGGGAATGGGCGACGGGATGGCTCACTTGGGATTGCCTGTTCTGTTCATTCCCTCTGGGGCACCTGGCTGGCCACTGCCTGAAGACCGGATACTGGGCTAGATGGACCTTTGGTCTGACCAGCGTGGCCGTTCTTATGGAGGTCCTGGCACCCCCGAGCTCTCGCCTCCCTCCCGCCTGCACCCTAAGGACAGCCCCTGGTGCTGCGCTCCCCCTGGCAGCGCCCAGCTGTTCGGTTACCTTCAGCTTGACGTGACAGGAGTTATTCTGCAGTCGGTTGAGGAGGTGCTCCAGGAGGCACTGGCTGCTCCCTGGGGAGTCGTAGGAGATCTCTGGGAGGGTGCAGTGTTAGAGAAGTGACACTCACTAATGAGCAGCCGATGTCAGGTTAAAGGCCGAGGACTCCAAGAGTCAAAGGATCCTGCCAGTCCCTGAGCCATTCCCACTCCTTGATCACTGCTAATGCAGCTTCATCACAGTTAAGCAAAGAACAGCGGGTCTCCCCTCCCACCTTCGCCCCACTGAAGCTCTGCCCCGCTCACCCCACTGCATAGTCCCCTCCACCCCCCAAAATACCAGGGTCTTAAACCTGCTGCACCTGCCTCTTCTAGCTGGGATTCACAACAGAACAGTCCCTCTACATTCTCTGCTCCTCGCACCCGAAGATCTCAAAGCACTCTGCACACGTCCGTCCATCTCTCAGTATCCCAGGAAGAGAGTCAGGCCTGATTTCGCTCCCGAGCACAGCTGAGGCACAGGGAGGTGGACTATGAGAGCAGGGAAGAGAACCCAGATCACCAAACTGTCCCCCCCACCCCTCCGCTCTAACCACTAGTCCACGCTCTCACCATGGAGTGAGATTCCAAAGCACTAGTGATCCCCGCTTTTAGTAACAGAAATATCTGACACTGGCCTTGAAACTTGCAACAGTCTCTTATCGCGCCTCTCTCGCACACCGCTCCAACGCTGCCTTCCCAGCCTTACCCTGGGAATAAAGGATACTTGTGATTTCCTCAAACAGGTACCCAGGGCATGGGACGTCGTCATCCGAGGTGCCTTTCATCAGAGTGGGCAGCTGAAAGAGACCAAGCCTACACTGTCCAATCAGGGGTAGAGGGGCGGACCCATCAAGCCCCCTTTTGACATCTCACCCCAGCTGTTAACGCTGTCCCCAGGCGCATGAGATATCAGCTGGAACAGAACATCTGCTCCCGTCCCGTCCCCCACACACGCCCACGACTCCAATGCGCACTGTCCATGTGCTGAAGGCACTGTCCCCACGATCCACCGAGACATAAGAGAACCTCCACGCCCCTCACATCACAGTCCTGAGGACAAGCAACTCCCTCAGCTCTCTGCTGCCAACATTAGCTGCCTCCTAGGGAAGCTAGGACAGCCGGTTTGGGAAGGACGTGTTACACCGCACCCTACGAGACGTGAAGCCCTAGAGAAACGTTGGTCAAAGCCCGGCTCCACGGAGACTCCAGGTCCCAGGCTCTGCCACTCAGAGGGAGCATCACATGCTGGGCCTGGTCACCTCCAAGCTCCCACCCCCAGGTGAAAGCAGCTGCCTTCTGCTCCACCAAAGGCTCGTTACTGTAGGTCCAGGCAAGTCGCCAGCACAATCTCTCAGATGGGCGAAGTCTGGACAGGTCCCCTCTTGTCCCAGCACCACCAGGTGGGGTCACGCGGGCCCTGGATCACAGAGATTTCCCACACTCAGCGCCTGGCCACCCAGGGAAAGCCCAGGAGGACGCAGCATGCCTCTTAGCCTTCCCATGTGGGGCGGGCTCCTGAATTTGTTGGTGTGGAATATCAGCCGGGCCCAGGCGACACCTGGGGAGAAGGCGCTTACCCTCCCCTGGCCCGGGAGGCCAAAGGCCTGTAACAGCCCAGGCTCCTCACCGCGCCATGGCGGAGCCGGGAGGCAGCACGGCCCCTCTCCCCTCCGGGCGCCCTGGGACAGCCCGAGCCAGGGGCCGCCCAGCGCAGCCACTGCGGGGGCAGGGTCAGCGCCACGCAACAGCAGGGGTAGTGACATCACTGACGAGGACGGTGACGTCACAGAACCTCGTTGCGACAGTGACGTCACAGAGGCGTGGGGGGGCGATGACGTCACGCGAGCGTGGTGACATCACCACTCAGGATCCCCCCCCGCGAGATTCTTCCCCGGCCCAGCCCCAGCCCCGTTGTCCCATCAGGCGGCTGAGGCCGGCCCCCCAGGCGGGACGAACAACCCCCGGCCCGGCCCCCGTACCCGGCTCAGGAAGCTCAACCGGTCCCGCAGCGGCGCCGCCATGATTCTCTCTGCGCTCATCCCGCCCTGCCCCTCCTGCACCCGGCCTCGTCTTCTCGCCCCCCGGAACCCCTGCCCGCCAATTAGAGTGCGACTTCCTCCCAGATCAGCCAATCAGCACCGGAGGGGGGTGGGGCCCCAGGGGGAAGCGACCGTCACCACTGACGGCACCGCCGCGGGCATGAGAGAAGGGCAGTAAATAACCGGCACCTCGTCCAATCAGAAGCCCCCGTGTCAGAAAAGGGACCAATCAGAAGGAACAAAGAAGGTGGGCGTTATTCGTAACCAACCCAAAGCCTCGCCTGGGTAGGACAGGGCCGTGAGAGGGCGAGATGGGGCGGTGTTTAGTTGGAACCAATCCAGAGCCTAGAGCGGTCTGATGGACAGGACGCTGCACCTCTCAGAGGCCATCAGTGGGAAGTCGTTAGCCGGACCCAATGGGAGAGTGCTAGGCGGTTTGACGAGCAGCGAGCAGAGCCTATCAGAGCCCGGTCCATCATGGCGGCGCCCAGCGAGTAGAGAGCCGGCGATGTCAGGCCAGGGGGTCTGGCTGCGAGCCCGGGAGCGGCTGCGGCGCTTCCCCGAGCTGCTGGCGGGATGTCGGGACCAGGTGGGGCCGGGCCGGGCCGGGCCGGGCCGGGCCGGGCGTGGGGGGGGGTCTCCCCAGCCAGTGCCGGCCGCTCGGCCCCGTGCCCGGGAGAGCCACAGCGGCGCTTTGCCCAGCAGCCAGGGGACCGGATGTCCCGATATTGGGGCTTTGTCTTATATAAGCGCCTATTACCCCCCACCCCGTCCCGGTTTGTCACACTTGCTGTCTGGTCACCCTACCAGCAGCCCCCCCCACCCCCGGCCTGGGGAGAGACCAGTGGCGGGAGCCACGGGCTGACCCCCCCCCCCCCAGGTCTAGGGGTGAGAGCCCCAGACTGCGCCCGCCCCAGGCATGGAGCGTGACTAGGGTTGAGAGCCCCGGGCAGCCCCCGCCCCCAGGTCTAGGGGTGAGAGCCCCGGGCAGCCCCCGCCCCAGGCATGGAGCGTGACTAGGGTTGAGAGCCCCGGGCAGCCCCCGCCCCCAGGTCTAGGGGTGAGAGCCCCGGGCAGCCCCCGCCCCAGGCATGGAGCGTGACTAGGGTTGAGAGCCCCGGGCAGCCCCCGCCCCAGGCATGGAGCGTGACTAGTGGTGGGAGCCCCGGGCAGCCCCCGCCCCCAGGTCTAGGGGTGAGAGCCCCGGGCAGCCCCTGCCCCAGGCATGGAGCGTGACTAGTGGTGGGAGCCCCGGGCAGCCCCCGCCCCCAGGTCTAGGGGTGAGAGCCCCAGACTGCCCCCGCTCCCATGCATGGAGAGTGACTAGGGGTGAGAGCCCCGGGCTGACCCTGCCCCAGGCATGGAGCGTGACTAGTGGTGGGAGCCCCGGGCTGACCCCGCCCCCAGGTCTAGGGGTGAGAGCCCCGGGCAGCCCCCGCCCCAGGCATGGGGAGTGACTAGGGGTGAGAACGCCGGGCAGCGCCCCCCTCTTGTCCTGTCTAGGTCCTGCTGGGGGGAGAGGGGTAGGGTCCCTGACTCAGCCTGTCCTAACTCTTGGGGTTGGTGACCCGGTGAGAACAAGGCCGGGTGTGACTGTTACGATGGCGCCGTGTGATTTTAGGCAGCAGCCTACGGAAAGTGTGTAGCTGCGACGACCACAGGCCGTGCCGAGCTGCGGAAGGACGTGTGCATGAAGGAGTTTGAGGCCCTGAAGGAGTGCTTCACCCAGGCAGTATGTTGCAGGGAATATCTGTACACACAAAAACTCGGGGGCCACTCTGTGGGATGGTTCTTGGAGGGGGACTGGCCTGGAGAGTTCAGTGCTATCATGTTTATACTCTCTTTGGTGCAGTACCATAGGCAAAACATGCGTCTGGAGAAGTAATTCTCAAACCTAGGATTCATGCCCAGGGCATCTGAAGTCTAATACGTCAGAAACGACCACTGTAGCGATAGTCTTGTGGTTAAGGCTCTGGACTTGGGATAAGGAAATCTGTTAATTGTCAGCTATGACTCAGCAAGTTACAGTCTGTACTGCAGGATAACAGTGCCCCTCAAGCACAAGGAAGTTGTGAGAATGAACAAATGTTTGAACTACTCTGACACCATGGGATAGTACAAGTACAGAGGTAGAGTGGGGCTGTTTTCCCCTTCATGGTGATTGGTTCTGTTGGTCAGTGTGGGTAGCTTATCTGGCAAAGTCCTCACAACAGAGCAGGAACTGGATGTTGTAATCAGAAAACACCAATCCTCTTCCTCCTAGCTTATCTGACTCACTTCTTTTTACAGGCAAAGAAGACAATGAAGTGAAGGCATTAGTAACAATACAGGGGACTGGAATCTAGATTTACAGCCCTGGCTGGTGTCTGTCCAGCTGTAATCAGGTAGTTCCAGGACAGAAGAATTTGCATAATCTAATTAAATCAGAAGGAAATGGGAGCCGAATAATGGAATACTCAACTCTATTTCATGCAACCTCCTCCCCCAGCTGTTTCAAACAATGCATGTAAATAGATGTTTGGAAACTTTTTTTAAATAAAACTCCAAAATCTGAGTCAGTGTTTTAAGACCTGCTCTTTATTCTACAATTTAACTATGCAGTCTGGAAAGGGTAGCAAAAACTGCACTAAAACTAAGCTTCTATCCTAATGAGTGGCTACGCTCCCTTTGTTTGCCGCAGTACACTTAGCCTACTCTCAGATGGCCCTATTGTTCTAGAGCTAGCTTTGGTCATGTGGCTTTCCTGAGAATTTAGGATTCCATCTCCCCTTCCCACAGGGTCCAAGGAATGTTAGGGTGGGCAGAAATGCAGAATAGGTCACTTGAGAGAGGGTTCTGCTTTAGCTCACGAGATTTCAGTATTTCTGCCCATATTATGACTAATGCTTAAGTTCAGCTACAGCCACGGTACGCTAAAGAGCTGCCCCACTACAACTGGGAACCTTGCTGCTAAACCTCCACGTCCCATGTGAATACAGGCTTTCAGACTGCAGCTTTGAAAACCTAAGCACTGAAACTCCTAAGACGAAGGAAGAAATAGGCCAAGGTTACAAACCATGGCAGAGCTCCTCATCTAGTGGCTCATGGTACCCTCAAGGCTGCCGGGGCCCTCGCAGTAGTGCAAGGACACTGGTTACGTTTAGAGGGTTAAGCACAGGGCTACGGAGGAAATGCTGGGTACAAGGATAAGTAAATCCAAGCTGCAGCTTGATAGAGGTGAGGGGGGTGCTAGCTAATGAAAAGCACTCCGATAAGAGCAGGTCACTGCTTGGGCCATGAGCGCCCCACTTTTCACTGCACTCACCCTGAAGCTAAACAAAGTGGCATTTCATGAAATCTCCCAGTTGGGGGCACACTGAGCCCCTCCCCTCACCGCCAGGAGGAGCCCAGCCACTAGCTGCAGCAATGGCAGAAGGGATGCAGAATGAGTGGAGTTCCCTTAAGGATACGTCCCATCCTGGACAACAGGAACTGCCCCCCAATGGCCGAGAACGGCTTAACGGTGCTCGTTACAGCAAGAAGAGTTCAGCTCAAAATGCTTTAACTTATTTTATTGATTGGCCTGGCGTGGCCACTCCTCAGCCTTTCCCAGCTGGGAATGTCTCATTCACAACACTGGCCAATTTCAGGTGCTGAGGAATTTCAGAATTATCTTTGGTCCCTTTGTGGTCGGCAGGCACCTCAACAGCAGCACGTGGTCCCCCTAAACTGCTGCTCACATGGTGTAAGAGAAACAGTGCTCCCCGTGCCAGGCAGGATCGCAGCACGAAGCTGACAGAGGCCAGGGAGATCCCTGTACACAAGTTAGGGGCAAGCAGGGCGGGTGTGCATAGGGAGTATTTAGTTCCCGCCCACAGAGCTCCCTTAGAGCTTTAAAGGGCTAGTTCTTGCAGCGGGGACAGACTTTAGATTTGGCCATGAGCAGAGGAGACTGCTGCACTGAAAGCATGTGTCTTACTTGCATCTGACGTCCACAAATGCTAACAATCACACGGAGGCCGTTCTAGGGCCTCCTGCCCCAGAGCAGAAGTTACAAGAGTCCCAGATACGGGTTAATTGTGCTTTGAGACAGGGTCATGGAGGAACTCCAGGAGACTCCAGCTATGGCAGTCCCGTCTACAACAGCCACTTCAGGATGCATGCAAATGCCCCTCCTGAAGACGTTCAGCTGCCACAGCGATTTAAGCACTTCAATAATCGGCCGACTTTAAAGACCAGTCCCAATCCTGTTCTTCCCTTTTAGGAGCTCAGAGTTCTCTAGTCTGAAGGCAGAGTCATCCCCCCTAGTGTTTCTCCTGGTAACCAGCCCCCATCACAACAGTTACATAGTTCCCGCTTCCAGGAGGTTGATCAGATATGAACGAAATGAGGCGGAGTTACCGAAGGATTCCGGACAAACCCCGACTCTGCTGAGGTCGACAGGCTCCTGGTAGGGCGGATGTCAATCATTCTAGTGAAAGCTGGGGGATTTTTTTCTTACATTTGGCAGTCAAGGTCTCTCATTTACCACACTTTAAAATTTACTACTGATCCCCGACTTTTGAAACAAACCAATTCTCTTAAGAGGTTCCTTCCTCCGCTCATGTATACGTTACCCAAGTGTCTTGATTACCGACCTCAATGGCTTTAATTACACATTGAACAATTGCTCTGGGGGATACAACTATACCAAACAGTACATGAACTCTGCAAAGGGAGAAGAGAGGTAGGTACGATTCTGAGCCAACCCTCCATGACACTGTCCCTTGAAATCATACGCTTTCATTCCCTGATATCTGCTACTTCTTGCCGGAAATCTCAAGCCGTTTTGAGAGGGGAAGAAGGGAGTCTGCAGTTCCCAGCACGAGCCCCTTCATGCACTTTGGGCAGGAATACTCCTGTTGAAAGCACAATCTGAAACGTAACCGCCAAGGAAGAGAAGAAGGTAAAGCTCTTCATTATTACTAGTATGTGGCCAACTGAATGATCCCTGGGAGGAAGGAGCAGCACAACAGTAGCCGTTGTGCTTGTTTAAGGCAGCATCGGACATTAACTACACTGATATTCCTAGCACAAACTTCAGCCCAACACACGTAAAGCTGATGGAACAGCTTCCCATTGGGCAAACGGACCCCAGCAATTGGCTAACCCAGTCCTAGCGGACGTATTTCCAATGCGGATCGCAACATTCCAGGAGAAGTGGAGCTGTGCGAGCTCCCCCTCTTGAGGCCCAGATAAGTTGGACTAAGCAACTCAATGCACTTATTGGAGAAACATTTGCAAGGAGATAATTTGAACAACCTGGGGATGTGCCTCAATACTGAATGGGTAAATTGGGGCAGGACGGACAAGGCAATTCAACATGAACCAAACAGCACAGACCCTTTGGGAATGGGGAGGACCTTCGAAAGCCAGAGGGCAGTCGGAGCTTCTCTTTCTGGGTCACTGACTCTCCAGTCACCCCATGACAAACACGGGCAGGACGTTAACATTGAAGTAAATGGATGGGCCATGGTGGCCCCCAATTCCATGGAGAGAGTAGTCTGAGGTCAGAATCAGCCCGAGTGTTGGGGCCCAGTCCAAGTGAAGTGCTGCTGGGTTAGACTGTCAGCAGTCGTGTATGCAACTGGAGTCCAAATGGTCGCTTGCTAAGCGGAATGTTGGATACCGCAGACATTAGGAGCGATAACGGCTTCACCACCCATAGAGCAAGGCCGGGTCTCATCACACCTCCTCCTCTGCCATTTGTTTGATCTGCCGACTGTGAACCACCTGCTGGGCACCTTCTGCTGCCTGGTTTAATCTGGTCTCCAGGGCACTGCGGAGGTCGTTCACTTTCACATTCGGAAGAGGGTTGAGACCAATGATGACACCTTCCCTCGCCTCAGTCTCCTCCTCCAGGCGAGGTGGCAGGTCCCGTCTCCTCCTCCGGAGGTCCAAGTCAGCCTGCAGTTTCAGGTCCCGGTTTGGTTTGACGTTCTCCTGGTCTGGTTTCTGATCCGCAAGGGGGGCTGCTCCCTTCTCATGCTTTAAGGCAACGTCGTTCTCAAAGGCATTCCTCCCAGCAGGATCTTTGAGAAGTTTTTCATCCAGGACCTTTTGCTTGTTCAAGTGGCTTCCCTGAGGACCCTGCTCCATATCCACTGCCTTTCCCCGGAGAACTTCTTTCTTAGCCTCCACTTTGCCGGCCTGATCGACCTGGGAAGCCTGCTGCTGCTTGCTGCCAGCTCCGTCGGCCTGGTCGTCATTTCCAGGTCTCAGATGTTCTTGTTTATGCTGCACGTTCTCTGCTACTTGCAGTTTATTTGAAGAGTCCAATGGACGTTCCAGATCTTTGGGCTCCTCTTTATTTGCTGGTTTGGTTTTAGAGTCCGCACCAAAGACTCGTTCTGGACCCTTCCCTGCTGTCTCCTGAGCTTTGACAGCCCTTGGCAGCTGTCTCTGGGTGTCAGTGACTGCTCCTGCCACCAACTCTCCAGCTTCCAGGGCACTCTTCTTCTCTTGGCTATCTCCCACAGCTTTGGCTTCGTGCCCTCCCCCCACTTCCTTGGCTGCGGGCTTCTCTGGATGGTTTCCTGCACCCTGGACTGCATGTCCTATGTCATTGGCTTGTCGTGAATCATCGCTATGAAGTGGATCCCTTAAATTCTCTAGAGAGTTTTTAACGACTTTGTTCACCTTGTGTTGTGGGACCTTCCCACCCTTAGGAAGAGCCTCAGGAATTTTAGGCCCAGCTACACTGACTTGAACAGGAAACTTCATTCTAGGTCTGTGCACAGCCTCTTCCAGACCATCTACATTCCCTTGGTGTTGCTCCACTAAGTCAACAGGCTGATGGCCAGGCCCTGGCTGAGGAGGGTCCAATATCTCCTTAGGAAGGTGCTTTGCAGCAACATCTGCTTTAACAGCTCGGCCCTCTTCCTCGTTGCTCTTTGTGAGAGGCAGGTCGGGCTCCTGGGGTATTTCTGCTGCAGAAAAATAAACGAAAGTTCTTTTTTAGGGAATGCCCAGCAGCAGTTTTCCTTTTCCACAGTGCACCTGCATGTTCTTCAGAGCTGCCAACGTGCCAGCCCCAGAGAGTGGCAGGTGTTTGCGAGCCACATCCTTACCTTGCTTTGGCTTCTCATCACCTCCCTCCTCCTGCCTCTGCTGGTGCATTTCCTTATGCTGCTCTTCAATCACAGCCAGCAGTTTCGCCTGCTGGTCTAGTAGCTGCTTTTGCTGCACTTGCTGTTCTTTAATCACCTGCAGCAGGACGGCGTGATCAAGCACCTTGGCCTTCCCGGCTTCTAATGGTTAAAAAAAATAAAAGGCAGGGGGGAAAAGAGAAGAAAATGAAGCTTGCTGGGAGTGGCAGAACAGCGCCTCACATTTCCTGTGTTTATTGGGAGGAGAGGGACAGGTGGGTACATGCTTCTCCCCCCAGAAATAACGCTTGCACACAGTCTAACCACGTAACGATTCATTTCGATAGCTATCCTCCTCCTCCATATCTGTGACCCACCGTGTTTTGCTGTAATACTTGGTGGCCATAGCCAGCCTGCGATACCCTTCCTCACTTAGAGCAGTGCCCTACTCCTCGGACAGTCCCACTGCCATGGAGGGAGCAAGGGCATCACAATACGGCCCTCTATCAGCAGCACAGAGATCCTCCACTGAAAGCTCATAGCAGCCAGATGCAAATAAGTGTGTGTAGGGGGTGATCTGTCTGATCACCCCTCTTCCCCTCCCACATACAAAAGGAAAGCCAAGGGCTCTGCAGCGAACGTGCACAGACAGTGGCAGAAGCGACACTGGGCAATGTTTTGGAGGCTGCTTTTCACACACAAGGCAGGAGACTCAGAGTAAGACTGACCAGTGCACGTGTATTTATCCTGGAAGGGGAGAGGTCTCTGAAGCAAGGTGGCAGAGAGATAAGGGACAGTCAACGGCTAACCAGATTCAAAACAAGAGGACTTCTGCTTTTTAAAACCCTTCTCTAATCCCCAAAGGGGCAGATGGATAGGCAGTTCTGACTGCTGTCAGGGTCTGCGATGACCTCTGCAGGGGCTTAACATGGCAGTTCTAGCTCTGACCCCTGGAGAGAATTCATCCATTTTAGTGGGCCTAGAACATTTCCTCCTAGCTACTATTGAGCAAAGACGTATCATTCTGGGCTAGGAGTCCAGCAGCTCATCTGAACCCTACTAAGAGGGAGCCCAGCCCAGGGAGCCTACCAGAGCATTTGCACCCAGACGTGGAAGATCTGCACAGCCTCCAATGCGTGGCATCTGATTCTAGCCTCTCAACTGGGCAAGGGCTGGCTGGAGGTAGGGCTGGGAAAATGCCCCTCTCCTTTCCCCAGACCTGACCCCCACACTGCGCTTTTATCCTGAGCAGGTAAGTGACGTCTAACAGCAGGCACAGGCTCCGAAAACCCAACACCGCCGCCCCAGACCTGGGCTGCAGCTGAACACCAGCAATCTAACACACGGCACAACCCAGGGGCTGGGTGCTCAGGTTTAGCTGTCCTGGGGTTAAAGGTTGTGTGAGCCAATGTACAGCTTTGTGGAGAGGGCAGAGGGACTAGATTACCAGTCTGAACTGGAGTAAATTTCAGCCAATGAAATCTGAAGTGAGCGGTGCTCACAAACAGGCGAGAAGAGGACGCAGCAATAACGTATCATAAGACTGTACGTTAAACCAGGACGAAAATCCTGCTCACTAGCTCTGCACAGACACACACTGGGGGAATATCTGGAGAACACACCGTTTCTATTTGAATTGACGAGTTAGTTTAGTGCTCAGAAGTCAGGGCTTAGCAACACGGACTTGAGTTGAGCCAGGCACTGTGCAAGCTACATGCAGTGTGCAAACCACGCAGACACCCTGTCTGTATGGAGACATTACGACATCTTTCTTCTTAGGAAATGCACCCACTGCATATACTGCACAGTGCTAACCTGTCCTGTGCTTCCCCCCACCCCCGACACGCCTAGTGGCATTTCTCCAAAACTCTCTGGGAGTTTCCAGAAAATTGCACCCAAAGGAATTCATGGCAAAGATTAACAGCCTGTAAAATGCCATTTAAATTAAAAAGGGAAGTTGTCCTGCTAATAACACACAAGATGAATAAAGGGGAATATTTTCGGTGCACAGCAGAATGCTATAAAACAAACAGCAACTTTGGAATTTCCCCTTATATTCCCATTTACAAAAGCTCCATTATGGGCGGGGGAAGTGAAATCACTGGAAGAGTGCAGTTTCCTTCCCCCCATGTCTGTTTACTTTCAGCACTTAGCTCGGCAGGGCAAACAGAAGTCCTTTCTACTCTCACGTTCTGGGGACTGCACTCCACTAGCTCTGCATGGTTAGCTTTGGGTAGCAATGCTGAAGGAGAAGGTTTCAAGCCAAATCAAACTGGTTTTCATGGAGATTTTTGAAAGCCTATGTAACTCCTCTCTCAACCTATTCACACCCCCAAAACCCGCTGGGCTGCTACCCCGTCACACTCCCTCTGATCCGAATGAGAGTGGAGGGAAACCTGTCAGACTCTAACTCACTTTGGGGGGGTTTAACACACCTCTGATAAAAAAATATCGTAAGCGATTTAACAAAAAAACCGCAGAGGACTTGGGCAGCCCGAGGGGCCACGGTTCAGGAGCTGGGGAAGGAGCCCAGAGAGAAGTTACTGTCAGTGAGGGGCATCCGTGCAGGAGGCTTGTGGGCCCTGGCTGTACCACCACCATTTCCCCGTTTGTTTAGGTGGGGGATTCAGCTCTGTACAGAAGAACGGGACAAGTCCCACACACCCTCTTACGTGCCATTAAAGCCCAGGGGCCTGGGGCTGACTCTCTGCCCAGGACTGAAGGCGAACACGTACGCTCATGCAATGCATTCACAAGCCCAGAGGCCATGCATGCTACTCGTTCACTTGCACTTGGATCCTGGGATTTTAAACCCTCCTTACAATTCAATATGGTTCATACCTGCTACTAGCTTTTTAATCTCAGCTGTTTCAGGCCCATTGAGATGCAGAAGGAAGAGAAACAGATTAGGAAAACCGGGATTTTTCTTTTCTTTTTTGTTTAAAGCAAACGAACAAGTCAAAAGCATCAAATAATCTTTAGTGGCAGGATATGGGGAAAGCACCTTCGTGAAACGGCCAGATGAATGCTAGATTCTACAGACTTTGCACAAACAGCCACCTAAGCGCGTGTCCTGCACATGCACTGCATACGTGCAGCCTCTCAGGATATGGCACGTTCGGTGTCACCTCATCCAAGCTGCAGTAAGCAGGGTACGCATGATCTGTTCCCACGACGGAGATTCCCTGGATGTAGCCTAGCGTCATCCAGCAATTCACGGGGCCTGCAGCTAACCTGCTCTCGGGCTGTTCGGGAACCTGGTCTGTTCCAGTAACACAGGTGTGATCTGCTGGGCACGGGTTACACAAGGGCTGCCGGGGTTCAGTCAGTCTCTCCAGTCCATCATGGCGAGAATGTGAGCAACTGGGCGCTAGCAGCGGGGACCTGCCACCAGACACGAGCCCTGGGTCTGAGTCTTGGATTTTGCCATCCCAGATAGGCAGACGCTAGGAACGTTCCGGGGTCTGTCTACACTGCAGCTGGCAGCCTGCTCCCCTGTGCAGGTAGCCGGCCACATGCTAGCCCACTAACAATAGCAGTGTGGCCACAGCGGCCTGGGTGGTGGCTCTGGCTAGTCACCCGAGTACAAATCCACCCGAGGCCCTGCTACCTTGAGCAGACTGGTGTGTCTCTGCCCACCTGTAACGGGAGGAAGTGCCTTTGGAGGCCCCCGCTGCACTGGCTGAGAGGCCATAGGCTCCAAACCCTTGCAGCGGTGGGAAGAGCCGGACGGCCAGTACGCTCTTCTTGGAGAAGCTGAACTTCACCGACCTACCCGTGCGTCATGAGCTAGCATGCAGCCACGCGGGCGGGAACAGGATCGGTCGAAGGATGTGTAACTCCCCACAGCAGAGTTCACACAGCCATTTCCCACTGTGCTTTTATTCTGGCTTCGCTCTTGTTCACCCTGGGGCCTCGCTCTGTACTCTAAGCTTGGGCGGGGAAGGGGAGAGAGCGCCAGGCCTACAGTCCAGCATGGGTCACGGCACCAACAGGGCTGGCGGAAGTTTTGCATTGAAACATGCCATCCTCTCCTGGAGTATTTAGCCCTTCGAGACAGACGCTAAGCACTAGAGCCTATAGCCGCTGGGCCCCAACCCATCAGTGGTACAGTGGAGTTCCAGATGGGTCGCAGGGCTGGGCCGGGTCCCAACCCCGGAGCAGGGCCCAGCCCCACAGGACAGGAGTGTGAGTGTGGGAGAGGCTCGCTCTCCAGCGCCTCCCCTCGGCGCCTGGCCGGGATCAGGGCTGCGGTGCCAGAGCAGAGGGAGCATGCATGGAACGGCAGGTAGCAAAAAGCCAAAAGGAACCACCGGCCTAAAGTTATATGATCCCAACCACCACGGCCAAACCGTCTGGGCGGTACAATCTCACTGTCCCTCGCATGCCGCCTAACGAGGCAACGGGCTCCCAGGGCGATTGGCAGCTGTGGGGAGGCTAAACCCCACTTCACTCACCCTCCAGCTTGCTGTCGGCGTTCTCCTGCAGCTTGTCCTCAGCGTTTCGGATCTCTCTCTGCTGCGGTTGCTGCACCTGTGCTGGATCCAGCCTGTCGGGCGGGAGCAGCTCCTGCTTCTCACCTGCAGACAGACCGACTGACCAACTCAGCTCTTTGGTTGGAAAGGAAGAAGCGGCAGATGTTCTCTAAAAACAGCTCCACACTCTGTCCCGCCTCTCCCTCCCCCCCGCCCGCCCCCCGCCAACGCAGTTTATATTCAACCTGACAACTGCAAGGGAAGTAATAAAAAAAATATTTAACAATCTTATAGACTCCTGGCAGAGAGCCAATGCTAACTACCTTAACCAATTAAAATGCAAGAACCGTCCTTGCTAGCTTTTAGATGGGCACTTAGCAATGTGTTACCTGTCAAGATCTCCCAACTCCACGTCCCCAGTGAGTTGTGAGACACATAACAACAGCACGGCACCTGACATTTAGTAGGCTAGCAAACAATTGTTTGACAGATATTATAGTAGCTGTCAAAGACACCAGATTCCTCGTTTCCCCCAACAGCTGCTGAAGGGGCTGTGCATATTCACATGCTAATCTGGTGAAATTAGACGGGAACACTGGAATGTAGAGAGGAGTAACCAATCGCTGCCCTCCCCTAGCCTAGACAAGAGGAGAATTGGCTCAGATGAGACACCCAGGAGATGACTTACCAGGGTCAACTTCCTTCTCTACAGACTTCACAGCCTCCGCAACGTTCCCAGCCTGCTGGAGATTTGCATTCTCCCTTCCACCTGCGGCCTCAGCTCTCTTTTCGCCCCCAGGTAGGACAGCCAGTGACCTCGGTTCGACCACCTGTTTGCCGGGCTCCAGATCTTTGTACAGCGGTCGGCCATCTCGTGGCACCTCCGGGGCATTCTTCGGGCCCTCGAGGGGCCTGTTGACCTCTCTCTGGAGCTGGTTGTGAGCCCCATCTTCCTTTCCTCGTTCCAGGTTGGGCTCCTCTCTCTCGGGATCCAGCTGTGCAGCCTTCTCCACGGCCGGATTGAGCCGATTTGCATTGGCTTCTTCCGGTGGGCGCTTGTTCTCCTTGGATTCTTCCCGGTCCTGCCCCTCATCTACGACAACTGCGTCATGTGGGACAGGCGGCTCGTGGCGATGGGCTTCTCCCACAGGTAAAGCGATCCCTGGGGCAAAGGGGAGGGGAGAAGGTCAATGGGCCCCTCTGGTGGGATTTGGCGAAATTCCACCCAGCAGACCCATGTCATACCCGTGTGTACCCTCCTGCCCTGATACGTGTCACCCCTTCCAGTGAGCAGGCCTTGCTGCCTAGCCACACGCAAGCATATCCGGCGAGCTCCAGGAGCAGCCATGCTAGGCCAGGGAGGGAATCGGCCTGGACGGGGATGGAATCATGAATTATCTGCAATAATGTTGCTAACCACCCCTTCCAAGTATGTCAAGTTGCACCTCTAAGCTCTCGCCCTCTCCCCAGCCCCACAGCCCCATCTCTGGGATACCCTGGTCAGGCCGGTCGAGCTGCACTTCCTCCTCCTGCTTGGCCTTCGCTTCGTCTCTCTTGGGCACGTCCATGGGCACCTTGATCTGCGGCTGTTCCATCTCCTCCTTCTCGTTCGGCAGCTTCGGTTTCTCACGGCTGTCCTCCGCCCCTTCCGCAACTGGGTCCTGGACTGTAAGCATGGCACAGTTAATTGAATGAGGTCACACATGGCTGCACTGTCAATCTATAAAAGGAATCGGGGCAATTCTTTTGTCAGCTGTAATCCTGTTTCTCCAGCTAAGTGACACGGGTCTAGGAGGCAATTTTGAGCTCCTCAGTCAATTGTCAGTGCTTCGTTTTCTTTACTAGCCATCCCTCTTTTGTTATCAAAATACAGAAAAACAGTACAGCGCAATTGACAAAAGCTGCATGCTACCACGAACTACCACCAGATGGCAGCATTGATCGTGCGCTCTTTTCCGCCACCACAATGAAAGTTCCTGAGCTCCTTTTAATCTCTCAGAGAACCCCGCGCTCCAGACCTGCAGCCGCCGGTGGCTCTGCGGAGATCCTCCTTCCCAGCTGCTAGGCTCCACTCAGGACAGGAAAGGCACATCAAATAGTTTCCTAATGTTACTTCTGAGCAAGAACAATTGCTGTAGCTGGCACGGGGATGTAATGGGACCGAGTGGGAGGGGATCAGAGATTGGGCACAAAATTTTAACCATGCGGGTGATTAACCATTGGAACGAACTTCCCAGGAGAGTGGCAAACTCTCCGTCTCTTCATGCCTTGTTTGGAAGGCTGGATGCCCTTTTGAAAGGCCTGCTGCAATCAAACCCGAGTTACTGGGATCAATAGCGAGGTTACTGGGTGGAAGAATTCTCTGGCGTGTGTTGTACAAGAAATCAGGCCAGATGTTCGAATGGTCCCCTCTGGCCGTAGTCTCTGAAATGGGAATGTAGGTGCCGCCCATACGCCGCTCTCAGCAGCAGCCCACACTATGGAAATGTTCGAGAACCTCGGCTTCAGAGGAAAAACAGAGGAGGGAATCAAATTGTTTTCCAGCTTTTGGGAGATGAAATCACATAGAGCATTTTCTGTCCAATGAACTCGGAAATATTTACTTTCTCTATCACAAAAACACACTTCTCCACCCCTCCCTCCAATTTCCTTTGGGGAATTAATGCTATAAACTTCTTTCAATGTTCTCCTCCCCCTCCCTGGAACTGGTGCAGTTGGTTACCAGATGAATTCATGGGAAAGAGAGACTGCCACAATTTCAGCTGTGCGGGTCTTATGTGAGTTGTGAAATAGACGGAACAGTACAAGATCCAGGCCCGTGTGGGAAGCCCGGCTGGAGCAGCTGACAGGCGTGGAATCTTTGCCCTAGAGCACTGCGCCAGGTTGGGAAACTAGTTCAAGTCTGGGTGGTTTTCAAGGTTGCTTTGGTTAAGTAAATAAGAAAAGGGGCCTGAAGCAATGGTGGACACTGCAGGTCACGCAGCCTGCATCTGCAGCCTCGCTCCCCTTCCCTGGGAAGACGTAGGGCCAGAGTCACTGCCCAGTGAAGCCAATGGAAAGATGCCGATTGGCAGGCGAGTTTTTCTCCCAGTGGAGCGTGGCTGCGAGGCACGGGCCAGGGGGAGATGTGCTCTCCCTTCTTTGCCCCGCCCCGTCCCCCGCAGGGAAAATGGATTCCCGCGAGCTGTCCCTTTCCCAACACGGGGCTGTGTCCCTTTCAGCACATCACCAACCAGCACCCTTTCAAATGTGGCCCCACCAGCCTCGGTGGCCCTCGCTTCTAGCCCCTCATTAGCGGGCGGGGCAGCCAGGCAGAATCCTGGGGGCGGGGAGGGAGGGAAGCAAGCGTTTCTGAACCAACTCTGGGAGGATGGCAGGCTTCCCGGAGAGGGCTGCCGAGCCCTGGGAAGAAAGTGCTCTGCCCTTCGGAGCCAGGATGTTCTAGCCAAATTCTAGCCTCACAATCCACAAGTTACTTGGTTTGCCCCAGAAAAGCTTTAGTTTGTTACGGGGTCCCTGGTAACGATGCACCTCAGTCCTTATTGCATTGACCGAGGTCTGGCTCATTCAAGAGAAGGCTCACTACAGATCTGCCATACACCCAGCGTTCCTTGGGGCCAGGGTATTAGTAGGATTAATTCTACAGTAACCCCAACATTTCATAAGCAAAGCAAAAGGGTTCGGGAGCCAAACACGCTGAGTTACCATCTGACGGGTAATGGAAGAGGGCTCCTACCTCTGCCTTTCACAGCAGGATTGCAGCTTAGCCAAGTGACCTGTGGCTGTCCAGCAGACTGCAGCAGGTGAAACCAGTGAGCTCTCCCCTACGATGAAATCACTGGTGGAGGCCCCATGGCTGTACCCAGGACCAGTCGTATATCACGAGATGGCTAGCACGTTACACGCATTTCCAAAAACCACACAGCAAAACAAAAAAAAGATCAAACCTCCACTCCGTAATAAGGCCAAGTTGCCTCTAAGCGGTCATTTTCTCAGCAGGAAACAAAATTAAGTTCATCATCTGGGCGTGAATTAATGGCCTTGCATGCTGCATGGAACCCTACAAGGAGCTATATGTGGTTTGCAGAGAACAATTTTGCTCAGGATGTGTAACAATCACTAACTGTACAGTCGTCTTTCAGGTCCCTTTGGATAACGTTACAGTAATGCTGGGCCTCTGAATGTTTTATGAGTGGCGCTGGACTTTACAGGCAAGGGCTGAGAGGCTATAAAAGCTTCTTGCCTTACAACAACAACATCTCAGCATCAGACGGCAAGAGGGCTTTCTTTGCTGCTCGCTGGGCCTTCCAGAACCAGCCCAGCACACAATGCCCTCTAGCAGCTGTCTCCCTTTGGAGATATATGGGGGGGACCCAAGACTTCCTGAAACAGATTTTTTTTCCCTCTTAAGTGGTTTGCCAACAATGTCTCTAGGCTGCAATAAAATTGCATGATTAGCAACCTAAAAGCTTCCCTCCCCCACAGCTTCTGGTTGGGATTCCAGCAACGGCCCCAGAAAGACGTTACAAATTACTCCTTGCGTGGTTTTCATATCACTCTTGTCCACCATGTTAACGACTGTAGCTGAAGCCTGCATCGATAGCTCCTGCTTGTTCGGAAGGAGGAGACAACAGCTTGGCATCGTTCTCCTCCTCCTCAGCGGAGGGGGAACTGAGGAAAAGGAGGCCAGATGTGGCCTGGGAAGAGCAGAGAGTGGATGGGGCACTGGGAAGATTCTGTCGAATTGAGGAAGAAAATACATTTTTTGGCCATGGTATCACTCCCAACACAGGGCTATTTTCAGTCCTTGGCAGTGTCATCAGGCGCTGTTTCCCCAGTTCTAACCACGAGAGGGCGCTAACAGCTGCAAAGCCCTTGATTTTAAACCCTTGCTTCCATTGTCCGCTTTTTGAAACTGATCAAAGATAGTCCTCAGATCCGCTCCTAGGACCGGATCGGTCCAAGCTCGGCTTCCAGGAAGCTCCCGCCCCCCCAAATTCCTAGGCTGAGGTCAGGGGCGTTTCTACCCTCACCCCACCACTGCAGCACCCCAATCCCCCTCTTTGCACGACACGATGTTTGGCCTTGGAGAGGGGAAAGGTTAGAATGAAGCAGGCCCAGCCTCAACACGATCAAAACGATTTGGCTGGCACGCAGCTGGCAGGGAAGCCTGATCAGCTGGCATGCCGGGCGGAACCAAGTTCCTTGGGCAGGGGCTCTCTGAGCCTTGGAGAGCACCGACCACACTGTCAACACTGAGCAGGTAATAAGTGTCGACGTTCGACTCTTCTGGAAAAAGAATCTGTTCATTGACAAGGCTGCAAGACCTGAACAGACCTGAGCATTTTAACCTGGCTCCCAACAGCACTGTACTGAAGTGGTTTCATCTTCATGGAAGCCCTACAAACGGAGCCTCCAATTATGGGGCTGGGCGTGGAGGGGGATCGGGGGCTGAATGGTTCAGAAAACCAATGAAAGGCTTGGACCCTGATTTTCAGAGGTGCTGAGCATGTCTGAACAGCAAGCACTTAGAGTCTAGCCCACAGTCCAGCCCTGATCTGGGCTGGGGAATCGTCCCCACACTCTCCAAGGCCAATGGGAACGAGTGATTACAGAGCGCGCCGTGCCGCCCCTCCCCGGGCTCTGCAATGGTGACAGATTTCACAAGGTTATCGAATGGCATCAGTGAAATTAGCTCACAGTTGTCTCCTGACACACCAGCCGTAAAAACGAACCAAAATTACACCAGGGTGAGAGTTCCTTTTCTGTGTCACAGGCCCTATTAAAAGCTCCCTCACAAAGGCACTAGGGAGTGCTACAGCAGTCAAGCTGTTCCTGCAGCCGTCAGGAGCGAAGGGAGTACAGTAACTGGGTCCAATCCACACTGCACACACGCCGGGCCTGCTCCTCCGCTGGCGGGGACCAGCGTGGGATCTGGGCAGGTTTCTCGTGGGAATGCAGACTACAGAGTCAATCTGAGCTGCTCGAGTGGCAGTGCCTCCAGGAGCCTGTATGGATACCGAGACCCCACAGATTGGTGGCAAAGGGAAGAACCCAGCTCTGAGCACAGTACCCCCAGTTCCAAGCAAGTCCTGTTAAATGTGAAACAGACTAGGGGGCACCTCCCGCCAAATACTGGCTCAGACACCCCTGGCTCAACCAAGCTGAAGCACAAGGGTTCGAGGAGTGGCTGTCACAAAGGGCATGAATCAGACCTTTGTTACAAGATATTGCACAATGAAAAAAATAAAATAAAATGAAGCCGCAACACTCAAGTAAGGAGCTGAAAAATATTAAAAAAATCTTAATCCGCCCCAGGAGACCCTCTGGGTGCTTTCAAATACAGAGAGAAATTGCCTAATTAGCTTTTTTTTTTTTTAAACGGATAATTGCCTTCATGAGCTTTCACAGGCAGCTTAGCAACCTTTTAACATACGTACCCACTGTATGGAATAGCAGAACATTTCCCAATGAGCCGCTGACAGTAAACCTCACGCAATACAGGCAGGGGCCGTAATGGGCACTTGGGTGTCATTAGTGAAAACACTATTCAGAGTTCACTGGTCAATACGTGTTCACATAAAAGGGCAATGTTCTAATATTCATAATCCCAGGGCCCACAGGGCAGGGTTTTAATGAAAGTCTGTACAGTTCTGGGCTCCACAACATCAAAGAGACCAATAAAACTCCTCTCACATGCTGACAGGCAAGAGTCAGACGGAGAACGCAAAATGGTAAAAGGCTCAGCTCAGCTCCAAGCTTTGCCTCAACCAGGCAACTCATCAATTAAAAGGGGGGTGGGAAACCCCCCAAGAACATGCTAAAAACAAACTGCGCGCTGCCTGCAGAGAAGCCAGGTGTTTCTGGGAAAGCCTCGTGCAAGAAATAAGAACCAGATGTGTCCGATGGAGGGCACCCAGGTGATAGCAGGGCAGCCCCCAGCCCTGCACATATTTCGAATTACAGGATGCAGCTGCTCTGAAGGCTTCAGGGCCACAGACTAGCCCCTTCCCAAAACAAACCCAGGCAGGGCCAAAGGGAGGGGCAGGAAGGTGTTGATTAAAGCAGAGTAATTCATTGCCAGCCAAGTCTGCGTCACGTGGAGATGTGAAGAAAGCAGTGTCCAGGGATCAGGAGCGCTTCAGTGGCTGAGCGGGTAGCAGCCTTCACTCACAGGGAACACTGCGTGCCGCTTGCTACCCAGGGCTGAAAGGCTCCCGGAGCCTCTTTGAGTTCATTGTCCTACTTCCTCTCCCTGGCCCATTGTCCCCTCCAATCACTTCCTCCTCCCACAGGACCAGGCTTCAAAGCACCTACTCTGCTTCCCAGGGCAGAGCCTCTCCCGGCTCTCACCGGGCACAAAGCAGAAATCGGCAACGTTTCGCTGTGGACATGCCCATTAGAGCTGCGTGGCTAGTCTCCAGGGAAATTTAAAATCTAAAAATGTCTTCCCCCAAGGTGGGATTATTTAATCCACCATCAAAGCGGCAAATGATCCGGGCTAATGCTGGCTAAGTAGTTCTAACTAATGTGTGTAGGCGGGCGTCTAGGGTTCCCTAGGTTATGACTGAACACAAGCATCAACACAGGGATGGAGTGGAGGGGCGACTATGACAAACGCCAACGCACCCAGTCTTTTACGGGACTGTTTATTTTACCCGTTACGAAACGTGAAAGAACCAAACACGTGCTCTTTGGCCATTACTGCTCTGAAATTAACCAAGATTCGAGAATTAAATTGCATCCTTCCTCCCAGCCCGGCCCCACTACGTGTGCATTAAGGGTCTGAGAGTGTCTTCCGCTCGAACATCCTGGCCACCTCTGTGCAGGGGAAGGTGCGCACTGTGGATGTATAAAATCTGACCGTCATCAGGGACGGAGCAGCGCAGGAGTGAATGTTATCGCAGGCAGCACCGCTGTCTCGTAGACGCTCAAAGCTGTTCCCCAGGAACAGTGCCAGCAACTAGGAGGGAGTATAATCTCCAGCAGAAAAACTCGACTTTTTTTTTTTTTTGCTTCCATTCTCAATATCCGCGATATTTCAAAGCCCTGAAGAAAAGAAAACCCCGAACAAAGCCAAACAAGACTTGAAAAAACCAGAACACAACCACAGACGAGGGGCAGGGGAGGGTCAATCGACACCTGCTAGCGATGGCCTTGCAAAGCAGGCCTGCAGCTGCGGAAGGGAGCGTCAGGCCATAATTCTATCAACGGCCACAGTAAACAAATAATAAATAACACAAACCAGTAAACAAAGCGGAGGCATAATCACAGGCTTGGTCAGGGCTAAAACTGGCTCCAAATTTATATCTTCACAACCAAAAAAAAGTCAGTGCCCATAAATTTACATACCTTTGAGTGCAATGAATGGCCTGTTATTGAAACCTTGTGCAATATGCTGGCAGAAATGGTGAAAGTGGCCCTGTTCTGGCTCCTTGTACCCTTTGTACAGGTGGCCAGTCCAGTGCTCTCTCGAGTCCCATGCACACAGAGCTCCTTTTATTACAAGGCTTCTGCAGTTCCAGAGCCCTGTCACTAGGGGGAGGGCTGAGGGCTGCCCCTCTCACAACAGAACAAAAAAGAAAACCCAAGTCCTGGGCAGAGACCCAAGAGGCATTTTGGAAAGCGACAGCTACACTCTTCCTTGGAAACCTTCTCGGGAGGCCCTGGAGATGCAGGCACTGGAAAAGGCTCCCGGTGACACAACAAAAGTGGCTTTAAAGGGGTCAAGACCGTTTGGGAGCAGGGTTGAGAGGAGTGTAACACACGCAGAACACATACCTGGTATTTTGACTTGATCTTGGTCAATTACATTCTTAGCTTCTTTCAGCGGATCAGCCAGTTCCACTGCTTCCGTTTTCACGGGCGTGTCCTCCATCACCGACAAGGTGGTATAGGTGCTAAGAACCAGGATTCCCAGGCCGATCCCCAAGATGAGCTGCACAACAAATGGGTCAGCGCCAAAGTTAACATACATTGAAGCAAACGTCACTGTTCCGAATAGCATCTTTCAAGCAAACTGTACCTCAAAAACAGTTCAGAGCTCAATTTAAGTACAGAAACAAATAAGCAGTAGAAAGGGAGAAAAACTTAAGAGGGAAATGGGAGAGAAAGGTAGTTTCCAGCGGCCGTTTGAAACGTGAAGCAGAGATGCACAACAGCTGTTTCAGATGCTAGAGGCTGCAGAGGAGAAGGCTCTTGCATGACAGCGCTCAGATTGTCAGCCAGAAGAGGTGACTGCTAAGGGAGCAGAGCTGAGGTATGTGAGGCAGGCTAGAGTATGTCCAGACAGGATTTTTAAAAGGAGGCTCATTTTGACTGTAAGTGACGACTCATTATATTACATTTCTATCAGTTAAGTGAGGACAACAGTCAGGCCAAGTTTGGTTTAAGCTTTTACAATCAAAAGAAAATCTTTCCAATCAACTGTTAACATCTCCCTACATTGCCCACAGCCTAACATTGCAGCATGGTGCAAGTGCCCGAGGACATGACTAGTCTATTTCCAGCAGTACAAAAAGGGAAACAAGATGGTATCTGGGTTGAGCCGAGAAAGGAATGTTGTGGGTTTCATCCCACTCAAAGGGAGAGCAGCGGGTATTATTTTCTAAATGTGAACTAACCAGCATGGAGAGAAGCCTGGACGATTAAGGTGACGCCATCAGCCATTGCAGAGCTTACATCCAAATGTGCCAATATTACAGATAAGAATCTCCCTGCACCTTTGATTTTAGAAATCTCGCAGTTTTGGAAATGTATGGGATACTCCCAGGGTGTGTGTCTGTGTGTGGCAACGGAGGTACCTGAAAAGTACGTACAGGCCCAGGGAATGTTTGCCGTGCTTGAGCACTGGAGCTGCCAAGTGACTGACAGCTGCCCTAGCTGAAAAAGGTACCAGTTGAAAGAATCGAGTGGATGGATTGTTGGCCAACAACACTGACAGTTTAGAGATTTAATTACACTCCAATGTATTATTTTTACCTTGTTAATCACAGTAATTGTCACTGCAACGGCTTCTCCTGGAACCTGGTTTGCATGTCAATGCAGTCACCGTATTAAGAACGGCTGGTAGAAGGGAAAGAGCCCGCCAAAGGCTATGCTGGAGTCACTGGCGAGGATGCTGGTAAAGGGACCTGGACCCCACCATAAAGACCTGTTTGTCCCCACACACCCCTTCTCACAGTGGGACATGAAAGCAACAGGAATAAGTGCAAAAACAGAAAATACCTCTGCACCTCTCCTGCAGACTATGCTAGGCATATTTCACAAATAGCTTTATGAGACAGTGTCTTGATTTGCAAAAGAAACTTGCTTCTTTGCTACAAGCTCTCCCCACCAGTGGATGGAATTAAAGCACCAGGCTGACTGACCCTCATACAGAGATTAAGTGGATCATTCTTATTTATTATAGAAACAGACTCACAGAATCATAGGACTGAAAGGGACCTTGAGAGGTCGTCTAGTCCAGTTCCCAGCACTGAGGCAGGACTAAGGATTATCTAGACCATCCCTGACAGGTGTTTGTCTAACCTGCTCTTAAAATCCCCAATGATGGAGATTCCACCACCTCCCTGGGCAATTTATTCCAGTGCTTAACCACCCTGACAGTCAGGAAGTTTTTCCTAATATCCAACCTAAACCTCCCTTACTGCAGTTTAAGCCCATTGCTTCTTGTTCTATCCTCAGAGGTTAAAGAGATCAATTTTTCTCCCTCCTCCTTGTAACAACATTTTATGTAAATGAAAATTAATATGCACTCCCCCCCCCCCCCCCGTCTTCTCTTCTACAGACTAAACAAACCCAATTTTTTCAATCTTCCTGCATAGGTCATGTTTTCTAGACTGTCCATCATTTTTGTTGCTCTTCTCTGGACTTTCTCCAATTTGTCCACGTCTTTCCTGAAATGTGGTGCCCGGAACTGGACACAATACTCCAGTTGAGGCCTAATCAGCAAGGAGTAGAGCGGAAGAATGACTTCTCGTGTGTCTTACAACACTTCTGCTAATACTTCCCAGAACGATGTTCGCTTTTTTTGCAACAGCGTTACACTGTTGACTCTTAATTAGCTTGTGATCCACTCTGACCCCCAGATCCCTTTCTGCAGTACTCCTTCCTAGGCAGTCATTTCCCATTTTGTATGCGTGCAACTGATTGTTCCTTCTTAAGTGGAGTACTTTGCATTTGTCCTGATTGAATTTCGTTCTATTTACTTCAGACCATTTCTCCAGTTTGTCCAGATCATTTTGAATTTTAATCCTATCCTCCAGAGCACTTGCAACCCCTCCCAGCTTGGTATCGTCCGCAAACTTTATAAGTGTTTGCTCTATGCCAGTATCTAAATTATTGATGAAGATATTGAACAGAACCGGACCCAGAACTGATCCCTGCAGGACCCCTTGATATGCCCTTCCGGCTTGACTGTGAACCACTGATAACTGCTGTCTGGGAACGATTTTCCAACCAGTTTTGCACCCACCTTATAGTAGCTCCGTCTAGACTGTATTTCCCTAGTTTGTTTAGGAGACGGTCGTGTGAGGCCTTTATACTGAGATAGTGCCCAGAGTCCCACATGGATCAGGTCCGATTGTGCTAGGTGAATACAGAGTGACGGCCCGCTGCCCTGCGGCGCTTACAGCATAACTAAGACAAGACCTAACAAGAGGGTGTAGAGATATGCAGAAGGAGCATTGAAGGCAGGATGAGGAAACCGAGATTATGAACAGGAGCTGACCTAGCCCAGCCAGATGACTGAGACAGTTAAATATATTTTAACATAAGAATATAAAATAAATATCATAAGTCCTTAGTGGGCTTCTATGTAGCTGTTTCCAGGCGACAGTTACTCAGAGGCGTCTTGGGAGAGATAGGTCTTTTGGAAGGGATTTGAAGGGAGGGAGAAGGCTTTGCAGATTAGTTGGGGAAAGGCGTTTCATGCCTCTGAGAAAGCATGAAGGTGCTCGTGGGTGAAGAGGGCAAACCAGTGATGGAGGCTGGCATCGTCTGTGGACAGAGGAGGTGAGACATGGCAATGTGTTACAAAGGGTGTCAGGAGTCAGAGGTGATGGGATGGAGAAGGAAGAGCGTGCAGAGGGACTCAGAGGCGTGGAGTGATGTGGGGCCAGGGAGACGGCTGTTGGGAATGTACCTTGGGGGAGGGCACATCAAGAGAGGAGGAGGTTGCAGTAGACCAGACAGAAGATGTGGCAGCTCTGGACAGCGTGAGCAGTGTGGTCAGACAGGAAAGGACAGATCTTAGAGACGTTAAAGAGGAGGAAGCAGCAACAACTGGTCACTGCCTGGATGCGTGGGTGTAGAAAGAGCAGGACATCCTGCCATGCTGTGTACGCCAAACGCAGAGTCAGCGGGCTTTGCCATTTCTGCCCTCGGTTTTCACGTTGTCCATTTGCTTTCCCCAGACGCTCCTGCATAAATGCAGCGCTGTGACTCGCTCTCTGCCACCCTGCCTTCGGAAACACAAGAGCGGAAATGAGTGTTTCTGCAAAAGGCCTCCTGAAGCACCAGCACAGGCCTGAGAGCTCTCTGGGGAAACGGGGCATCGGAAACAGCTGAAAGTCTGAACCGTTTTAAACCTGCAGCAAATGGTGGTTTTGTTGGTTTAAAAGAAAATTCAATTCCTAGTGGGCAACGCAGGCTGGAACCCAGGAGGTCAATCTCAGCGCAGGATTCAATGCGTGGTCCCTCGAACATCTTCCACTCTGACATTCTGAGCAACTCTGCCTCTCAGCTTTCACAGGCATGCTGGGTTGTCCATGAGCCAACAAGAGTGCAGGGAAGGAGATGGGCAAGCTTCCCCTTCACAGCCTGGCCGGCACCCTGATCACTCCACACACCGCTGGAGAGGTCCTGAAGGCCACCAACTGGGCCAAGCTACACAGCATGTGGTGTGCACAGCCGGGGGTGCGGGGACTTGAGGGACAGCCAAAGCCCCCATTTGTGTCAGAATGTGAACGCAACCTTCCAAGGCTGGGTGGTTAGAGGGCACTAACTACCCAAAGAACCATCTCCTGGAGAAAGGGACTAGAGCAAACCAAAGGGAATGCTGCGCAGTGAACAGCGAGTGGGGGCCAGATCACAGCAACACTTCAGCTTAAGGCCAGGTCCAGCACGTGGTACAACTGCAGAACAAAGCTCGTTAGTCAGAGTACAATTAGCCAAGTGGAAGGCAGCAGGGAACGGCTGCTCCAGCTGAGGTCTCTGTCCGGTGAATTGGTCCAGTTGCCTGAAAAGGTTTGGCAGTGCTGCACGAAAACACTCTTAAACACTCCCATGGAGCCTCTCTTGAATGATCCCCCTCCAGAGGGGCTTGTTTTAGAGTTCCCAGAATCAAACACTGTTCCAAGCAACATCACTCAAAGGGTTAATTTTTAAAACACCCTCATTTGCAGGTGACTACCCATGAAGGTAATGGATCTGACACAGCATTTGCAGTCAGCTAGTCGAACAGCAGAATGACCTCGCTGGAATGCAAGGGGGAAAGAAAAAAAAAGCCATTTATCTCCCTTGTTGGGCTTCCCGTAATGCCAAGAGGAGAATTACAAGATCTTAGTGAGATCACTTAAATAAGAATAAAGGAAGTCGGGCTGCTCCTGCATCACTGCGGGGTCATGGCAGGGGGACTGCCAGAGAACGACAATGAAGAGCAGAGACCCAAGCAGACGTTTCCATGTCACATGACGGCAAAGCCCAAATGCGCCCCGAAAAGTCACTTGTGTGTGATGGACAAGCCTCCTGCTGGTGTCAGCAAGGCTTTGGGAGCTCCCCCTCATTGCCCCATCCCGTCAGGGAGCCTTGAACCAACTATAGGCCCAAAGGTGGACGCATCCGGTTAGTCACCCTCTGCAGCCCCAGTCTGTGCGAGCGGATTATTTTGTACAGAGGATGGGGCGTTGCTGAACAGCTGATTGCCAAGTCTCACCCGTCGCAGAACATCCGCCCGCAGCAGCTCACCGTGAGGCTATGGAGGGAACACGGGCAAACCTGAGCGGCAGGCGTGGCCACGGCCTTGGAAACATGTGTCTGCCCATTAAGGCCCCACATACCATGAGGAGCATTCTAAACATGGGGGGCAGAGGGGGATTTACACTGAGGAAGGAGACTTTCTTTTGCTTGCTGATGTCACTCAGTGGTGTTAACTCCTCCTTTGTACAGAAGTTAGACTATCCCAAGGTGCTTCCCTCTGGACGTGTTCGAGCCATCGGCAGGAAGCTAAAAGTGCTTTTGCCCGGGGTAATGACTGTAGCAAGTTTTCTTAACCCTTCTCCGTTTTGGACCTCGAGCACAGTTAGGGAACACCGAGGGGGGAGAAAGCTAATTGCAATCAGAGTATGGAGGAGGACTGCAAGACTCCTGCTCAGTCATTGGGTTCTCTATTGCGCTGCAAAGACCTTAGGCTCTAAGAACTGTAACAAGTCTGCAAGGCGACAGGGTCTGGCCACTGTCCTAGCAAGCAGGAGAGCCAAAGAGAGCCACTTTCCATCCCCATGAGCTCGGTATAAAGAGGGGTCACTAGGCGACCTTGGGTAGCCTCTCTGTGCCTCATTTCCCCCAGTCTATCAGACCGGGAGGAGAGTGACTTCCTCACCAGAAAGGGCCTCGCAAACAAACTATGTAAGCCAACACCTTCCTGTCAGAAGCTAAACCCTTTGTTTACAGACCTTAACCTGACCTTTAGCAGCCCTGGCCCGACTCTCCCAAATGGCAGCTTTACATGCCATGGCCCCATTGCCGTTCCATGCCGAGCCGGAGAGCGCCCTGCACTTTACAAGACACGCTTGATGACGCTGACCACAACAAAGGGGGCAATTTCCCGATTCATTCACACCTCTGTGAGTCTGGCTTTAAGCTTTTAAACTTCCCCTTGTTGCTGGTACCTGATCATCTTTCCAACACACCAAGCCTTTTAACTAAGCCACCCCCAGAGCTTAATCCAAGCTGCAATTCCCAGACTGTGGCTCGCTGCCAGCTGTTGACTGACCAGCTGTCTGTAATAATTAACAACTCCCTGGCAGAATTAGACGCCCTTTGCTGGCCAACAGAAACATCTGGGGATGCGAACGCCCCACCCCCTTGGAAAAGAACTTCTCAACCCTTCTTCCAACTCCTCCACTTTCTAGTTTAAATGGTGCCACCCTTTCAGTGTTCAGGCATGTAAAACTCAGCTCTGCCTGACAGGGAGTCCCCCAAACGCTTGCAGGCTTCCAAGAGTCTGGGCACGGTAACTAATAACACAGCCAGAATCCAGTTCCAGAGGGCACGGGGAGAGAACTGCTCTCACTGGGAGAATCACATCATGAGTGTTTTAGACAAAGTAAGAGGCCCATAAAGATGAATTTCAAATCTTTTTTTTTTTTTTTTTTTTAACCCACCAGATCTGGTAACTAGACAGAAGATGGACCATGCATGCAGGGAGGGAGGGCAGCAGGTTTATTGTCCAGGGATGGGAAACATGTCACATTGGTGCCCCTTCTCCCCCATCATTCTCACTTCTCACCACAGCATCTGTTGATAGGTTGAGGGAGAGAGCAGAGCTGCTTCTCAGGAGGGAGGAAAAAGCCAAAGGAATGTGAAAGAGCAGAAGTGCTGCATGGGAGCTTCCTGGAAGAAATGAAACAAGGCTTCCAGAAGAAGTGGCGCAAGGAGAGGGTGGGCAGAGAATCCAGCATTCAAGCTGTAGGCCTGGGGAGAAGTTCTGCAGCACCCTGTTCTTTTCAGCGAGGCACGGATCCCTGCTGGAATGCTTCCAAGAACAGGGCAAAGCAAGTATGCAAACCTGATGGCCAACGGCTGATTCAAGGATAGGCCAGATGAATCCCCAGCCCCTAGGTAACCTGCTGACCTCATACTCTGCGGAAGCCACTATGCCGTGGTGGGGAGTTCTGTAAGATACAGCCATCTGCCTTGCTGTTCTCCTGACCAGCATTTCAGGCCGTGCAGTCTCAGTGCTTGGCTGAGAACAGCTGACTGTCCCCTCCAGGCAGCCTGTCTAACAGCTCAGCCCATCCTGAGGGCAGGGTCACTTGTCTCGGAGAAGGGCCCCGCTCAGCAGGAGTGAAAAGCAACCCTTGAAAGTGCTTCTGTTCCCCTGAAAATTCAGGTGGGCCTTCAGCCCTTTCTTTGGGGTCTCAGCCCAGCCCCAGTAGGACCCAAGTGTCAGGATTCAGAGTGAGAGCAGGAAAGGTGTGTCAGACGATGGAAAAGGAAAGCAATAGAAAAAAACAACACTCTGCTTTAAAAGTCTCGTGTGTTTGCAACCCACAGGTCATTAAACAGAAAAAGCCATTATTTCTGTAGGACCCACAAAAATGTCTTCTCCCCCTGTGGATTTTGCAGTTAACTAACAAATCTGACTCCCTGGGACTGACAAGGCTGGAGCCCCAACAGAAGCCTGTTAAACATCTTTAGAAGATAAAGTTACTGTGAGAGAAAACCAAAGCATGTTCATTTCAGCTCTATTACCAAAAAATCTGAGTTTGCAAGATAGAAAATCAAACCCAGCCAAGAGCCATTTTGTTTCTGTCCCCTAGGAGGCTGATCCAAACTGGAGCAAGGGAAAAGCTAAGTTACCAATAGCCTCTGAATGACCCCGATTTTTCAGAAATCAATTCCTGCAGCAACACCTCTGTGCGTGTGTTCCCTTTGAGTAGTAGTATTTTGGCTGAAACCAGAAAGCTGAGGGTCAGCAGCAAGGACCCCCCTGCAGAGAAGAGTTGTTTATTTTACCCAGCCCAGACAGGTTGAAACTTAAGGCCCGTTACGGTTTTATATGCTACCCGGATTTCTCATTCTATGGCACTACAGCCCCGAGCCCACTGGATTGGGTTTGGTAAACAACATTTCACATGTAAAGTGACTGCTTCACTTGCTGCTACAGAGATAAAAGTGCTGGCACACTGCTTTCTGAGCGACAACTCCTATTCTGGTCAGCGCAGCAGACCACAACAGTTCCCACCTGAATGGGGGAGGGGGGAGTTGACAAGTTTCCCCTGCTGCAGTGAAACTAACGAAGTTCCCAGGCTCTACAGCGAGTTGGAGGAGAAGTCAATTAGCATCAGCACTGACCTGTGAGCAAAGGGCATTCTTGTGGATTTTCTTGTAAATAAGAGCTGGGCAGATAAAACAGATGAGGCTTCCCATTGTAGCACCTGTTAGGCCCAAGATGGTCTCCACTGGCAAGAAAGAGCAAGAATAATAATAAATAAAGGTATGCAAAATCCTTGGAGGAAGGGAAAGCATCTAGGGAGGTTGGCCCGGTGCCACAGACTGCAGCTCTGAGCAACCCACTAGAATACGACAGGAGCCTCCAGCCAGCGAGAGCTAGAACAGGGGTAAAATTAGTCACTGTAATTTATGCAGCACACAAGTACTTAGTCACCTTCTAATGACTTCAACCAGCTGCAAGTCCCTGACGGGCTTTCCCTCTGCAAGGGCAGCTCCTCCCCAGTCCCCCTCCCTGCAGGTCTCCGTGCTCCCGCTCAGTGCCATGAGAGCAAATGACCCCTCCGCAGGCTTCTGTGGCTGTGTATAGGGAGCATGCAGACCTGACCAGTGCTAGCTGGACATGCCAGAGTGCGGGACCAAAGAGCCATAAATAACCGTGTTCTGGAGAACACAAGATCTAGCGGGGCACGAACAACATGGTGACGAGGAACGGGGAGAAAGGACAACAACTGGGCGCTTCAGTCTCTATTCTACCCCACCTCTGCACTTACCATTTGGGATCATGATGCCTCCAACCATGGTTCCAAACACAACGGCCAGCGTGAGGGCTTTAAATCGAAGGGGTGGCATGTAACCCCCCGCAGCAAAGGTGCCGTCTTTTTGCTATAAAATAAACCCAAAAACAAGGAGTTAAGCCCCTGCTTCGCACCCGCAGGTCTCTAAAGCGATTACCCAGAGTGTCCTGCTAGATAAGCCAGACAAGACAATGCAGCACTCGAACGGTGATGGTTTCACCTGCCCATGCAACAGACTTCCTAGGTACCCAGTAAGAGGCTGAGCAATTTTAATGTGCAGCTTCAACTCGAACCTGCACAAGAACTGCCAGAGCTGCTAGTTCACATCCTGTGCGGAACGTAAACTTGACAACGGCGTCTCGGAACGTTAGCGCCCAAACCCTCCTCCACTGTCCTTCCCGCTTTGCAGGCAACACCCAGCAGAGGCCAGTGCCTGAGAAAGTTCAAGTGGTGGTGACGACATGAGGGAGACGGGGCCCAGGGTCAGTAGGGAAGGAAGCCGGCTGTTGCTCCGGCAAGTTGCCACCGGAGTGCAGTTGGGGAGCGGGAAACCGTTCTGCACCACTGCCTTGTAAAACAAGTGGAATCTGTGCTCTGCAAACAGGCAATGGTATTTTTTGGTGCCATTCCTAGATCACAACAGGTCCCCACAGCTAAAAACACCCCTCCACATCTCCACAGCAGTGTGTGTTCAAAGCTCTGCACAAGCATGAACTGAGACACGTGACCTACCTAGGAGATAGGTGGGTTAGCATTCTCCCCATTGTACAGACAAATGCAAAGCGACATGCCCAAAATAATCCAGCCAGTCTTGGGCAGAGTCAGGATTAAACCTCAGGACTTCCCGATTTCCATGGCTTCCTGCTCCAGACCACACTCCTTTCACCAGCTGGGCCCACCACCACTCAGAACATTAGAACAGAGCCAAGGGGCATCGTACGGACAGTGGCGACGGGATCTGGAGCGCTAAATTGCATGCGGTTTATTTCCTGCCCCAAGAGGTTTCTCTTTAGCTGAATACACAAAGGTCTCAGAACATTCCCACAATCTCTCACCGTTATTTACTGAGTACCAACAGCATGCTTAGCGCTGTACAACACACCGAGGAGAACATGTCACTGCCAGCAGACATCAGACTGACTGTGTAGTCACAAAATACACCCCCGGTCGGGAGAAGGCCTGCCTCAAAGAATGGGGAAAGTGCAGGAAGGAGTGATGTAGTTTAAGTTGTATTTCTATAGCTGATCATCACTGAACAGTTCTGAGGAAGCAGGACATGGAACGGAAGCATCTGAATGAAGGAGGGGGACGTTTGGCCTACGAGAAGGGGAGACTGACTGTTCAGGGCAGGATCGCTAAAGGTGCAAAGTTGAGCTAAAGAAGAGAGCAGGAAGAAGCAGGTGCAGAGATGTGGAGGAGTGAACCTGTCCAGAGCTCTGAAGATGGGGACCATGAGCTTGAGCTAGATATGGACATGAGCTGGGATTTAGGTCTGAGCAGCAGGAAATAAGGAGCGTCCTCTCTTTCTAATGGCTAATTCTTCCTCTCCTCCTCCTCCGAGAGAGAACAACCTCGGCTCTGTACTGCACGACACTTGGTATAAGCCAGGTGTGGGGCAGGTAACGAGCACTGCACAAGACCTCTATTTAGGGGGTGGCAGAGCAAATGCCGGGGTTTCACTCCGGTTTCACCTCTCCCCATTCAATTATTCTGTGTTCTGCAAGGAGGACAAGACTCCAGAACTGCTGCATATTAACAACTGCTCAGAACAGTCGCGTTTCCACAGAGCCAGATTTACAAACAGGTCTGCTGGGATCCTCGTGCTGCCCCTATTAGCACAGCACAGACGGTTACAGTTTCACTGGAAGCTGCAATACAGTGCATGGGGCTGAGGGTTCATCCACTCTCAATACCAAGTATCTGCAGCTAATCAGAAATACGGTGCCATCAACCAAGCTGTGCAGTCGACTGGAAAAAATAAAGGTGGCCCTTTGAAAAGTGACAGGGTGGATGGTGCAGGGCCAAGACCAGCCTGCAGGAGGGTCTTACCTGCTGCTCAAAGAGAAGGGTGTTCAACGCTTGTCTGCATGGCAGAATCATCATCGGGAACCCAACAGCTACCGACATCATGAATCCCACTCGAATCATCTCCGTCACCAGGTTGGAGGGGAAGTTCATGAGCACGTTCCCAGCGATGGCTTCCGTGTAGCTCACGTAACCAAAGAATCCCACCTGCGCCGGGGGAAAGGAAGGGAGTGCTTTTCTGAACATCAGGAGTCCGAGTCCAGGGGCTCCCACTGGACCCACCCTTATGGCACTGGGGCAGCATGTACGATACTTTGCTTCCCAAGCCAAGGAGAGCAGAGGGGAGTGACTGCAGGAGTGGCACGTACTTGACATTTTTCAGAAGAGAAGCAAAGCCCCACAGCTACTCAGACAAGTGGGACAGAGCAAAGCATGTCAATTAAAACAGGGCAATGCCCAGCTAAGAGGGGACCATGTGGCAACTTCCTCCAATGCAGATCTTCCCGTCGGCCTAGCCAGGATATCTTCGCTAATCAAACTAGGTGGCTGGAGGAGCTTTCGCCTAAAAGCCACTGACATCATGAGCAGGTATGCCTGGGTTTAACTGGGGGACCCCCTGGAATGGGTGATAATGGGAGCGGAGCAGCTGCCTTCCCAGCGCCTTATATTGGTCTGAGTTTGCTAGTGGGATTAAGCATTGCAGCTGAGATGGCTACCGAGTCCCATGAACCTGAGCCCCTCAGTGAGGGAGGCTGTAATACAATCCCATGCAGCCGCCTAGCTCACATGGGAGCCTATTCTTGGGAATTATTAACTGGATTTTATTAACTGGAGTTTTATGAGGCATAACTTTCTTTATAACCTTCCAATTGCAACAGGCTGATGGGCAGCTCTCTCTAAAGACGGCAGCTCATTGGACGGCATCTCCACTTCCAGTTACATGATTGGAAGACCGAGACCCAGCCACTTCACATGGAAAAGAAGAGACTGAAACCCCCACTCCAGGGCTGCTCAATGGGACCTATTGTTCCAAAACCCCGGGCTCTCTGAACACCTCTGTGCATCTGCAGTGCGGCCCCCTTCCATTTTATTTCACTTTCAGCAAAAAGACACTTCATCCTCTAGAGCAGATAATGCCCGGCCCATCTCATGACGGCTCCAAAGCTTATCCCAAAAGTCACTTTTTTGGGAGGCAGGGGAAAAGGGAGGAGAAAGGAAGGGTAGAGGCTTCTCACCGTAACATAGAAGGTGGTGACCACATTCAGAGAGGAGGCAAATATGGAGCTCATTATTTTAACGGACGGTTCATCCAGGCTATCGTACGTCGGCAAGACCTGGCTGCAGAAAAGCAGGTTAACAGATTAAGCAGTTTCAAGGAAACTTTCCAGAGAGATGCAAAATCAAATGCATTCCCTAAGTTCTCTTGCTACAGCCCAGCAGAGAAAAATCTCCGACACCTTCCCCCCACAGAGCGTAAACACACGGCTAGTCCACAATTTATATTGCTAATGCCAAGAGATTTCAGAACACTCACAGTTTCAAGTGTTGCAAAAATATTCATTCTCCCCATCCCCCACCACCACGTGGAGTTAAATGTGTGATGTAAACATCTTGGTTCAAAAGTGTTGCAAAATGAATGACCGTTTGTTCCACTGAAACACCAGTGGCACGGGTCCAGGCAGCACATCGGAGATTATTGTTCTTGGAGCGCTCCGTGCGGATAATTAAAGCAACCAGTGTTTACAGAATAAAAGCGGGAAGAGGGTTAGAGCATCACACTGTCTAAAAGAAAAGTTAAACAAACAGAACTAAATACAGTGCCTGGCATATTTCAGCACCGCTGTGAGAGCCCAGTTCAGAGAACACTGGAAGCGTCAATTACACAGGATTGGGGGGTATTTATGTACTTGGAACACACATGGAATCCACTTTTTCTACATCATCAGGTGCATATTTTAGCAACTCATTAACCTCTTGTTGCTCTAATGAATCCAAGTGGCCACCTCTTGTGTACTACTGAGAGAGCAAGGGGAGGCGGGGTAAGTTAGACGGGCCGGGGGTACCCCCAACTCCAATGGACATTAAAAGAAAGTGTGTGAAACGGAAGCCAAGCTGGGAAAATCTTAACCTTTAGTGCACCAAAATGTTCTGCACAAAGGAAACTGGGCTGTCCCTTTAAACTGCATATCGAGATGTGTGCAGGAGACCATACGTATAGCACTGTGAGAGTCATGTATTTATGGGGACCCACGAGATTAAATCCTACGTGACCCTGTGAGAGAATTTAACTTCTTCACTGATCTTGAAATAAAAACCCTTAATATAGCAACTGCCAGACATCATGGACTTTCCTCCGAAATAGCAGCAGGCCCAGTGGGGGGTGGAGCGGAGCGGAGGCAGAGCCGTCAGTGTGTGCGATGACACCGCTCTCTAGTCCAGGCTCACATTATGAGCAATGCCGCAGAACGGCATTGGGGGGGGGGGGGGGGGAAGTGCCACGTGAATTCTAGTTGCAACCAATCCTCCTGTGGTCGAACTGCAGTGCCCATCTAGTCATATTGGGTTTCTAGTCACAGCTGCAGAGTCCCTCAAATCCAGACCACATGCCCCCGTGCCGCCCTGCCAGTCAAAAACCCGTCTGGGTGGAGCAGGCGTCTGACATGCACACGGCCAGGAGCACGTCCCGACATGCTTGGGTTTTATTTTTAAACGGGAACGGTCGTGCGGAAGGCCAATGAAAGACCAGAAGCCTTCTCCTGACAAATGCGTCATATGCTGTTTAGGCACCGTCACATCACAGGTGATCAAGTAAATATAATGTCTCAGCTTGGGTTTGAGAAAGATATTCAGACCACATGCTCTTTACAGTTCTTGTGTTCCTGAGATGAGAACAAGGAGAGAGGGCGCAAGCAAGACAAGTCCAAGCTGGAGCGAGAGAACCCTGGGTTCGTTTCAGAGGTGGCTAGAACTAGTTCCGTTCTCCTGTGAATCTGTATTTTCATCCCCACTGTAAAGCCCATCTCGGTTTTTGACTAGACTCAGGGTCTTATCCTGAATCATGAGTACCCGCAAGCTGCCACTGACCTCCCAGCACCTCGCTGCACTGGACCCTGAGCGCCACTCCAAACCCATAGCAGCCAATGGACCACATGATGATTTTGGTGTACTGGTGACCTCAATGGTGTTACACCAGTTTCACTGGCATCAGAACCTAGGATAATGGGTTTGCACAGGGTGCAAGTCATATTAATCCTCAACCCTCCTGTGAAATACGATAAACCCATTTTACAGATGGGGAAACAGAGGCACATATGTTAAGAGACTTGCCCAAGGTCACACCGGTAGACTGTAGCAGAGCTAGTATCAGAACTCAGGGATTCCTAGTTTTCAGTTCCCTGGTTAATCTACTAGACTACACTACATAATGGTTGAAAGTAGGACACCTCTCTGAGCTCAGCAATGCTAATATACATTTCAAAGGGCAGGGGAATTGAATCTACAAGTATGATCATACATTCAAGGTAAATGAGAATAATGGTGCATTCTGCTTGTCACCACTGTATGTTGCATTTATAAGTCTGGAGGGAAGGAATATGTTTTTTATGTTAGAATTATGTATTTTTCTAAAGGTGATTGGAAGGTCAGCAAAATTAAACACCCCTAGTCAGAGAAGAATATGCTTGTGACATCACGTGGGCTGCAGAGAGCATGTTTTTCTGGTGCTTGGGGGAAAAAAAATCTAGGTTTTAGCTGTAGGTTTGGATTGCCATTTAAGTGGTATAACAGAATCTATATTTAGATAGATATACGCACACACTAGTCCAGACCATAGAATTTTGCTGGGTTTCCAACTCCCTACAAATGTGCACTGGTTACTAAGAGGCCACCACAAGAAAAGGACAATTTTCTCTTTAAAAAAAACCCTACAGTGGCAACTAGGTAAAGCTGTAAAAGAACACAACTTCTGTTGCCAATTATAATGGAGACATTAAACAGCAAGACTGGAGCGTGTTCTGCTAGAAACAAAGCTGCCAAGAGAGACGATAAGTGGGAAATGATGATTTGGATCTCACAGGTGGGTGTAAACACAGCAGTACGAACAAATTTTATTTGTCACATTAATTTCTTATTGGCATGCTGCGCATTCGCTGGAACGACCAGCTCTGCCAGTCTTCCTCATGCTGATGGTCTCTTTTGTGTCCACATTTGGATTGACACATCTCCTTTGAGCCGGCTGCTGCTTCAACCAGGCATGAATCACTGGCTCTTGTCATTTTGGTGGAGAAGGGAATGCTGCTGGAATGATGGAAATAACCCTGTCTTCAGCACCAGGCCTCTGTGCACCCAAAAACCCAAGCCTCATTAAAAGACGCGGGCAACTGGAAGCAACAAGCTGAAGTCAAGAATTATGCCATTTTCTTTTAAATATTTTCAGCTACATTTGGTGAGGCTAAGGCTGCCCAGGGGGCGGGGGAGCTCTGACGGTGGTTAGGATGGAAACAACCAGGTTTCTTTTCCTGAGATGAAACCATGATTTTCAAGCAATGGGTCAAGTTCATAGTTGGTGTAAGTCCAAGGAAGGCAACGTAAGGCACACCAGGGATTCACCTGACCCAATGCATTTTATGAACAAGTAACTGCTCAAGCACAATAATTCTTGAGTGAAACCTAACTCCCTCCCCCATCGAGGTAACAAGAGAGTCACAACTGAACGAGATGCTGTACTTCAGTGGGCTGTAAAACACTCCAGCTATCCCATTCGGATCCTTGGGACCCTTTGCCCTCACAAACCTCCCTCCACACGACAACTGCTAGAGCAGCAGGTACTTACGACTGACAGGCGAAAGACATGCCGAAGATGGGAATGCAGCGGAAAATGCCCTCCCAGCGCATGTAACTGACTCGCTTCAGCCACTGCCCACCGAAGAGGCCGTGTTTGAAAGAGGAGAGCACAATCTGTAGCCAAAGGGGAAAAAGAGGTTAAGAGCCAAAGAGCAGAGACGCCAAACCAGACCTAAGGGGACTGAGCACGCTGCCAGGCAGCAAGGGAGGGCAGGCATAAGGCAGCTCTATCGGGAGGACGAAGAGGCTTTGAGTAACTTCCCCTGCAGCTCACAGCTGGATATTTAATTCCCTAGATTTCCCGGTCTCAGCCCCTCACCGTCAACACAGGTTAGTCAACCTTCCAGCTACTCTGATCGGTATGGGTCACCCCAGCTGCCAAGCAGATCAGGGTATTTTAAAAGGCATATCCCATTCCCTGGTTGATGCTATCCTGCTAGCAGGCACCACGACCCCCCTACACACACACCAGAGTTAGAACAGTTCCTGAGGGACGCGCTCAGCTCATCGGATTGCTCCCGAGCTGGGGCCACAGAAACTGGAAGCAGCAGACACAGGAGAATGTTACCTATGGATGACAGGCAACGGTGCACCCGGATAAGACAAGACACCTGCATACTGCCCAACCAAGCCCCCTGGACAATGCAAGTGCTCTGAAGACCAGGGTCAACGTCAAGGAGGTAAGCAGAAGCACCAGAGATGGGTTATGAGAGCTGTTCTGCCATGGACAAGGGAACTGATGGGCGTTTGGTTGCACGGGAACATTTATAATCTAGTCTGAACGGGTTTGACACTCCTAGAGATTCTGTCAGCGTTGCCAACTTTAATGACATTTGATGTTTTTCTTAACGTCCCAGCTCCTGGCATCACGTGATTGTAATGATCACAGCTTTCGTTTCGAGCCCTCACGCTTATGGAGAATAGTTTGAGGCAACCAAAGCGCAGCCTCGGAGCTCAGAAATCAGGTGGCCAGATAAAAAGAACTCAGGATCTATTTCTTAAAGTCGGAGGATATTCTGGGAACCTGACATGATTTTGAACACTCGGGACTAGCAGTACCGCTGTCCATTAAGAGAATGAAAGTCTCCACTGACAGTTAATGGTGTCGTTTGATGAGTTTCCCAGATTATAAGGCCTGAAGGAACACAGTGATCATCCTGTCTGACCTCCTGTATAAGACACACCATAGAACCTCCCCAAAATAGTTCCTGGAGCAGATCTTTCAGAAAAACATCCAATCTTGACCTTAAAATTACCAGTGATGGAGAATCCTCCACAGACCTTGGTAAACTGTTCTAGTGGTTAGTTACCCTCAATGTTAAAAACACTGTGCCTTATTTCCAGTCTGAATTTGTCTAGCTTCAATTTCCAGCCACTGGACCTTGCTACACCTTTGCCTGCTAGACTGAAAGAGTCAGTTTTTTGTTCCCCATCTAGGTGCTTATGGACTGGGATCAAGTCACCCCTTAACCTTCTCTTTGTTAAGCTAAATAGATTGAGCTCCTTGAGTTTATCATTATAAAGCATATTTTCCAATGCTCTAATCATTCTCGTCGCTCTTCTCCGAACCTTCTTCAATATATCAACATCCTCCTCTAGGCTGGTACAACTCAGTAAGCTACGGAAACTCATCAGTGCCTCCTATTTAGCCAAGTTGGCTGGTACCAGTTTTCTCAAGATGAAGCTTTTTCATAAGGCCTAAAACCAAACATTTTTCCTGCACCACCTCTGTGTGTTCATGAGGTCTTCACTGCATAAGCAATTTAATGTGCTGCCATTTAGGAGGGAAAACGCTTATTGGCTCAATGACATTTACCACTGATACAAAAATTGCAAGCAGTGTAAAAACTTGTGTCCTTAAAAATAATCATTTTTCTCCCTAAAGATCAAGGTTTTATGAGTTTTAAGGAAAAAAGCTATTACATTACAGAATTCATTTTGCAGCCGTGTAGGTCTTCCCTCATCTCCTGTCCCTAAATGTAATCAGAAATTCAGAATGCTATAAGCTGCAGAGTACTCGTAAACACACAGAGAAATGCAGGCCACAATCTGGTTAAGCTGTCACAATGTATTGACTTCATAGTGACTGACAGATATGCTAGCCAATTCCTATACAATATGGCTGTATATTCTTATTTCCATGTGGATAGGAGTGTGGGCATCAGAGCAACAATTATCCCATGCGGAGTCAGCAATATTTAACAGAAAAGAATACAGTAGTGTATTTCAAACTTGGATCCCGAACCTGCATGCTCTTCCTGGTGGGCAACCCCTGTGACCACGAAGACCCCCACTGGGCTGCCATACAGGGGTCCCTCCCAGACGGAACAGCTGGCAGGATCAGAACCTCTTTCAGATGAATTAACCACCATCTCTCTCCCCACTAACGAAACCAAGTCTTCCCGCCATTGATACTCACCACAAACATAAACACAGTGTAAAAGATCAGCGCCATAGCACTGAACGACTGTATGGAAGCCATCATGTTCCTCTGGAGACTCAACGGAAGGACGATACAGAGGGAGACAGCAAACAGCAGGATTATCCGGAAGCTGCCAGTTACCTGAAAAAAGCATAAGGAACAGATGTAAAGAGCATGCAGAGATCTCCCAGTTTTATTAACTGGGACTCATGGGCCCGTATCGACAAAAATAGCTTATTATCCCCAAGAAGGAGACACGAAGCAAACAGAAGAGACTAGGAATCTGAGGTTACATGCTCCTAGGGTGACCAGATGTCCCGATTCTATAGGGACAGTCCCGATTTTTAGGTTTTTTTCTTATATAGGCTCCTATTACCCCCCACCCCCCGTCCCGATTTTTCACATTTGCTATCTGGTCACCCTACATGCTCCTGACCTTAAGAAAAGGTTCGGAGATAGAGAGCTTGCTATTTCCTTAGCAAGGTCTGTGATTAACCTAGACAGTCACTGGGTGCCACTGTTGCTCTATATACCACGACAGCCTCGCTCTAAAGCAGATTTGTTGGGGGTTTAAACAATAATCCAAACACAGACGATTTGAATATTTTGTATGTACTTGCAGCCAATAAATGAAAATTAACCTTGCGTCAAAAAAAAAAAAAATGGGGGGTGGGGGAGGAATAGAAATGGAAGTCTTGAAAATTCTGATCCAGAAAATTAATCAGAAACTCATATTGGTATTTATTATAGCAGAACACTCTGAAATGCCTGGAAATATTTAATAACTAATTTGGCTGCAGCCACAATGCATCTTTTTAACTTCACAGTTCCTTAATCAGAGCTTAACAGCATCAGGCTGGAGCAGATAACAGGCACGCCAAGATCCTGGGACATGTCCATTTCACGTCCCCAGCCTGCCCCATCCCAGCTCCAAAAGCTGCGGACTATTCCCTTGGCGAGCTGCGTGCCAGGGAACAGAGTGCCTCTCCCATCAGAGGCAGGGAGAGGCATTCTCAGAAACAGTATCAACATCAAGTGGGGCAGGGGAGGAGTCACTGCGTGTATTTTAATTTGAAGAGGTGAAGAGATCAGCCGTGCCTGAGGTATCCTGATCCTTCCTCTTCACCCCCCAAAGTACTATCGTTTGGGAGCAGGAGGAGGACTCTGAACTAGAATGGTAAATGGGGATGAGGATTTGGGCAGAAGAATCATGTCACTGCTTTTTAGTTTCTGGCTGAGCAAATGAAGAGGGACAGAATGTACCAACTCCTGCAGAAAATTGACTTGGGATTTGCACCAGGCCACATATTTCATGACAGAGACATATTTTAACAGAGTTATTTTGATTCATGTGCTGTTTCCTGTCAGGAGTTGTATACATCCCACTGTCTGACGTGCATCAGAACTCCCAGGTGTTGACATGGCAAGCTGCTCTCATGTTCTAGTGCATGACACTTGCCATTAAGCTTTAAAGTGGGAGAATAGTAAGTTACCTGGATGTAGCTTGCTGAGATTATTAAGGCGGGTTGCTCTCTGTCGCATCATAACACACACTGCATGATGTACTTATCCAACAATCACAGTCTCGTTAAACTGTTGGACAAGTACAAGTGATCGTAAGTTTACCTGTAGTCCAAGCAACCGGGCGAAGAAGTTTGATCCCAAGTCACCGATCACAACGTAGAAAGCAATGCACGTTCCCAACATCAGCCCAATCATGCTGGAAAGAAACACACACAAATGAAAAGCTTGACATCTAAATTCCACTCTGGAGCAGAGAACTCCCTTGGAATGCAGCACTTACCACATACCTGCAAGTAATAACGGCTGCATTCCTAGAGGATTAGCATTTTGCAACCCTCACCATGGCTACATCTACACTGGACTCCTCTTTGGAAAATTTCTCGCCGTCGCTACCAAACGTGAAGCTGCCCTGGTGGCAGTAGGAGTGTAGACCAGACACTGGCGTCTTAACCACTCTATTGTCTGTCCCCAGCTCAGAGGGATCTGGCGGCACAGTTCTTAAAATGCCAGTGGCCACTGACTCTTCACCTGCACCACAGCTCCCATTGCTGTTACCACTGATAGCAAATGAAGGCCAACCAAGTGGAGCGAAAGTCAGTTGGAACAGTTTGGGATTCTACTCTAAGCAGTTGCAGTACAAGGGCTTGTCTACAGTTGGACACGCAGGAGAGCTAAGCCTAATTCGTTAAAGGTGTACATTTAAAGTGGAGTAGTTGAGGGAATTAAGCTAAACCAAACTAAGGTCTGGTTTACACTTAAAATGTAGGTTGATATAGCTACGGTACACTCCTGAGCACAGTAACTATGCCAACCTAACTCCTGGTGTAGATGCAGCAAGGTCCATGGAAGAATGCTTCCATTGACCTAACTACCATCGCTCGGGGACCTTACGCGGTGTTCCTACAGCAACGGAAAAACCCCTTCCGTCACTGCAGGCTGCGTCTACACTACCGGGTTATGCCAGCATAACTACAAAGCCAAAGCTACATGCTACAATCCTCATAGTATAGGCATGGCCTAAAGTCACTTGACTTCTAAATGAGAGCATCCACACAGGGGTTTCATATGTTTTAACTAATGCACTTTAAACTGACACCTTTAGTTAATTCAGCTTGGCTTTCCCGAAGGTCTCCATGTAGACAAACCCTACGTTTTGCAAGCCTGTTGCACATCTCTGTGCCCTGTTCAGTGCTGAGAACATGGCTGGCACTCAAGGAGTTTACAGTATCCAGGCATGCAGAGCCCGTCCCTGAGTGGAACCCCAATGGGACCACATACAGAGGCACAAGTCCACCCACACGACTGCCCACATGATTTCTAGTGTAGCCAAAGCCAACAAAGCTCCATCCAGTTTACTTCCTCCTGTGTGCAAAGTCTTTGTAGCGTCGCCAAGGACCCACAGAGTTCTGCTAACAGCATGTGAGTTAGTTTAACCGCTGTTGGGAGCCAGGGATGGGAGCTCAGTTTGGGAGTGTCCCTTGAAGATGACAATTCTGCATTTCTTAAACATTGATCATAGTCGTGAGGGTACAGGGAGGTATTTGGAGCCCAAGACTAGCTCACTCCGCAATCAGCAGTAATGGACTGCGCTTGAAATCTATACTGTAGTACAGAGGTTTGCAGACATTTGCACAGGGCTGACCAGATTTTAATGAGGACACTGTCTCATGAACCACTTCCCCCTCCCATTCATGGTTGCATGGACCACTTCACCTCCCATTTCTGATCATATAATATCCCTGTGATAATCACAGCTATTGCTTGCATGGAAAAGTAACATTAGAAAAGTACTTGGTGTGTTTTTAGCTGTCTTACAGCAGTTTAGCAGCTGGGAATAAGGAGGAGGGCCAGAACCAAGACATCAGCCAGACCTCCACAGATCACCCTCTGCTCTACAGAATGGGCTGCAATGCCACCCCTCACCTGGAACAGCGACGTAAGGCCAACCAGACTGTTCCAGCTCTACTATGTGTCCTTTGAAGCTTTGTGAATCGCATTTTTAAGAACAGAAATGTTATAGTTACAAGAGTCAGAGACCTTGGCCTAGGCTGTTGTTAAATGAAAATCAGGATTCCCAGCCCACTGTCCCGAACAGATACTGTTTCTATTAATTTGCATCTCAAAGAGCTTTACTAAGGCAGATCAGTGTTACTCCTAGTCGACAGGGGGGAACTGAGGCACAAGGCAGGCTAATGGGCTGATTGTCAGAGGTACTAAATGCACCCAATTTCTGTGATTTCAGTGTTATGTTCATCACCTCTGTAAATCACACCATAAGTGATTTGACCAAGGGTTCATAATAAGTGTAGCAGAAGAGGGAATGAAACCCAGGTCTCCTGAATCCCAGTCCCTCACTAACTACTAGACAACATTGCCTCTCCCTTCAGAAACAAAGGGAGCTACCGACCCAACTGTCTGAATGAACGTCTTACAAAGCAGACAATGCAAGTGAAAGTTCAGTACAGTTCAAGTACTGTAGTTTAGCTCGCGATCAGCCCAAATTCCAGGTGTCAAGGGAGGCTTTCAGAAGAAGAGAAAGCAGGGGGGTAAGAAATAAAGACATGGTGAGGCAGTCGCCCTGTAGGGGTTTGGAAAAAAGCCGTTTATTAACAGAAATAAACTAATTCAAACTATTTCGATTTTAAAGGAATAGCTCTTTACCTGGTCTCCACCAGCATTTTCCCTGCTTTTCCATAGGCATGAAATGCTAGCAAAAGAGAAAAAACACCACAGTGAGCCATGGGAGGGTGCAGCCCGTGACACATACATCAGTTCGAAATGAACAATAATCGTGATGAAGGGCAATTTGACAGGAATCTGCTAGTTTTGCATTTTGGGGCTGGTTTCTCCTGCCCACCCTCCCATTTTCTTTTTTCGGACATGCCATCCCAATAGCAAAACCCACATAAGACAAGAACAAAGATGAAGGAAAGATACAAAGCAGGTTCTTTTTTTACTCTGTTGAGGAAAAAAAAGCAGCGCTAAGTAGCAGTTACACATGGCAACCATTAGAAGAAGAAAGTCAGCGTGGAAGAGGAAATATGCATGTATAAGATGTTGTGTGACAAAAAATTACTACAGTGCAAAATTTCAGTCAAGGTCCCATTTTTATTTTTTCCTTCCCATTATAACTGAGCTGCCTGATGTTGCTGGATGGGAGATCTGAAATGGTGCCCAGAATGTTCAATTCCATTCCCAGAATACCCAGCATTCACAGCCCACACCACAGGGATTTTGCCAAGAGACTTTTTTTTCTATACTTTGGCCGTAGCTTGTAGCAGAAAATGATCAGTATCCTTTCAATGACTGCGTTTTCTGAAAAGAAAGAGCCAGGAAAACTCGGCTTTTACTTTTGGAGACATCTTACTGGAGGGTTGGGGCAGTTAAGACCTCCAGTTCGAATACAGACCACATTGTTTTTGCTTTAGTCCTGGGTAACTAACTCTACTAGAATCAAGCAAAGAACGGCCTGTTTTTCCCCGCTGAGCTTCTCTAGCAGTGGCTGTACAGTATACGTGCCTGAAGGTGGCCAAGAAATAGTTTGTTCATCTCTGGAAGTGCCTTCTATGACCTTCAATGTTATCATACAGCCCATATTTCCTTGGAACCTCCCTAGTCTGAAAATGAAGGAAATCAACTGGCCACCTCTCTAGTGGGAAGGAAAGTGTGTGGGAAGACACCTGCTGAGTAACTCAGAAGGCAGCCAATGGCATGGTAAAAAGTAGGGTGAAATCCAGTCTTTGTTAGATCTCTGGGGCTCCTGGGCACCACCTGTCCGTGCAGAGAAGTTGCAATATTTAAAAGGGACGAGCAAGCAATACCTCTGGACTTTGTCTTGTCCCTGCATGAAGGGTCCTGGCAAAAAGGGGAAGCAGATGTTGAGTGGGACAGTTAAGTGGTGTGTACCTGAGGATTGGGAGTGCAGGAAGACGAGCAACCAGGAAAAGAAAAATCACCTTCCTGGAGATGATTTGTTAAATGACCTGATCTCCACAAAGGATGGCTGCTATTGCATCACCCCAATAAACCTCTTTTTTACAGCGTGTAGAAGTGCAGGCACCTCCAGGCAATACTGACAGCCACTGGTTACAGTCTAGGCGTGGGATTTTATGAAATGATCAGTGTCCTTGGCTACTCTGAAATAATATTTAATGAGAAGAGGCTTCAAACATGGATGCCAGATGGCCCCATCTGGGGCTGCTAGGAAAATTGGATCTTTTATCTTCTCAAAGAGGAAGGAGGAGATGGACTGGGCAGAATTACTCAGCCAAGCCACTCCAGAAATCTCACCAGCTGCGCACAGCTGGATTTGGTCGGGATTTGGAGAGGCTCTTCCATACTAAACCCCAAGATTGCTACCCAGTGGCCTTGGTGATTCAGCACATGGCACTCGTCTCAATGCCACGTGCCTCGTCCTGCTGTTAGCGGACGAGGGGCTGGTCCTGAGCACCAGTAGTCTTTAAAGATCCCACAGCACTTTTGGCAGCAGCAAGGAGCTGCTTTAACTCCTGTCCTGGTCAAACTCTAGCTGCGGTAATTCCATCCCACTTCCCCAGTTCCCACTGCAGACTCACTTGGACACAATATTCACTTCTTAAGAGCCTAACGTGTTGTACACCGCTGCTGTGCACTGACAGCTGCTGAATGAGAGCGAAGGGGGAAAGAGCTGTAAAAGCTAGAATACAGATATTCTCTCCATTGGGAATTGCTGCATAAATTAAGGTGTTTATCCTAGACCGCCACGACCCTGGCTCTTTTGTTATTGCATCTAGTGATCTGAATGTTCTTCCGGAAGGGACTAGCTGACTGAAGTTCATATGCAAAACTTTCCTGCATCTTTCAGAGCTGCCAAAGCCTCCCACAGAATCAGCTGCAGGAGCTGCCAGGATCTCTCGCAGATGTACAGCGTACAAGCAAACGGTGACAAAGACTGTCTGTGTATAGTCACTCAACCTTGATGCATTAGGATGCATTGTAGGAGTGCTGCTTTCATTTGCGCGGAGGACGTCTTTCCTCTCAGCGCTGTCCCTCCTCTGGCTGCTTGTGGTGGCACCTCTCCCAGGGCAAAGATGGGGAGGAAGGGATGGCGCTTCTTTCAGTGCCAGCGTTTGTGTGACAGGAGGTGCCAGGAAGTTTGGAAGCATAACCGGCCCTCTGTGTCTTTGAGCTCCTTGGCTTTGGAAAGTGCAGAGGATCTCGTCTTCCTGGGAGACACTCCAAGGTGAAGGGGGACTCTATGTATTTCAACAAGAGAGAAGCAGCACACAAAGGCTTACTGTATCGAGGAAGGGGGTGGAAGAGGCGCTACGGGCAGCTGGTATTGGGGATGCTGGGCCGTGTGAGACTCCACCTGAAGGCTCAGCCATCTTTTCAGTACCAGAGGAACAACCTTTGAGACCACAAGAGTTTTCTCATCTTTGCTGCTTTTGGTCGATACATTTTGGCAGAAGCTGCACTGTGCAGCTAAATGATGGGTCTCAGTCCTTTAATGCACTGAGGGGATCCATCTGTCAACAGCACGGACACCGAGCAGACTGCATATTGCTTTCAAATCTTTTGTAGCCAGTGAGACCAGCCAATTCTCTCAACCGACTCCCAGGAGAAGTTACATTGAAGTCAACTAGGCAATTGGGGACACAAAGGATGGGCTTAAGGTCACGGGAAGGGACTTCCAGCTATGAGAATCTTCCATCTCCATCACCTGCAGGAGGAAATCCCACCACTGCAAAGGTGAAGGCTGAAAAAGCACAGGGAAGGATTTCTAACCCCGGGTGCAGCAGCTCAAGTAGGGGCTATTCCGCCTGGATCTCCGTGGTTTCCCAGGAAGGGAATGCTTTCAATCAGCAACTCTTAATTGTATGTGTGGATCAAGAGGATTCAAACTGAGGCCAGACCCAAGCGTCTCCTCCCCCCAGTATCCTTGGGAATCAGAGGAGAGGTCATAAATAGATGCCAATACCAGTGCCAATGCCGAGTAGACAAACTAGAAGGAAGAGGGATGGTGAACTCTGCCAAAATCTCACACATGAATCTTGCTCATGGTTTTATTTTCTTGGCCACTTGGACCTTTGTGCACTGTTTCCTCTCACCTCCCCCTTGCTCTGCCATAAGCACTCAGACAGTTGAGATCCAGGAAGCCTGTGCTCTATGCCAGGCACTCAACTGGCAGAACCCAATGTCCTCGGCAGCACACTGGCTGGGGAAGCTAGTGGGTTTCATACAGAGACCAATAATTTACAGCAAACACCCACTATGCCAGCTCCTGAGACCTTGTGTTTTGATCGTTCAGCACCACAGCGCCTCCTCCTGCACTGCCGAGTCAAAACAATTCTGTGCCTATTAACTTCACAATCAAAGGCAGAATTAAACCCTCAGATTCCTCTGGTGACAAGAAGCAGGAGGGAGGAAGGGATAAACGAGGAAGGCAAAACACAGTAAAAACTATGCCAGAAATAATGTTAATAATACAGCACTATTAGTATGAAAGTTGTAAATTAAGAGGTCAGAGTAAAAGTGCAGTAAAAAAAAATAAAATACAAAAGAGTGAAGCCCCAGAGCTGAAAATTCTCACCAAGTCCTGGATAGGTCCTGCGCTTGCTAAGATTGGCCGATTTCACCAGGAACATACAGGATTGATGAGTCATCCAGGAACAGAAAATCAGCAGCAAGGCTCCCAGGACAATGCCACACTGCATGGGAAGAAAAAAAAATACAAGCACAAGATGGAAAGCAAGCCATTTTCCTGGTGCGACTGCTACTTCACACATTCTTACTGCTCTCCCAGATCACCTACAGGCTCCCTTGCACATTTCCAGCCCCATTTTAGCCTATTAAGGGAGTTCCCTTGCCTTCAACTACAGCCAGTAGAAATGTGACGTATTAGTTCAATTTCACTCACTTGCCCCAGTCTGAGGCAGAGTCACAGAGCAGCCACCTGTTTCCTAAATGGCTCAGTTGCAACACTTTTGCCTGGAGAAGTGAAACCTGGGCAATTTATGAAACAGAACTTTCAAGCTGTAACGCTGTTTTTATCCTGCCATCTAGTCAGTTTCAGGGCACATTCCAGCAGTGTTCTCTCCAGTTCATAACAGAATCATGTAAAGCAAGTAGTTATTCTGTAGATCCAGGAGTTAAAAATCTGTCATAACACCTATCCACGAGCGCCAGGGGCTGTTCAATACATTTACAGCACAAATTATGAAGCGAGCTCTCTACCCTCCCAGCATTGTTTGGCTCACGGATTTATATATGTTTGCAGAGGACAGTGTTAATCATTGAACATTTATGAAAACAAGTGACTTTAAACAGGCATAAGTGGTGTCAAATCTCACTGTGGCGACACATAGTTCTATTTTATTCAAAGCAGGTGTGTCACTGGGGCTCCTGGCACCCCGTGAACAGGAAACGCAAGGGCTCATCTCTTTGCATATAGAGCCTATGGCTTGGTGCGCAATGCCTTAAAACCCAGCTAGCTTGACAGGCTGCCCAGCACTGGTAAGGATGTCGACTTCCTGTTTTTTTATTCACACTTGGGGAGAAGCTACTGTGTGAAGGCCTTGTTCCAAAGGAGACGGTGGATTGGGCAAATGAGAACATCAGTCTCAGGCAACTGCTGGAGCATCCCCTCACTCTGCAAGTGAACTGTATAATGGGCACAACTTCCTGGCACCAGTGGTTTAAAGTAGTAAAGAGAAGGTTGAACTACCAGTGCATGTGCATACCAACAGGCTGAGTACACATCTCTCAGCAAACCTCGCCCCTCCCTCCAATTGCCAGTTACTTGTTATACCACATGGCAAATCAGATGAAGATCTTTGGGGTGTGTCTCTCATCAACAGCAGATGGTCCAATAAAAGCTATCACCTCCCCCACCTTCTCTCTCTCAATAGCCTGGGACTGACGTGGCTGCAACAACACTGCATAAGATCTTTGGGGCAGGGACCACACCTTTCTGCCTGTCCTGCAAGGTGTCCAGCATGCTTGTGGGCATTCTTAAAGTTAGTGATAACGTACGTCAATTTTTCTACATCTCAAAGGCAAGTAGATACAACAGAATCTATTCCCAGAAGAGAAAAAGCTGAAAATGTAAACTGTCTGAAGTATCAGGGGGTAGCCGTGTTAGTCTGTATCTACAAAAACAACAAGGAGTCTGGTGGCACCTTAAAGACTAACAGATTTATTTGGGCATAGGCTTTCGTGGGTAAAAACCTCACTTCTTCGGATGCATAGAGTGAAAGTTACAGATGCAGGCATTATATACTGACACATGGAGAGCAGGGAGTTACTTCGCAAGTGGAGAACCAGTGTTGACAGGGCCAATTCAATCAGGGTGGATGTAGTCCACTCCCAATAATAGATGAGGAGGTGTCAATTCCAGGAGAGGAAAAGCTGCTTCTGTAATGAGCCAGCCACTCCCAGTCCCTATTCAAGCCCAGATTAATGGTGTTAAATTTGCAAATGAATTTCAGTTCTGCTAAAATTCATTTTAAAATTTATTGCGGAGGGACTGTCTAGTTTGGCCAATGTACATCACATACAGCCCCCAGCTAAAACCTCTCCAGCGCATTATCCATGATCTACAACCTATCCTGGAAAATGATCCCTCACTCTCACAAACCTTGGGAGGCAGGCCAGTCCTCGCTTACAGACAACCCCCCAACCTGAAGCAAATACTCACCAGCAACTACACACCACACCACAGAAACACCAACCCAGGAACCAATCCCTGTAGCAAACCTCGTTGCCTACTCTGTCCCCATATCTACTCTGGCGATATCATCGGAGGACCCAGCCACACCATCAAGGGCTCATTCACCTGCACATCCACTAATGTCATATATGCCATCATGTGCCAGCAATGCCCCTCTGCCATGTACACTGGCCAAACCGGACAGTCCCTCCGCAAAAGAATAAATGGACACAAATCGGACATCAGGAATGGTAACATACATAAGCCAGTAAGTGAACACTTCAATCTCCCTGGTCATTCTATTACAGATTTAAAAGTCACTATCATTGAACAAAAAAACTTCAGAAACAGACTTCAAAGAGAAACAGCAGAATTAAAATTCATTTGCAAATTTAACACCATTAATCCGGGCTTGAATAGCAGCTTTAAGGTGCCACTAAACTGTATGAAGTTTCTCTGTCTCCTCCACTACCAGTGTTGTGCTTTTCCCACGCTACCTGCAAACTAGAACAGCCGCCATCCAAAGGTACATCAGATGTCATCTTCTCTTTGAAGTCACTACTGACAGCCCACTCCTTTGACGAAACCTGCCAGCACCAATGGCCTTGTGCCACCCTTTATTAACAGTGCTGTACCCCATCGCACCAGCTAGGAATACTTCGCTCTTCAAGGCCTGATCTACACTGGCAATATTGGGAAACCTCCTGCCATTGCACCACCTCTGGTACTACCAACAGTGAGAACCTCAGTAGCGACTGGCTGATGAAATCCTAACGCCCCAGTTATCTGTCCCTGCTATGAGGTAACAGAGTGGTAGATGGTCAGTAGCAGTGCTCCTACTGTAGCTACCCGTCACAGAACTGCACCTAGTGCTAGTGCAATTCCCCAAATGTATTCGCGCTGACACAGCCTCACAGGGCCTTTCACCCAAAGGCCCCAGTGCTTCTTACACTCCTGAGCGACTCACTCTTCACAAACCCTATTAAGTATTACCCCTGCCTTAAAGGCAAGGAAACTGAGGCACAGAGAGGCAAAATGACACACATCAAATCCATGGCAGAGGTGAGACCTGAATGCAGCAGTTCAGGTCCCCTGCTGTAACCACCGGCTCTGTTTCTGCTCTGCGGGGCAGGGAAATGTTTTCCATGTTGCCCGTTCCACCCAAATGCCACGTATAGGCTTCGGGCGCCACATCCAGCTCCAGCCCACCCCCAGAGCCCGCACTCACCTGTCTGAAGCAGAAGGGCATGGTGAGGACGCTCACCCCCACGATGCTATTCACAATGTTCATGATCAGGCCCCAGTTGGACCCTGCAGCTGCAGAGGACGCCATGGCGAGTGGGGCTGGAGCCTGGACCACCCGGGGACGGAGCAAAAGCAGGATCAGGAAGGACCGAGGAACCCCACGGGAGGGGAAAGGGGGCCTGGGGATGGGCTCCCCGACAGAAACTGGGACAACTCTGGGGTGGGGAGGCCTGAGATGGGGGGGCAGATCGGGGGGGAGGAGGGGGCAGGGCAAGCGATGGGGGGGCAGACCCGGGGGGGGCAGAGAAAGCGACGGGGGGGCAGATCGGGGGGGCAGAGAAAGCGATGGGGGGGCAGATCGGGGGGGGCAGAGAAAGCGATGGGGGGACAGATCGGGGGGGGCAGACCCGGGGGGGCAGAGAAAGCGACGGGGGGTCACCCGGAGGCAGCGGCCCTGGGTTCAGGCGGGGGCCCGAGTCTCGCTGTGCCCGCCCGGCTGGCCTCCCCCCGCGGTTCGCCCCATGCTCCCCGGACAGGCTCCCTCCGCGCCGGCCGCTCTCCCGACGGCAGCGCCGAGCCCGGCCCAACCACCCGCCACTTCCGGGTTGTGCTCCGCTGGCGTTTCCGGGAAGCGAGGGGCCGCACCAGCGAGACGAGAGGCGAGAGCGGGCCCCGCAGAGGAGGTGTGCGCCGCTCCTGCCGGCCTGGCGGACCCGGCCGGAGCTCGCTGGGCCCCTGCTGGGCGGGGCCCCGGCCGGAGGGCACCACCTGCGGCGGTGTCGCCATGACAACGTTGCTTGCTGGTGTCGTGTCACCCTATCGCCCTGTGGTGGCGTCAACACGTTGTGACGTGAGCCGTGATGTCACTGTGATGTGTGACATCACACCACCGCCTGGAACCATGCCATTGCAGTCCAGCCATGCCATCCCATCATTCCCCGGCCCGCAGCCCGGGCACCGTGCCCCTGGGTCAGGCTGTTACTCCGCTGTCTTGCAGCTAACGGCCTTGCGTCATGGCCTCGGTGTGATGTCATCCTGCTGCATCACAACGTGTAAACTTTGCCTTGTCGCTCCAGTGTATCAAGACGGATCTGAATTTTGTCCCACAGTGACCTAACGTGACCACGTCTCCCCAGAAGCCACCAGCTCAGGTTGTGATATAATGTCATCTGCTTGTCACCAAATCATCAGCATCTCAGGCCACACGGCTGCCTCATGCTGATGTCCTGTGAGCGCCGAAAGACGTTTCAGGATCCATTACTGGACAGGGGGTCACCTATTAAAACCAGGGTGAATCTAGAAAATGTGGGCCACTAGCCAGATGAGAATAACTCTGCCGTTTGTAATGCCTTTCTCCCCTGGGTCAGTTCCTCTGAACACTAAATGCAGAATAACTTTCTGGGTTCACCAGTACACAGAATGATTGCGGCATGGAATAGGATGTGTTCTCCAGGACATGATGGTATCCCAAGGCAATACTGATGCGGATTAACTGTCCCTGCTGCTAAGAGGGCTAAAGAATGCAGGAACAGTCCATGCGCTCAGTTCCCATTATAAAATGGTCGTGGCTTCAAATCACACCTCAATGGGCAGCGATACCACATGCACGTGTCCAAGCCCCCACTTCTGGCTGTCTCCTTTGTTTCTTTCACGTGGTTGGACTGTCATAACTGCAACACTTATGTGTGTGCCTGCCCTCTACTAGATGTAATAAGAACTGCTCAGCTGTGTTTCACAGGCCTTGTACTGCCACACAAATTCTCCTTTAGCGTCAGGGCGAGGAGCAGCGGGACCTGAGTTTTGCCCCCACTGCCTCTGCAAAGTTTGACTGGACATGGAATACAGCATAGTGGCAACCAGGATCTCCTAGGTGGCCACGGATGGTATATGCCTGAAGCAGCCTCCTAGCTGATATCTGCCACTGGCCACACTCCTTCCTGCTCCTCCCTCAACAAACTCCTGCAAACCCTCCTGTTGCACACAGCATTCCTGCTACAATGACCACAGAATCCCTGTAAGTTTATCTGTCCTGTACCTGTCCATACTGTTGTATATGGTATGGCAATCAGTCGGGCCTTAGCTCTTTGGGGTAAAGAAGCTGTTCTTTGTTTGGTCCGGTCTATCTCTGATAAAGTACTGCATCCATTTATGGTGCTCCATAAATCATAAGGACAGTGTAGCAGTGGGGACTAGAGCTCAGTAATTTTAGCTACAAACCCACAGGCCTCTCCTGCTTGAGTGAGAGGCGATTGTTTAAGCTAACAACCTCTCTCTCTATATATGTTACAGATGCATATGAATGGGAGTTCTGCACAGTGCAATGGTGTGGCTCGAAGAGGTTCTCATCCTTTTTTGTTTTATTCAGTTACACCTCACATAAAAGTACATCAGGGACTAAACTTCTCTTTCATGACTGGTCTCAACCCCCAAAGAGATATTTATGGAAAGTTTTGTAACAAATCTTTCCAACACTTTACCCGGGAGATGTTGGGAGAAGTGTTCTAAGGTGCTAAGAAAAAACTTGGAAAATTAGGACATGGCTCCTGGAAAGTTTGAGCCTTGGTTTGTATGTTGTTCTCAGTGAGAAATATACCTGGGGAGGTTCCATTTTTGGAAATTTGGAACCAATTTTTAATATTTGTTTAATTTTTTATTTTTTTTTTACAAAAGCAAATATTATTAGAAAAGTCTTTGTGGCATTTACAAAACATTGATTGAAACTGTTAGTTGTTTGGAGATAAACATTCTCTTGCAGGGTTTGCATGAGTGCCACAAAGGGCGGCTGGCTAAAAATATAACATAAACCAAATTGAAACTGACCAGACTCCATTGCCCAAGTTAAGTGAAATGCAAACAACAGACAAGGTGCATGAAGAGTGTACATTCCAGGTTTTACAATTATGTAGGCCAACATTTTTCAAAAGTGACTAGTGATTTTGAGGGCCTTGGTTTGTAGTGCCCAACTGGAGACACCTTAAAGGGGCCTGATTTTCAGAGGGTGGATGCTTGACCTCAGTGCATGCATGTAACTCCTGGGCATGGTCACAGGAAGTGTGTGCATTCACTGAGAGAAACTAGTTCCCGATGCAGGGAACCTGTAAAGAGAGTGCCCTTAGGATAAACACATCAATAGCAATCCAGCCAGTGCCCCAAGACGGGGGCTGAAAGCTGGTGTGAGTGAGAGCTTTCAGTGCAGTTGGGTCTAGGGTTACAAAGTGACAGATTAGCAGAGAAAAAACACACATACCCCAACTGTGCCTAGCCAGCTTGTCAGTGTGGGAGAGCCCTTCCAGGACTGTTTGCATAATGATAACGATCTTATATTTATACAGGGACCTTTCATCCCAAAGGATCCCAAAGCATTTCACAAGCCATATGCAGCACACAGGCATCGCTTTGTAATGAAGCCATAGACACAAACAGCAGAATTGCGAGCTACACTGTACGTATGCCTTGTCAGGAATAAATGTATAACCTTAGGTTCCCAAAACACAAGCGCCTACTATTTGAGCTAATGGAGAATCTCCATTAGCCCTCACCAGAAGTAGGGCTTTTATCTTCTCTGTAGCCTGCAGACAGTAACCTACAACACACACAATAACATTACATGACAACTTTACCCACCATTTAAATGCGGCCACCTCTGAAGTGGAACATATTAGCTATTTAACAGCTAATCGCTATTATATTAACTACATCCTAGTTTAAAAGAGGAAATGAAGAACAACTTATCCAGTTGAAACTATAAGTGGGAATTTAGTGAAGCAGAATGTCATTACGCAGGTTGGCATTTGGCTACGTGACTCAGGAGTAGGGTGACCAGATGTCCCGATTTTATAGGGACAGTCCTGATTTTTGGGTCTTTTTCTTATATAGGCTCCTATTACCCCCCACCCCCGTCCCGATTTTTCACATTTGCTGTCTGGTCACCCGAACTCCTCTACTCCTGGGAAAGGGGCCTGCCCGATCTGGGATGACCACACACTTTTACACGACTGCAGGTCAGCCAAAAGACCTCAGCTGCAGAAGCACGGTGCCTCTGAACACACTGGTTCAATAAGAAGTGCACCACCTGCTGAATCATGAATGCCACTGAAAGCCCCACCCGGAGTTTTGGTTGCAGGTCTCCTATCAAAATACAGGCCAACTTCACCTCAGCCCTCCTTGGCTTGTGAGTTTGGATGGGATTACTGGCTGGCGAGCAGTCTATGTTACCTACATGCCTCCTAGGAAGACATCTGATCACAGAGACCGCCAAGGTGTGGATGCGTGAGCAAGGCAGAGACCAGTTTCCAATATGAGGTCACAAAAAAGGGCAAAAGAGCAAACCGAGGAAACGATTGCAGAGCAGGAGTCTCAATCACAAACACTGGGAGATTTCTCTGTTTGCCTCACACAGCTTGTCACGGTCAATCTCTGGGCTGGTCTTCAGTCCAGCAGGAGAGCAAAGAGAACAGCAGCATCCAGGGGAGATAGTCATTAGAGAGGTGCCAAAGAAAGCCAGAAGATCACCCCTCCTGTCCCGCACTTCGCTGGGTGGTGAGGGATGGAATCAGGATTTGATGTTCCCCACCCAGCCTCAGCTCAGAAGTTCTCTGTTATCTAGAGACCCATGCACATCGCTAGCGGGATGGGTCAGGCTCCGTAGCTTCTTGCTCATTATGGAGTCCTGGGTGTGAACAGGCCCCTCTGTGCAACAGTCACTGTGTGAAGCAATTCAAAACTTAGACAGTAGCCAAAGGGTTAATCACCCCCCAGGCACACACACATACACACAAATACACCCACAGGTGCGCGCACACACACACAAAATTGACTCAAATTTAAAAAATCCCCTGCCGCTTTCCTCCTTTGCCACAGGGTGCAGAAACCCAAGTCCCACACCCCCAGCCCTCCCTAGGGTTTTGTATTATTATTATTTAACTTTGGTTTTGACACATGTTGAAAGCCGTTTGCAGTGTGTCTGCAGGGTTTGCATTCCAAGCCGAAGCCCAAACTGCGAGCAATTCTACAAACCAACCGGCATTTAAAACACAGAAGGAAAAAGTAAATTTAGCAATTGTGGGCTAATGGGCTCCCCCTTCTCTCCTCCCCCTCCTGCTCCCTTTCTCTCCCTCTCCTGTTTATATAACCCCAAAGTCATAAAAATGACAACACATCCAATAGAAGGGAATGGATCTAATTTACCATCAGCCGCCCCTATAAAACCACAGATGGGCCAGAGGGCTGCGGTCTGGGACTCCTCTATTAGATTCTATGCAAAATGAAATTCCATGAATATTGTCCCAAGACTGATAGATGGGGGTTAAACCTCTGAGTCCCAAATTATATAGGTTTCTGAGCCAAAGCCGAGGAGCTGCTCTCAGACACCCTGGTAATGAGTAGCTTCATAGGAGTCTATTTTTCATAACTTTGAATTTCAGTGTCACAAGGTCTGGCACAGAGACTCCTTGATCCTGCTTTACAATGTGGCCTGGTGGCTGCCGGGTTTCTTGACCTCTGTGTAATGGTAGAAGAGAGGAGGTCTGTTAAGGAGACATGTGCTTAGCATTGGTATTCGCCCGGCTGATTTTCTTTTGGCACATGATGACGTTCTTGGGGCTGTTGTGTTAAAGACCAACATAAAGGCACACAGTCCTTGGAGAGTCTGAACCCTATTCCGAAAGGGTGTGGAGAGCTCCTGTAGCCGGGCAAGGCAGGGTGGAGCTGGGGTCTGGGCAGTAAAGCAGGAGTGGGTACCTCAGAGGTGGACCGGTCGGCTGCTCAGATCAGCGGTTCCCTTTCTGGGGCTGTTTCGATTTCCTTTCTCGGGCTTCTGATTTGTTCTCTGCATCGTGCTTGTCCCAGTGGGAGAGAGAGAAACTTTGTGTGTGTGTTTGTGCATGTGTGAGTGTGTGTGTTACATGAGCAGCACCTCTGCTGCTCAGCCCCTGAAGAGCCTGTCCTGAGTGCTGAGATCAAAGCCCATGTATACAACCCCCCCCCCCCCCACACACACACACATACAAACACACACACAGAGAAACAAGAACCGTGGGGAAGGGTTCAGAGCTCCCCGCCCAGAGATTAACCTTAGATTTATGATCTCCTAGTGGGAGCCGTCCCAGCTCAGCCCTGGCCTGGCCTGGCCCTCTCCCAGCTCTCATGGAATCAGGGCATTTCGGGGGCTTCTCATGTCTGGGACAGAGGACCTTGCTCAGACCTGCAAGGAGGCTCTGCCCCCTGCTCCTCCCTCTGTGTCTCTTGGACTCTTGCTCCCCACATCTCTGTCCCTGGGTCTCACCCTCTTCCCTCCTGGTCTGCTCTCCAGGTCTCTCCTCTCTCCCCGCGTGTGCCTATAAGTGGGGGGGGGGAAGAGGCAGGGGTGTGCTCAGGCCCCCAGCGACATTCTGGGGAGGTGGGGGGGACGCTGGCAAGGGATACTTTCCATTCGAGGCTGACAGGGTGAGCCTCCTCTCCCAAGTGCAACAAGCGAGCCAGCCTGCCGTTCACCTCTCCCAGCGTGACCCCGGCGTGGCCCTGCTCGGGATCGCTGGAAACACCCTGACAAGCTGACGCAGGCCTGGGTTTCCTCACAGCCATCATCCGAGCCTTCAGACATCCACCGGAGAGGAATCCCGGCCTCCCTGCGCGTCACACACACACCCCTTCGCTTTTTCCCTACCAAGGCCTAGGCCAAGACCCCGACACTCCCCTCCCCCCTGGCCGCTTTCTCCCCCTACAAACCAGCCCTCTAATGAACTGCAGCTGAAATGCCTCTGGAAATTAACACCCTTGGAAATGAGCCCATGCTAACTGCTGGCCCTGCACTAGTTCCTGTTATTGGCAGCTCAGTTCGGGGCACTGCAGTACAGGGGCCTGTTGTATTTATTGCTAGTTTAGAAATGGAGTCGTTAGCTTTAAATCTCAGGCAATGGGTGCGTCACATGGCAGCACTAACACCACTGGGCCCTCGTTAGCTGCTGGAGATACTGGATGGGGACACTTCCATGTTTCATTAGTAGACTTCGGTTTACTTCTCGTTTCTGTAGAGGGGCTTCAGTGCCTGGATCTAGAGCAACATAAAACCTTCGCAGCAAACCCAGAGCCAGGTCATAGCCACTCAGCGCCAGGACAGACTCCAGAACCAGAGCCTGGCCGGAGCATCCGGGGCCGATACGAACTCCAGAACCCAGAGCCTGACTGGAGCATCCGGGGCCGATACGAACCCCAGAACCAGAGCCTGACTGGAGCATCCGGTGCCGATACGAACCCCAGAACCCAGAGCCAGGCTGGAGCATCCGGCACCGGTACGAACCCCAGAACCCTGAGCCAGGCTGGAGCATCCGGCACCGGTACGAACCCCAGAACCCAGAGCCAGGCTGGAGCATCCGGGGCCGGTACGAACCCCAGAACCCTGAGCCTGACTGGAGCATCCGGCGCCGATACAAACCCCAGAACCCAGAGCCTGACTGGAGCATCCGGTGCCAGTACGAACCCCAGAACCCAGAGCCTGACTGGAGCATCCAGTGCCGGTACAAACCCCAGAACCCAGAGCCTGACTGGAGCATCCGGTGCCGGTACGAACCCCAGAACCCTGAGCCTGACTGGAGCATCCGGGGCCGATACAAACTCCAGAACCCAGAGCCTGACTGGAGCATCCGGTGCCGATACGAACCCCAGAACCCTGAGTCTGACTGGAGCATCCGGGGCTGATACGAACCCCAGAACCCAGAGCCTGACTGGAGCATCCGGGGCCGATACGAACTCCAGAACCCAGAGCCTGACTGGAGCATCCGGCGCCGGTACGAACCCCAGAACCCTGAGCCAGGCGGGAGCATCTGGTGCCGATACGAACCCCAGAACCCAGAGCCTGACTGGAGCATCCGGCGCCGATACGAACTCCAGAACCCAGAGCCTGACTGGAGCATCCGGCGCCGATACAAACCCCAGAACCCAGAGCCTGACTGGAGCATCCGGCGCCGATACAAACCCCAGAACCCAGAGCCTGACTGGAGCATCCGGTGCCGGTACAAACCCCAGAACCCAGAGCCTGACTGGAGCATCCGGTGCCGGTACAAACCCCAGAACCCAGAGCCTGACTGGAGCATCCGGTGCCGGTACAAACCCCAGAACCCAGAGCCTGACTGGAGCATCCGGTGCCGGTACGAACCCCAGAACCCTGAGCCTGACTGGAGCATCCGGGGCCGATACGAACTCCAGAACCCAGAGCCTGACTGGAGCATCCGGTGCCGATACGAACCCCAGAACCCTGAGTCTGACTGGAGCATCCGGTGCCGATACAAACCCCAGAACCCAGAGCCTGACTGGAGCATCCGGTGCCGATACGAACCCCAGAACCCTGAGCCTGACTGGAGCATCCGGTGCCGGTACGAACCCCAGAACCGAGAGCCTGACTGGAGCATCCGGTGCCGATACAAACCCCAGAACCCAGAGCCTGACTGGAGCATCCGGTGCCGGTACGAACCCCAGAACCCTGAGCCTGACTGGAGCATCCGGGGCCGATACGAACTCCAGAACCCAGAGCCTGACTGGAGCATCCGGTGCCGATACGAACTCCAGAACCCAGAGCCTGACTGGAGCATCCGGTGCCGATACGAACCCCAGAACCCTGAGCCAGGCTGGAGCATCCGGTGCCGGTACAAACCCCAGAACCCAGAGCCTGACTGGAGCATCCGGTGCCGGTACAAACCCCAGAACCCAGAGCCTGACTGGAGCATCCGGTGCCGGTACAAACCCCAGAACCCAGAGCCTGACTGGAGCATCCGGTGCCGGTACGAACCCCAGAACCCTGAGCCTGACTGGAGCATCCGGGGCCGATACGAACTCCAGAACCCAGAGCCTGACTGGAGCATCCGGTGCCGATACGAACCCCAGAACCCTGAGTCTGACTGGAGCATCCGGTGCCGATACAAACCCCAGAACCCAGAGCCTGACTGGAGCATCCGGTGCCGATACGAACCCCAGAACCCTGAGCCTGACTGGAGCATCCGGTGCCGGTACGAACCCCAGAACCGAGAGCCTGACTGGAGCATCCGGTGCCGATACAAACCCCAGAACCCAGAGCCTGACTGGAGCATCCGGTGCCGGTACGAACCCCAGAACCCTGAGCCTGACTGGAGCATCCGGGGCCGATACGAACTCCAGAACCCAGAGCCTGACTGGAGCATCCGGTGCCGATACGAACTCCAGAACCCAGAGCCTGACTGGAGCATCCGGTGCCGATACGAACCCCAGAACCCTGAGCCAGGCTGGAGCATCCGGCACCGGTACAAACTCCAGAACCCAGAGCCAGGTCAGAGCATCTGGCACCGGTACGTACTCCAGAACCCTGAGCCAGGCAGGACCCTCCAGTGCCAGTACGAACCCCAGAACCCTGAGCCAGGCCAGAGCATCCGGCGTTGGTACAAACTCCAGAACCCAGAGCCAGGTCAGAGCATCCGGCTCCGGTACGTACTCCAGAACCCTGAGCCAGGTCAGAGCATCCGGCGCCGGTACGAACCCCAGAATCCTGAGCCAGGCCAGAGCATCCGGCGCCAGTACGAACCCCAGAATCCTGAGCCAGGTCAGAGCATCTGGCTCCGGTACGAACCCCAGAACCCTGAGCCTGGCAGGAGCATCCGGCGCCGGTACAAACTCCAGAATCCTGAGCCAGGCCAGAGCATCCGGCGCCGGTACGAACCCCAGAACCCTGAGCCAGGCCGGAGCATCCGGCGCTGGTACAAACCCCAGAACCCAGAGCCTGGCCGGAGCATCCGGCGCCGGTACGAACCCCAGAACCCTGAGCCAGGTCAGAGCATCCGGCGCCGGTACGAACCCCAGAACCCTGAGCCAGGTCACAGTCTCTCAGTAACAGAATGTGCTCAAGACGCTGGTGAGGTTTCTCCCTGATCGCAGCAGACCCGGGTTCGATTGATGATTTTGCATCCGTCTCACAGAGAATTTGGAATTCCTGCGTAAAACCTGGTAAAAAGCGGCATCGGGGGCTCCCTTAGGGCTGGTTAAAGCAAGCGAGAAGGAGGGAAAGGCGGGTCTTGCTGCTAAAGCTCTGGGCACATTTTACCAGGTTTTACGCCAGCAAGCCACTCAAGTTCCTGGTGCTTTTGTTTAGTTTGTCTAGTTCGATTAGAAACTCTTCAGGGCAGGACCTGTCTCACACGACTTCCATATCCAGCGCCCAGCGCCATGGGGCCCTGATCTCGGCTGGGACCTGTAACAATAATATTAATAATAGGTGCCACTGGCATACAAATAATTGTATTTATTAATGTGTTTCACCTGCACAGCGTGCCCTCCCCCCACAGCTAAACCATCAAGGCCAGGCTCACCTGCACCCCTGTGACATTAAATGAGTGAGTTTCTCACAGCTCCACCTGGTTGTGCTCCTGCATTCACAACCCGGCAGCACGAGCGTTGTCTGTCCCTCGAAATCAAAAGGATAGCAACAGCAGAAAACTCCCTGGAGGTGCTAATCCTGCATCTGGGAGCCTTCTGAGACATCTGTCCGGCTGGGAGCTGCCTTCTTTTCTTCTCTTTACTGCCCTAGCCCTAAAAAAAATCCCGCTGAATGGTTTGTGTATGCATGCTCGCACGTGAACGCACACACACACACAGACACACACACACAGTGACAGATCAGACCTACCCAAGCCAACTGCATGCTCTCATTGGAACAAAATACACGACACTTGTATAATTTGCAGCAATTGCAATGGGTAACCACAAGAATTTGCTCTCAAAAGTTTTGCAAGGAGGTGGAACACTTCTGCCTAATTCCCTCCAGGTGCCACTCACGCTGAGTCTCAGAGCAGCAGTTTTCTGACTCCTATTTGTGGGTGTGTCCGGGCACCCTCCCTTGGCAGTGCCTGTCACCTGCACAACTTCAGTGCTCAAGAACCTGCTGGCAAACGGGCTGGCCATTCACTGCCCTGCCTGAGGGGAAAAGATTAACAGCTGCTGGCCCTCCCTTTTCCTTCTCTTCTTCACAGACTCCTGCTCATGTTCTCGCCTCTGCTCTCTTGCAGGCAGCACACAGGACAGGACTGGCAGGGCCCTCTCTCCAACTGGCCTAAAGTAAAACCAGGAGTGAAAATTAACCTCAGGGGCTATGAGGGCTCCTTCCCCTGGGGTGGGATTAGACAATGTTCCCCTCTGAAAAACACGGATACAGCCTTATTGGGCTACACTGGAGATCTATGAAGACCTTTAGAGACAGCTCAGCGCAGCCAAGGTGAGGAGACCCCCAGATGGGCCAGGTCAGCATAGCCCCGCCTGGCTCAGCTCAGCCAGGGGAAACTCCTGTCCTGTTCACCGGACAGAGCTGTTGCCTGCAGAACACCAGTCTCAGCACACCCAACACACACACTGTGACGAAGTGGGGGATTTTCATGTTTTTTCTTGTTTTCGGTGGGGTTTTAATGGTTTGCATGCAGAGGGGGTGGGACTCAGTTTCCCTGGGTGTTATTGGTTTAACGAGGTGAGGGGAGAGGGAGTTTGTTGTTGCAGAGGACCAGAGAGAGGACTTGGGACCCCAGCCAATGGCCTAGAGGATGGATACCCCAGCGACCAGTAACCTGAGACCCCGACCCGACCCGGAGGCCCAGCTCAGGAGTTGCAGCCAGTTCTGGCCAGTGGGAAAACAATGGGCTGCAGAGTGAGGAGCCAGTGACCTAACCAGCTGGTTCCAGCCAGAGGACAGAAGCGAGGAGAGGAGGCCCCAGTTTATGACCCTGTTTACCTGGAGAGAAGACAATGGACAGAGGCGGGGCTTGGGGCCGGGGATCTCAGATGCCCAGCAGGGAAGCAGGGGGGCTCTGGGCTGGAGAGGGGGAGCAGGCAGAGCCCACCTGGATGCAGAGAGACTGGGATGTGCTGGGCTGAGGGAGGCCAGGCCTGAGGCCCTGAGAGTTTCCTGTGCTGTGTTCAACTCTCAATAAACCCTCCTGTTTTACTCTGGCTGAGAGTCACTCCGGTCTAGAGAACAGGGTTGCATCATCCCCTTCGGGGGTGGAGGACCCAGGGGGTCCAGAGCGAGGGGACTCCCTGAGGGGGCCCACGGCAGAGACAGACGTGCTAAGGCTCAGAGAGGTGCGGCTCCAGGAGGTGGTGGGGCCTGAGAAAGTGTATCCCCAAGAAGGGCTGTCTCACTGAAAGGGGCACCCCCCATGGACCTCACGGGGCCAAAAGTGGGCACAATCTGTAAGTCCGTGACACACACGTCCACAACCCCAGTGACAGGGCAGACGGAAGGTAAAAGAGATTGAGTCCAAAGCCGGCCGCCTCCTCCCCGGGTAATGACCTGCCTGGGATGACTGGGAAGTTATGCATTAACAGACTGTGTCTGACCCATGGCCTGACCCATCTCTGACAGTGGTTTCATTAGCCAGATGTGGGGTAACCTGCTCCACAAGTTAACCCCTAATAGAACCATTGCAATGGGGAGCCCCGGGGAGCGGGAGCCCTGGTTTCAGTGCCTGGGTCCTGTGTTGGGTTTGAGTTTCCAGCACTGCAGGCCAATGTTTTTTAGAACCCAGCCCCTCTCCAGAGGCAGTTGTGCCTGATGTATTGGGAAGGCTGCTGCAGACTGTGATCGCACTGGACTAAGCACAGTTGTTAGGACTAACACTAGAGGGCAATCCAAGTACCACCGGCAGGGCTATAATCCCCGCATGGGGGCGTGAGGCGCTCCGGAGGGAGTCTGGGCAGTGAACGCTGGTGCGAGACCAAGGCACAGATCAGTCATGTGATGATTCGCACTGCACTCGCGTACATCGGCCCCACTCAGCACCGGGGCCCAGATGCGCCTGGTGCTGGACAAACCCACTTGAAGGGGATATCTGCACGGCAAAAGCTGTGCCCAAGGCTTGACTCCAGCTAGCATGGGAAGCTCTAGCAGCAGCACAGGGAGTAGACAGGCACCACAGCCCCCGGTATGGTCTCGGCTCGCTAGCCCACACGGACCCGCGCTCTTGTTACCTGGGCTAGCTAGATTCAAGCTAGCCCATGCTCAGCTTCGGCTGTGCAGCCAGACCTTAAGACAGGGTCCCTTTGTTGTCCTTTGCACTTCAGCAGAGAGGCCCATGATTGGCCAGGGCGCTGGGCCTGAACTCCCCTCTCACTCCTGGGCTGAGGGGAGGGGGTCCCTCCGGTTGTGGGGCGGGGGGGGGGGTTGCATACCTGCTATCCGTGCTCCACCTGGCCTTGGAATCACCAGGGGACTTTGTCCACCCAGCACCCTTCGGCGACAAGCACGCTCCTCCTTTAAAAAGGTCTTTAGTTGGGCCCGAGGCAGCCTGGAGAGGCAAGGCCCTGGGAGGTCCCGTGTCCTGTCTGGCGGTCTCTTCTCAAAGGCTGGGTACATTAGCTGAGTAATATGATGACGACCGCCTGACATGCCTCATTGTAAGGATCCAGCCTGGATTTCCTCTGGCTGGTTGGTCCCATTATCCAGCCATCCTGGCTGCTGTGGTGTCTTTCTCTTACCATAAATCTGTGCCGAGCGCCTCTCTCCATTAGTCAGCCCTCGCCAGCTCTTCGGAACGTCCCCGACCCCCGCTGCACCCAGCAACTGAGCTGCTCCTCCGGGGTGGGCTCTGCTCGGCAGAAGCAGCAATGGTGCAGGTATCCCAAACTGTGCGCCAGTGTGCGGCACCTGTGACCTCAAACCAGGGACAGGACAGGCCAATGGGAGAGGATTTGCAGCTTTTAAACTGTGTAGGGCCCAAGTCAGTGCTGTCGGTCATCGTATTCACTAGCAGTCACACGGAAATGGAACACGGAACAGAACAGGTCAGACGCCTGATTCCCATTGCCAAGGGCCTGAGAGTGGCAGACAACCGCCGGGAACGCCACACCTGCCTGGAAATACCCCCTGGGAACACCACGCTCACCTGTGAATACCTCCAGGAACGCCATGCCCACCTGGGAATACCCCCCTGGGAACACCACGCCCGCCTGGGAATACCCCTGGGAATGCCACACCTGCCTGGGAATACCCCCGGGAACGCCATGCCCGTCTGTGAATACCCCCGGGAATGCCACGCCCACCTGGGAATACATCCTGGGAACACCATGCCCGCCTGTGAATACCCCTGGGAACGCCACACCTGCCTGGGAATACCCCCAGGAACGCCACGCCCGCCTGTGAATACCCACAGGAATGCCATGCCCACCTGGGAATAGCTCCAGTGAATACCACACCTGCCTGGGAGTATGCCCTGGGTACGCCACACCTGCCTGGAAATGCACCCTGAGAATGCCACGCCTACCTGAGAATACACCTGGGAATCTTATGCCCTCCTGGGAATGTCACCCTCCCCCAGACATCATGTATCCTCTCTCCTACAGCGCAGCTGTCTCCCCTGTCTGGTACAGCCCCCACAATGCTTTGCACGCCCTCCCTCCCCTAGGTCAGATCCTCCACCCCAGATGTCACGGCAGAGTCCTGGGAGAAGCACTGCGAGTCCCACCCAGCCAGGCCAGGGAGTTGGAATGGGGTTATCGGGAAGGCAGCCAAGTGGGCGCGGCCCCTTGCAAAACACCTGCCAGAAACTGACTGGCTGCCAGAGTCTGCAAGCTCAGCCCGGCATCCCCACCTGTTTGATCCTGTGGGGCACCTCCCGCTCCCTCCGGGCCCTGCACTGCCCTGCACACTGGGAACGGCTGAGCTAAGAAGCTGGACGGCCTGTGGGACCAGAGGAGCTGAGCCTGACCCGGCACCCTGGCCCCTGGGTGAGCAGTGGAAGAGCTCTCCCAAATCCTCACCCCGCTGGGAATTAGAGGGGTCGACGGAGTCATCCACACCTCCGCAAATCACTCCAACACCAGCAGCGCACAGAGGCCGCCGCTCCCTCAGACGGCTTCCGTTCATACTACCCCACTGGAGCTAACTTGGCGGGAGCGGCCACAACCAGCTTGCCCTGCATGCCGGCTCCAGCACAGCCCACATGCGAAACAACCCGTGTCCTAACCGGTGAATGAGTCCTGTCCTCGCCCTGAGGGCAAACGTGGCAGTGAAAACTGGCATCCCCACATGCCCTCACCATCTGTTTGCAAGGGCAATACACGAGCTTGTTCCATCCGGGGCTTGTCAGGGCAGAGGGTCAATCTAGTCCAGCCCTGGAGTGCACTGCCCCAGTCCCAGCAAATTTCAGGGAACTGCAGAAGGCCCATGGGGCAACCCCTTTGTATCGAGCCTGGCCCCAGTGCACGCAAGCCCCCTCTAGCTCTAGCCAAGGGACCGCTCCTCCTCCCCGGCGTGATCCAGCCTTCCCCAAGCAGCTGGTGCAGACGCAGAATGAACCGGGTCCTGGTCTGTTTTGGGCACCATCCAATTCTGGAGTCCTGCGTGGGGCTGACGATGCACAAAGGCGAATGGACAATACCCGCTGTTCGGATCCCAGCCAGCCTGGCCCATCAGGGAGCCAGCAGCAGACTCCGAGGGAAGCCTGTGCTCTGGTGTGGGCACCAGGTCCCCTCCTGCCCTGTGCACTCAGGTTAGGGATGATAATGAAGCTTCTATTTCCCCTGCCCCGAGATGTGCGCTGCGTCTCCCCGCCCCACTCCGGAACAATAGCCTGAGCAGGAGGCGTGCAGGAATGCGAGGGGCTGTGTCTGTGCAGTGCGTTCAAGAGGAGCAGACAAAAGTCTCTTTGAAGCGCCCCAGCTGTGGCTAGGACAGATGCAGATGGCGCTAGGAATGGATGAGCGGCGGAGGCAGAGGGGCGCCTTGCATATGGGTAGCAAGCACTTCTCAGGAGCGGGCTGCATGGAGCTGGCCGGTTCCTCTGCCCCTTCGTGCCATGGTAGGCTGGCCAGTGATGCTGGGGGGGCCTTGCGCCACAGCCACTGCTGGAACAGAGGGGGCCTCTGAATGGCTAAGGGCAGGGCCGATGGTCAAGCAGGCTGGGTGCGGAGCAAGAACAAGCAAATCTCCCTCCTGCTCCTCCTCCAATTCCTCCCCTGGCTCCCCCTGGCCAGAACCTCCTGTCCCTCCAGCCAGGTGCTCGGGCGTGAGAGTCACACTGCCAGAGCAAGTCATGCCCCCCGCACTGAGCCACTGTAGCTACTGGGTGCTGCCCACGGTCCCATCTCAGCCCCCTGGTATTGTCTTGACGGGCCCGAGGGAGTCACCTCGCAGCAGCAGACGCATGGGGTGGGCGGGTGCAGTGATGTGCCCGGAACAAGGCAGCCCTGGGTCCTTGTGGTCTGCTGAGATTGGGGCCAAAGGGGTTAATGCCATGGGCTCTACCAGGGTCCCCATGGCATCAGCCCGGTGCTTCCCTCAAGGGCCCTGCATCCACGCTGGACGCTGGCAGCCCCCACTGCTTTCCCACGGCCAGGCTGTAGCCTCCTCTGGACAAGGCCCTTGTCTCTGTGCTGTGCCTAATCCTGGCTGGCTGCTGGACTGGGCTCCCCCCAAGGACAAGCCTTCCCTGGTGTCTTCCTATGCCACTCCCCAGCTAGCCACAAAGCGTCACTGCCGAGCAATGAGGCACTTCTCTCCCCACCCCGAGGCCAAGTGTGTTGCTTCCACACCTCTCCCAGCCTCCTGCAGGCCAGGTGACCCCCAAGCAAGAACCCAGCCGTGGGGGTCCCTAATGCACACTGCAGTTCGGGTACCCCGGGCCCGCCCTGCGCCCGGCGTTTAATCACGCTCTTGGGCTGCACAGTGCTAGGGGCAAATTGCTTGGGGGGAAGGGCCGACAATTGCTGCTGACACTGAAGAACCGGAGCATGGGGCTTGGGGATGGGAGACAGCCGAGCTTCTGGCCCCCCAGACCCCATGGACTGAGCCTAGCAGCTTGAGTGCCAATTAACGAGTGGCTGGCGCCTGGGTTACTGCGCGGGAGGGTCTGCTCAGGATCATTTCTCTTCCTTCCCCCTCGCCCTCTCCCCACCTGGCCCTCGTCCCTGTTCTTTATTTCTGAAGGGCATCTGCAGGAAAGCAGGATCTTCCTTCCTTAACGGGACTTCATCTGGCATAGCCTCCCGTGGAAATAGGAGAGGAAGCATGGGCCAAATCCAGCCCTGGTGCAATGCCACTGCCCTCACCAGCATCACCTCAGGGCTGGATTTGACCCAGTCTGTCTAGTGGACAGGACTGGAAGCCAGGATTCCTGCCCGCAGTTCCCAGCTCTGCGAGAGATGTGGTTAGAGCCGCGGGGTGGGACGCCTGGGTTCTATTCCCAGCATTGCCATTGACTTCTGCAGTGGGGAGTGGGGAGAAAGCTCCTGACCCATCCCCGGGAGCACATGGGGGAGGGCTGGGGTGGATTGCTCTGGGACCCCAGATGGAAGACGCCCCATTGTTCTTGTAGAGTCATCATCTTCTGGGTGACATCCTCATGGGACTTTGCCTGATTTTCTCCCACCCAGAGGATCCTGACGCCAGGTCGGGAACAAGTGAAACTCCCAGGAACAAAGATCTGCTTTCCATGCAGATGCCCTTAGCTGGCTAACTGGGGGAGAGGAGACGATGGAGTTGCTCCCACGGCGAGTCTATTTCCGGAGCCTTGCTCGAGGCCACGGGGGCTCTTGGGAGATGTCCCAGTTGGAAGTGGGAGAGTGGGATGTGTTCCCTACGTCACACGAGCCGAGAGCTTGTCACACAACGAAGCCGTTAAACAAAGACCAGGTAAGGGAATAAATCAGCTACGAGAGCAAATTTCCGGTGCCCCAAAAAGGTACTGTAAAATACAAGAGAAAATTGAACTGTCAAGGGAATAGATAGGCAATGAAACCCAGACATCCTCCTCTTCCCGGGAACCTCTGTGTCCCCTGCCTCTGGCCGACACCCGTTGCCTGCTGCAGCCATAGGCTTGCCGGCCCCGCTGACACATGGCGGGGGCAACCCCGGGAGCGGGGATGCGTTTACTGGGCCCCTGTGCCAGCCCACGAGAGGCGGGTTTCGGGTTGGCCAGGGAGCGCCCGGCCTGGCCTCCTGCCTGCATGGCTGCAGCACAGCTGCTGCAGAAAATAAGACAATAAAATGGATGAAGCCCAGCGAGCCTGTCAGCAGGCAGTTATAGGCCTTCCCCCCCCTTTTTTTTTTATTTAATCTCTCCTTTCCACCCCCCAAACCAAGGAGGGTAACCGCTCCGTAACCCCGGCCCTCTTTCCTGTGCAGGATGGCCTTGGAGCCATGAAACTTTGCATAGCTCAGACATGTAAGCGTAAGCTTTCAGAAACGTCCTCCTTAACCTTGACCGTCCCTGGCTGCGGGAAAGCGCTGAACATATCAGGGGCTGGCGAGAGAGATGGGGCCGGGGACAGGCTGGGGGAAGCCAGACTGCCTCCTCTATGAAATATTTGTTAAAGTCTACTGAGGAATCCAGCGTGGGAGCTGCTGTGGGGTTGGCTGCAAAGACCCTGTATCTAATCAGTAACTGCAGGATTTCAGAGAGTCTGCTGGGGGCTGGGGGGTGGAGAGGAAACCAGAACCCACCCAAACCTTCTGCCCCAAATCTCCCACCCGATCCTCTGGGACTTTCTGCCAAGCCTCAAACTTGGTGATGCATGATGAACTCTCTGTGTCACCTTCCTTCCCAGCGCCAGGTGAGTCGGCCCCCCTGGGTTTCATCTGGCCCGGGAGTGCCAGCAGGACCCCAGGATGGGCTGTTCTTGTGAGATTTCCAGCCTACTCTCCAGACCAAAGGCATTCGGAGACATCTGGAAGCAGCTCCAAACCAAGACTCTGACCTCTTGACGGGTCACCCTGCACACACCAGGAAATGGTGCTGGAAGGAACTGCCACGGAAGGAGTCCCAGGGGTTAGAGAGGAAGGAACTAACCATGTGTTTGCTCTAGTTACGCCGCTTTCCCCCCTGGAAATCCCCAGCCATGCTCTGGCCCTTCCCCTGGAAATGAAAGGTCCAACTGTGACCAGGAGCCATAGTCCCTGTCTCATGGAGTTCCACAGATGTGGTGGGGAAGGAAGCTCTGTTCTGATGCATTAGGATGTAGGAGGAAGTTTGTAGTTCCGTGATTGGGCGCACTGACTCCCCGACGCCCACCCGGCATGGCCAGTCCCTGCAGCCCGGCCCACACTGAATCGAGGAGCTGCTGCCGCCCTTTCCAAGAGCACCATGCAGGAAATTTAGTAGAGTTTCAAAAACTGCAGGGTGGAGAAGGGCCGGGGAATCAGCAAAGTGCCCTTGTCCCATTGCTGGGCGGAGGGGCCTGGGGAGGGACTTCCTGGATCTTGGACTGCCCAGCGTCCTTGGGACGCTGCCTTCTCACCAAGTGCCCAGAATTTACTGCAAACTGCCTAGCGCGCTGAGCGCGGATCCCGAGCCTCCCTGCTCAGAACGCGACTGAGACCCCGCCCCCGCCCTCCGCCCCTCTTACGCGCCCACCGGGACCAGACGTGACAAAATCAAGCCGGGCCTGCGGTCTCACCCTCCTCTCCAGCCTCCGGCGGAGCTGAGCTGTGTCCGTCGCTCCGCTGAGCATCGCGCCCTTGTCTTCCCAGCTCTGCACCACTCCTGCACTGGCAGCCAACAGGCCACCGAGCTTCCAGGGGAGATTCCACAGCCACTCCCCAGGGCCATTTCCCCAGGTGGGCAGCGTAGTCAAGCCAAACGCCTGGTTAGAAGTGGAGCGAAGGCCCTGGGGATTTGGCCTAGGAGCATATTAATCAAATCCCTCCAGCCGGCTTCTGTCCGTGGGGCGGGATGGGGGCAGGAGCCGTGAAGCCTGTTCTACTAGCGAAGCACCACACGCTGCTCTCCAGTACTCTGGTGTGAATCTAGTTTAACCCCGTTGGCTTCAATGGCGTTACCCTGGATTCATTGGCCTTTGCTCCTCAGCAAGGGCCAGATTCTGCCCCGAGGGGCGTCCCGGGGGACGTGAGTGAGATGCGATCTGAGACCTTCCGGCTGCCAGACCCCTGCCCACGGCTCAAGCCCCTGGCACCACACACAGCAGCTCAGGCTGGCCCTGGGTGGTCCCCCTGCAACAGGCCTTTGGCTCTGGGTCCGGTCGCCGCAAGCGGCTGCCTCTCTAACCAGGAGGGCTCCACCTGCTGAGATGACCTTGGCGCAGCAGCTGTCCAGGGAGAACGCACCGTGTTCCTGCTCCGAGGAGACATCTGCACTGAGTTAGAGGGGAACCATGTTTATCCAATTAGTTTTACATGGCCCCTAACTCAACACTGGCAGAAAAAAGGGCTCAGGTGGTTTCCCTGTGTGTTGAAAGGCGTTCAGCAGCCAGGAATCCGCGCAAAGGCTGAGCGAGCCCGCTCCCTCCAAGCCCCCCCGGCTGCCGCCTCCCCGGCATCAGCCTGTCTGGGGAGGGAGAAGGACACAGGCCGCATGGCTGGGAGCTGCACCGGGTCTGGAGGAACAAACAGCTCATAGGGTGGCCTTGGCTCCGCAGCACCTGGCCCTGCCGACTGAAGTCCAGGGGCCCTTTGCGCTGCGTAACTAGCCACAGCCCTCCCCTAGCCGTCACTCCCGCTAGCTCCCGCCCCGCCAGCCCGCCTCGGAACGTCAGTGCCAATGCAGCGTGACCCCAACTACCCCTCACCTGAGCCGGCCCCAGCCAGAGCTCTGACCTCTCCTCCTAAGGCCACGTCTCCCCACCCCTCGCCGGAACCCCCCACTAACCAGCCCCAGCCACTGCCCCACACAGGAGTAATGCGACTGACCCCCCCGGGCCTGCAGGTGACCTGTGCGCTGATCAGCCAGTCACAGAGCATAAGGGGCTGCCCCCAATCACCCTTCAGCCAGGGCTATGGGTGGGCGCATGTTCAAAGGAGCCCAAGCCACGTGGTCGGCTGGCTTCATTACCAGGCCTTGCCCAGGCGCCACGTGGCTCCTTCCTGGAGACTCGAGGCTGCATCTGCCTTGCAACGGAGCAAACTGCAAGTCCCCTGGGTGGCTTGGCTCAGGATGGAGCGTGCTGTGCTGGGACAAGGGGCCCTATGAGCCACCTCTAGGTGCTACAGGTGAGGATGGGTGCAGCCCAGAATGCTGGTAGCCTGCCCCTGGAGCAGGTCCGCACAGGTAGAGAGGAAGGAGAGAGGCGTGGTCTGCGCACAGGCCCAGGAGGGAGGGGAGCTGATGCTAACTTTGGGTGGCTCAGCCTAGCTGGCACCCAGAATGAGGGGCCGCTTTGGAAACGTTGGCTGGCCTCTCCGTATCTGTCTCTCTCCACCTGGCAGCTGGGGACAGTCTCTGGGGTAGGGTGGGGTGGGGATGAATTCATTCGTCTTTTAAAGTGAAGGGAGATCCCGGGACGCAAGGGCCACGAGGAACTGTATTTTCCCTGGGCCTTTGCAGACGGCAGGCTGGTCAGGCAGATGCTACAGTGATGCGCATTGTACATGGAGCGACCGGGACAGCTCCTGCAGGCCCCCCTATGTCTGCACTGCAGAGGATTATGGGGCTTGGAGGGGTGGGAGTGGCTTCCCCATTGTGCCCACCTTAAACATGAAATCTCCTATTGCCATATAGTTCCTGCCCCATTCATCTCCTAGGGGACAATGGCGTCTTTATCACTGGGCAGAGCCACCACCTGGCTGGCAGGGTCTGCGCCTGGCCTCTTGCCATCTCTGCACATGGAGCCCTGTTCCGAACCAGGCAGAAGAATGATAAAGCAGCACTGGTAATAAAAGACACCCACAGTTCATCCGCTTCAGAGCACCAGCTCGCAGGGACCTGGGGGGCGGGGGACACACTCCCCATGGAACTGTGGTTTCAGTTGCCAACTTCCCGCTCCCTGGGAAAATCTTGTCGGGGGAGAATTGTGCTAAGCCACCGGCCGCATGTCCCGGCTTAGCAGGGTGTGCGGGCTGCCAGGCAGGGAGGGACAACCCCAGGCCTGGCAATGGCAGCTCAGGGACCTCGTGGGCGGCTAGCTGGAGTAATGGGCTATGCCGGCCACGCTGGGAAGCGCAAGGAGCGAAAAAGGAGCCAATAAAACCCCCCTCATGCTGCTGCCCAGCCCTGGAAACCACCTCACCTCTGCTATCCCAGGGCTGCCAACCCACTGGCGCCTGAGAGACGACCCAGGCTAAGGGAGTCAGAAGAGAGGCTCCGAGGGGGCGTCTATGCTGCAATCAAACACCTGGGGCTGGGGGCGGCTGACTCGGGCTTGCCGGGCTATAAACCCCAGTGTGGATGTTCAGGCTTGGGCCTGAGCCTGGCTCTGGGATTCCAGGCGGTCGGCCGGTCCCAGAGCCCGGGCTCCATCCCGAGCTCGAACGTCTTCTCTGCTGCGGCCCCTCAAATCCGTCCTGCAGCCCCCACCGCTGTCCCACTCCTGGCCCCCCAGGCAGCCCTGACAATGGCACATAGGCCTTATCTGCAGCAACTCCACAGCCTCAGTCATGGGCGTCTCCTGAACCGAGACTGGTCATCATGCCAGGTGCAGCCACGGAGCAGGCTGACGCCACCCGGCTCCTTCCGCTTGTCACCACAGCCACACCGTGCCTGTGTCCACAGCAGAGACAGGCCATGGGGCAGCTCTGTGCAGCGCGCCAGCCCCCCCCCCCCATGCCAGCCCCCTACCCCCCGACAATCTCAAAGGTGCCTCTTTGCAGTCAGCATCGGCGAGAGCAAAGCCGCTGGAAAAGCCGCCCGGCACGGCCGCTCGCCCCAGCCCCAGCATGGATGGAAGCACATCTTTCCCCAACAAATAATTTTATGCAAGTTAATGGCTTGGAGTCGATGTAAAAATGACGCAAAGTACAGTCTGGAGAGAGGAGGGGCCCCTTTAGAAAATGTAATGGAGTTAATGGAACCTATAACAGCCCCTCGTTTTTTTGGTAATTGGCTGCTTTTGTCACTCCTGGCCATTTATATACTTCTATTTTCTTTTTGTTATTGATTTCTCTTTATAAAGTGAACCACTTTAAGGCCATTTTTAAAGCCCAAATGATTAATAAAACCCCATTTTCACTCTCATTAAGACAAAGAAATGAGAGGGAGTTGCAGCCCAGGCACTCAATTTGCTTAACAATCCCAGGAATGCTTTATTTTGGTCAGCGAGGAGGATTCTCCTATTTATTCTGCCTGGTTCATCACTGGTCACACGCAGCAATGGAAGCCAGGGGTGAGGAAGGACAGGAGGAGAGAGGGCGATGCAGCTCCATTGTCATTTGCTGGGTAAAAGAGAGCACAGCCGATTAGCTGCATGGGACCAACAGAGAAAGAAACACGCGAGAGCCCTGATTCAGCGGGGGGCTGCAGTGGGTAGGGTCCATCCCCCCGCAGGAAGAGTTCCAGCACGGGCGTCTTTCCCTGTGCAGGGGGCCAGGCCTTGTGCCTGGGGTGAGGCACCCTAAGGCATTAGCCCAGGGTGGGAACATGCCTTGGGTCCCACTGGCCCAAACCGCGTCAGAGGCTGCCCCATGCTGGCTGCATGCCATGGAGACGGGACAGGCGCTCCAGCCGTCTCTCACCCCAAGTACCCATTGAAATGTAGCTTTTACCAGACAGCCCCTGCTTCCCATAAAGACTCTGGGCTGTGCATGACCTGGGGGGTGGATGGAGCAGTAGCAGCTGTGGATGCCTGACCCCGCTAGCAGCATCCTCCCGCCCCCCCGCATGCAGAAAGGCCCTTGGGGAGAATGCACTGGGGGAGCCGGGGCATCTGAGCTGTCTTGGAGGAAGCTCCATCAGGCCTGAGGCTGCGGGACAATCCTGTTACGCAAGGGAGTGGGTGAGCTGCAGGGCCCGCCTCCCTCCATCCCTGTGCAGCTACAGGGCCTGGGCCACATTGCACAAGCCAGGGAGTTGGCCTTGCATGTGTGAGCAGCTAAGGGGAGGGGCAGGACTAGCCCCTCTGGGTGCCTTGCCCTGGCAGAGCGGTGGGGCAGGGACCGAGCTGCATTAACAGAGCTCTGCGTGGAGGATGTTGGCAGGCTGCCCACACTCTACCTGGGTCTGGCAAGTACATTCACCACCCCCTGAGCACTCAGCAATCTCCCTGGGCTTCCCAGCTCGTGCGGCTGGACTGGAGCTCAGCCCCAGGGCACTGACGGTGAGAGCTCCACTGGCCCAGCCAGCCAGGAGTTGGGCTCTGCTCTGCACCTCCCCATCACCCGTTGGGTTCCCTTCTGCTTTTCTGTCTGGCCCAGACCCCCAGAAGCAGCGGTGAGGGGGATCACGCAGCTTGTCTCTGGGGGGCAAAGGTCAGGTCATCACCCTTTTCCTAAGAGCATCTGAATTAGCAAGTCCCTGGGAAGCGGCCGGATTGCAGAGATATTGGGACGGATGCTCAGGTCATTGTGGGAGGGGAAGTCCTGGCTCCCCACCCCCATGCCCCAATTCCCCCTCCCTCTGCCAGTGCCTTCCAGATTCAGAGCATCAAATGACACCCGTTCAAACTGGGCCAGGACAGGCACAGAAAGGAGAGACGGCATCAGTGAGTGTCTCCAATGATCAGCAATTGGCATTGGCCAGGTCTTGTTTGGGATCTAGTGTCATAGCCCATATAATGCCCCCAAGCCTCCCCCATTGATAATCCAGCTACTTGGCAATGCCACTAGCGACGCCTCAGATGCCAGCTGGCCCTGGTGGCATAATGCCCCACCGGGGAACTTACTGAAATCAGGATACCCAGTCTGGGCCTGTGCATACCAGAACAGATCAGTGTTTCTCCATCTGTGCAGGCCGGTACTACACAGGATGCGTATGGACTGATGTTCCATACATGATGTGCAGGTAGATGCCCCATACGGGATCGGTGCACGCTGGTGCCATGTATTGGATCTAAGCAGGTCACTGGATACTAGTGTCCTGCCAAGGGCTTATAGAGACCGGTCACTACAGTCTATAGCTAAGGAAGATCTCCGCAGACTGATGCCCAGTACAGTATAGACTGCTGCCTTATACAGAATCTTGACAACGTGGTGACCCATATACGATCCGTACAGACTCCAGCCTTGAGTCTTTTCCCCAGCTCTTCGCTTCCATTCGCTGTTTGTTCCCCAAGACGTTGCTGGGATGCCCTGCAGCCCTGAGGGTGGAAAGCCGTTTCATCCCGGCGATATCGTTCGCAATGTTCATTTACAGTTAGCAGGAATAACCGTCCCAGGCAGAGGGCTATAAAACCAAGAAGAACGTGGCGGCAGCCTCAGCAGCGCTACTCGAAAGCAACACAAAACCCAGCTGGGAAGCGTAACAATTAAAGTGAATAAGATTGCAGGCTAGAGACGCTCACAATGCACATGTCTCTTGGCAGCGGGAGAGACCAGAGCCGATCCTAACAATTAGCTCACACTCGGCAGACTTTGGGGGTGGCGAGAGTGGTTCACTTTGGGGGGGGAACTAGGGCGTGGCAGAAAGAGAGAGTGGGGTGAGTGGGGCAGAAGAGGCCTAGAGGGGCCGTAAAGACTTTTGCAGTGAGGAAGGGAGACAGCCACCAAAGGGTTAGCCAGCTGTGAGGAGTTGCTAGGTGACAGGGTCCTGCCCTCAGGCTCAACCCCTAGCCAATGAAATTTGGTTCTAATGATGTAATGCTTGTGATGCCCTATCCTGGCAAAGAGGGGTGTGTGGGCGGAGTCCCAGCAGACCTGGAACTGGCTCCTTTGCTCGTGTAGTTGAACTGAGTGTCAAGGGTGAAAAATCGGGACGGGGGTGGGGGGTAATAGGAGCCCATCTTAAAAAAAAGCCCCAAAGATCGAGACTATCCCTATAAAATCAGGACATCTGGTCACCCTCTGAGTGTCCCCCCCCAGCACAGCGCCCCCTGGCGGCCCTGCCCTCACAATGCCCCTTGCTGGGAGGGATGCGGAGACTGTCTAGGTCCAGGGACACCACCGGTAGCCCTGGTGCTGGGGTAGATGCTTCGTCTTTGCCTGCCCCAGAGCCAGTCGGACGCGTGCACCCAGGAAGGGCTCTAGAGGGAGGCTGCAGGACTCCGGGACATGCAGGGAATCGCTCTGCGCAGCACCTGGGCTCTCCATGGCTTGGATGGCGCATGGCAGAGGAACCCTACGGTGCGGCTGCGGGTCCCTAAAGGACCAGGGTGGGGCCCTGATGGCATCTTGGATGTCCCTCCCCTCTGCCCCTCTGGCATGGAGACCTGTGACCCTGGCCCTGTCCCATGGAGCAGCTTCCTGTGGGCACCTGAGAATACCAGCCTCAGAGCTGGACGTGTCCCCCAGCCCCCCAGCATGGCACGTCCCTCGCCCTGCCCGTTCCCCACCCATTGAATACTCCTGACAGGCGCCGCCGCATCATGAGGTGGTGGAGAAAGGGGACCCTCCGCACACGGCTGACAGGCCTGGCACCCACTCCCCTGTTAGAGCCGCAAATCCAGGACAGCGCACAGGCCCACGGCATCCCTCAATCCTTCCCGAGGGTGCCGTGGGCTGCTCCCATGACAGCAGCCCCCGTGGAGCAGCGCGCTCCACCCTGGAGGGAAGGATGCCGCGCTCTCGTTCCCTCTGAATGAAGGGCAGCATTGGGCACTTCGGAGAGCCCCGGTCACAGGTCACTGCCATGGGGATGTTGGGGGAGGAGGGGGGAACTACCAACCCCACCTCCCAACCCCCAGCCCCTTCAAGGGAGATCGCAAACTCCGCGTAATGACCCAGCAAAGCCTCCGAAGAGCCAACGCCCCCGGAACAAGCCTCAGCGCCCGGAAGCCTGCGGAGTATTAGAGCCGCTAATAATTGTGATTGAAATTAAACCGGGACCCGGCTAAACACTGTAATCTTGTTGCATGGAGAAAAGTCCCCACTTAACACGTCGCTCCCGCTGACAGCAGCCCTCTCCGGGGGCCTCAGCGCTATTCTAATCATTGAAAGCGTTTCGAGAACTGCCAGGCGGATTCCTGCTGCAGGACCCTGACCCCAGCACAGCCGGGCTGCGCCCGCCAGGTTAACGGCACGGGATGGGCCCAGGGGCAGGGTGAGCAACGGCTGAGCAATGCTGTCCCGGAGCTCCACCAGTGCCCCTCGACTCCGACCCACAGCCGCCTGCCAGCCCAGCCCTGGGTCCCCCCCCGCACTCCAGCAGTGCCCCTCGACTCCGACCCACAGCCGCCTGCCAGCCCAGCCCTGGGTCCCCCCCCGCACTCCAGCAGTGCCCCTCGACTCCGACCCACAGCCGCCTGCCAGCCCAGCCCTGGGCTCCCCCGACAGCTCTACCAGTGCCCCTCGACTCCGACCCACAGCCGCCTGCCAGCCCAGCCCTGGGTCCCCCCCCGCACTCCACCAGTGCCCCTTGACTCCGACCCACAGCCGCCTGCCAGCCCAGCCCTGGGCTCCCCCCACAGCTCTACCAGTGCCCCTCGACTCCAACCCACAGCCGCCTGCCAGCCCAGCCCTGGGTCCCCCCCCGCACTCCAGCAGTGCCCCTCGACTCCGACCCACAGCCGCCTGCCAGCCCAGCCCTGGGCTCCCCCCACAGCTCTACCAGTGCCCCTCGACTCCGACCCACAGCCGCCTGCCAGCCCAGCCCTGGGCTCCCCCCACAGCTCTACCAGTGCCCCTCGACTCCGACCCACAGCCGCCTGCCAGCCCAGCCCTGGGCTCCCCCCACAGCTCTACCAGTGCCCCTCGACTCCGACCCACAGCCGCCTGCCAGCCCAGCCCTGGGCTCCCCCCACAGCTCTACCAGTGCCCCTCGACTCCGACCCACAGCCGCCTGCCAGCCCAGCCCTGGGCTCCCCCCACAGCTCTACCAGTGCCCCTCGACTCCGACCCACAGCCGCCTGCCAGCCCAGCCCTGGGCTCCCCCCACAGCTCTACCAGTGCCCCTCGACTCCGACCCACAGCCGCCTGCCAGCCCAGCCCTGGGCTCCCCCCACAGCTCTACCAGTGCCCCTCGACTCCGACCCACAGCCGCCTGCCAGCCCAGCCCTGGGCTCCCCCCACAGCTCTACCAGTGCCCCTCGACTCCGACCCACAGCCGCCTGCCAGCCCAGCCCTGGGCTCCCCCCACAGCTCTACCAGTGCCCCTCGACTCCGACCCACAGCCGCCTGCCAGCCCAGCCCTGGGCTCCCCCCACAGCTCTACCAGTGCCCCTCGACTCCGACCCACAGCCGCCTGCCAGCCCAGCCCTGGGTCCCCCCCCGCACTCCACCAGTGCCCCTCGACTCCGACCCACAGCCGCCTGCCAGCCCAGCCCTGGGCTCCCCCCGCAGCTCTACCAGTGCCCCTCGACTCCGACCCACAGCCGCCTGCCAGCCCAGCCCTGGGCTCCCCCCGCAGCTCTACCAGTGCCCCTCGACTCCGACCCACAGCCGCCTGCCAGCCCAGCCCTGGGCTCCCCCCACAGCTCTACCAGTGCCCCTCGACTCCGACCCACAGCCGCCTGCCAGCCCAGCCCTGGGCTCCCCCCACAGCTCTACCAGTGCCCCTCGACTCCGACCCACAGCCGCCTGCCAGCCCAGCCCTGGGCTCCCCCCACAGCTCTACCAGTGCCCCTCGACTCCGACCCACAGCCGCCTGCCAGCCCAGCCCTGGGCTCCCCCCCCAGCTCTACCAGTGCCCCTCGACTCCGACCCACAGCCGCCTGCCAGCCCAGCCCTGGGTCCCCCCACAGCTCTACCAGTGCCCCTCGACTCCGACCCACAGCCGCCTGCCAGCCCAGCCCTGGGCTCCCCCCACAGCTCTACCAGTGCCCCTCGACTCCGACCCACAGCCGCCTGCCAGCCCAGCCCTGGGCTCCCCCCACAGCTCTACCAGTGCCCCTCGACTCCGACCCACAGCCGCCTGCCAGCCCAGCCCTGGGCTCCCCCCACAGCTCTACCAGTGCCCCTCGACTCCGACCCACAGCCGCCTGCCAGCCCAGCCCTGGGCTCCCCCCCCGCACTCCACCAGTGCCCATCGACTCCGACCCACAGCCGCCTGCCAGCCCAGCCCTGGGCTCCCCCCACAGCTCTACCAGTGCCCCTCGACTCCGACCCACAGCCGCCTGCCAGCCCAGCCCTGGGCTCCCCCCACAGCTCTACCAGTGCCCCTCGACTCCGACCCACAGCCGCCTGCCAGCCCAGCCCTGGGCTCCCCCCACAGCTCTACCAGTGCCCCTCGACTCCGACCCACAGCCGCCTGCCAGCCCAGCCCTGGGCTCCCCCCACAGCTCTACCAGTGCCCCTCGACTCCGACCCACAGCCGCCTGCCAGCCCAGCCCTGGGCTCCCCCCACAGCTCTACCAGTGCCCCTCGACTCCGACCCACAGCCGCCTGCCAGCCCAGCCCTGGGCTCCCCCCACAGCTCTACCAGTGCCCCTCGACTCCGACCCACAGCCGCCTGCCAGCCCAGCCCTGGGCTCCCCCCACAGCTCTACCAGTGCCCCTCGACTCCGACCCACAGCCGCCTGCCAGCCCAGCCCTGGGCTCCCCCCACAGCTCTACCAGTGCCCCTCGACTCCGACCCACAGCCGCCTGCCAGCCCAGCCCTGGGCTCCCCCCACAGCTCTACCAGTGCCCCTCGACTCCGACCCACAGCCGCCTGCCAGCCCAGCCCTGGGCTCCCCCCACAGCTCTACCAGTGCCCCTCGACTCCGACCCACAGCCGCCTGCCAGCCCAGCCCTGGGCTCCCCCCACAGCTCTACCAGTGCCCCTCGACTCCGACCCACAGCCGCCTGCCAGCCCAGCCCTGGGCTCCCCCCACAGCTCTACCAGTGCCCCTCGACTCCGACCCACAGCCGCCTGCCAGCCCAGCCCTGGGCTCCCCCCACAGCTCTACCAGTGCCCCTCGACTCCGACCCACAGCCGCCTGCCAGCCCAGCCCTGGGCTCCCCCCACAGCTCTACCAGTGCCCCTCGACTCCGACCCACAGCCGCCTGCCAGCCCAGCCCTGGGCTCCCCCCACAGCTCTACCAGTGCCCCTCGACTCCGACCCACAGCCGCCTGCCAGCCCAGCCCTGGGCTCCCCCCACAGCTCTACCAGTGCCCCTCGACTCCGACCCACAGCCGCCTGCCAGCCCAGCCCTGGGCTCCCCCCACAGCTCTACCAGTGCCCCTCGACTCCGACCCACAGCCGCCTGCCAGCCCAGCCCTGGGCTCCCCCCACAGCTCTACCAGTGCCCCTCGACTCCGACCCACAGCCGCCTGCCAGCCCAGCCCTGGGCTCCCCCCACAGCTCTACCAGTGCCCCTCGACTCCGACCCACAGCCGCCTGCCAGCCCAGCCCTGGGCTCCCCCCACAGCTCTACCAGTGCCCCTCGACTCCGACCCACAGCCGCCTGCCAGCCCAGCCCTGGGCTCCCCCCACAGCTCTACCAGTGCCCCTCGACTCCGACCCACAGCCGCCTGCCAGCCCAGCCCTGGGCTCCCCCCACAGCTCTACCAGTGCCCCTCGACTCCGACCCACAGCCGCCTGCCAGCCCAGCCCTGGGTCCCCCCCCACAGCTCTACCAGTGCCCCTCGACTCCGACCCACAGCCGCCTGCCAGCCCAGCCCTGGGCTCCCCCCACAGCTCTACCAGTGCCCCTCGACTCCGACCCACAGCCGCCTGCCAGCCCAGCCCTGGGCTCCCCCCACAGCTCTACCAGTGCCCCTCGACTCCGACCCACAGCCGCCTGCCAGCCCAGCCCTGGGCTCCCCCCACAGCTCTACCAGTGCCCCTCGACTCCGACCCACAGCCGCCTGCCAGCCCAGCCCTGGGCTCCCCCAACAGCTCTACCAGTGCCCCTCGACTCCGACCCACAGCCGCCTGCCAGCCCAGCCCTGGGTCCCCCCCACAGCTCTACCAGTGCCCCTCGACTCCGACCCACAGCCGCCTGCCAGCCCAGCCCTGGGCTCCCCCCACAGCTCTACCAGTGCCCCTCGACTCCGACCCACAGCCGCCTGCCAGCCCAGCCCTGGGCTCCCCCCCCGCACTCCACCAGTGCCCCTTGACTCCGACCCACAGCCGCCTGCCAGCCCAGCCCTGGGCTCCCCCCCCCGCACTCCACCAGTGCCCCTTGACTCCGACCCACAGCCGCCTGCCAGCCCAGCCCTGGGCTCCCCCCCCGCACTCCACCAGTGCCCCTTGACTCCGACCCACAGCCGCCTGCCAGCCCAGCCCTGGGCTCCCCCCACAGCTCTACCAGTGCCCCTCGACTCCGACCCACAGCCGCCTGCCAGCCCAGCCCTGGGCTCCCCCCACAGCTCTACCAGTGCCCCTCGACTCCGACCCACAGCCGCCTGCCAGCCCAGCCCTGGGTCCCCCCCCACAGCTCTACCAGTGCCCCTCGACTCCGACCCACAGCCGCCTGCCAGCCCAGCCCTGGGCTCCCCCCACAGCTCTACCAGTGCCCCTCGACTCCGACCCACAGCCGCCTGCCAGCCCAGCCCTGGGCTCCCCCCCCGCACTCCAGCAGTGCCCCTCGACTCCGACCCACAGCCGCCTACCAGCCCAGCCCTGGGCTCCCCCCACAGCTCTACCAGTGCCCCTCGACTCCGACCCACAGCCGCCTGCCAGCCCAGCCCTGGGCTCCCCCCACAGCTCTACCAGTGCCCCTCGACTCCGACCCACAGCCGCCTGCCAGCCCAGCCCTGGGCTCCCCCCACAGCTCTACCAGTGCCCCTCGACTCCGACCCACAGCCGCCTGCCAGCCCAGCCCTGGGCTCCCCCCACAGCTCTACCAGTGCCCCTCGACTCCGACCCACAGCCGCCTGCCAGCCCAGCCCTGGGCTCCCCCCACAGCTCTACCAGTGCCCCTCGACTCCGACCCACAGCCGCCTGCCAGCCCAGCCCTGGGCTCCCCCCACAGCTCTACCAGTGCCCCTCGACTCCGACCCACAGCCGCCTGCCAGCCCAGCCCTGGGCTCCCCCCACAGCTCTACCAGTGCCCCTCGACTCCGACCCACAGCCGCCTGCCAGCCCAGCCCTGGGCTCCCCCCACAGCTCTACCAGTGCCCCTCGACTCCGACCCACAGCCGCCTGCCAGCCCAGCCCTGGGTCCCCCCCCGCACTCCACCAGTGCCCCTTGACTCCGACCCACAGCCGCCTGCCAGCCCAGCCCTGGGCTCCCCCCGCAGCTCTACCAGTGCCCCTCGACTCCGACCCACAGCCGCCTGCCAGCCCAGCCCTGGGCTCCCCCCGCAGCTCTACCAGTGCCCCTCGACTCCGACCCACAGCCGCCTGCCAGCCCAGCCCTGGGCTCCCCCCGCAGCTCTACCAGTGCCCCTCGACTCCGACCCACAGCCGCCTGCCAGCCCAGCCCTGGGCTCCCCCCACAGCTCTACCAGTGCCCCTCGACTCCGACCCACAGCCGCCTGCCAGCCCAGCCCTGGGCTCCCCCCACAGCTCTACCAGTGCCCCTCGACTCCGACCCACAGCCGCCTGCCAGCCCAGCCCTGGGCTCCCCCCACAGCTCTACCAGTGCCCCTCGACTCCGACCCACAGCCGCCTGCCAGCCCAGCCCTGGGCTCCCCCCACAGCTCTACCAGTGCCCCTCGACTCCGACCCACAGCCGCCTGCCAGCCCAGCCCTGGGCTCCCCCCACAGCTCTACCAGTGCCCCTCGACTCCGACCCACAGCCGCCTGCCAGCCCAGCCCTGGGCTCCCCCCACAGCTCTACCAGTGCCCCTCGACTCCGACCCACAGCCGCCTGCCAGCCCAGCCCTGGGCTCCCCCCACAGCTCTACCAGTGCCCCTCGACTCCGACCCACAGCCGCCTGCCAGCCCAGCCCTGGGCTCCCCCCACAGCTCTACCAGTGCCCCTCGACTCCGACCCACAGCCTCCTGCCAGCCCAGCCCTGGGCTCCCCCCACAGCTCTACCAGTGCCCCTCGACTCCGACCCACAGCCGCCTGCCAGCCCAGCCCTGGGCTCCCCCCACAGCTCTACCAGTGCCCCTCGACTCCGACCCACAGCCGCCTGCCAGCCCAGCCCTGGGCTCCCCCCACAGCTCTACCAGTGCCCCTCGACTCCGACCCACAGCCGCCTGCCAGCCCAGCCCTGGGCTCCCCCCACAGCTCTACCAGTGCCCCTCGACTCCGACCCACAGCCGCCTGCCAGCCCAGCCCTGGGCTCCCCCCACAGCTCTACCAGTGCCCCTCGACTCCGACCCACAGCCGCCTGCCAGCCCAGCCCTGGGCTCCCCCCACAGCTCTACCAGTGCCCCTCGACTCCGACCCACAGCCGCCTGCCAGCCCAGCCCTGGGCTCCCCCCACAGCTCTACCAGTGCCCCTCGACTCCGACCCACAGCCGCCTGCCAGCCCAGCCCTGGGCTCCCCCCACAGCTCTACCAGTGCCCCTCGACTCCGACCCACAGCCGCCTGCCAGCCCAGCCCTGGGCTCCCCCCACAGCTCTACCAGTGCCCCTCGACTCCGACCCACAGCCGCCTGCCAGCCCAGCCCTGGGCTCCCCCCACAGCTCTACCAGTGCCCCTCGACTCCGACCCACAGCCGCCTGCCAGCCCAGCCCTGGGCTCCCCCCACAGCTCTACCAGTGCCCCTCGACTCCGACCCACAGCCGCCTGCCAGCCCAGCCCTGGGCTCCCCCCACAGCTCTACCAGTGCCCCTCGACTCCGACCCACAGCCGCCTGCCAGCCCAGCCCTGGGTCCCCCCCACAGCTCTACCAGTGCCCCTCGACTCCGACCCACAGCCGCCTGCCAGCCCAGCCCTGGGCTCCCCCCACAGCTCTACCAGTGCCCCTCGACTCCGACCCACAGCCGCCTGCCAGCCCAGCCCTGGGCTCCCCCCCCGCACTCCACCAGTGCCCCTCGACTCCGACCCACAGCCGCCTGCCAGCCCAGCCCTGGGCTCCCCCCCCCGCACTCCACCAGTGCCCCTTGACTCCGACCCACAGCCGCCTGCCAGCCCAGCCCTGGGCTCCCCCCCCGCACTCCACCAGTGCCCCTTGACTCCGACCCACAGCCGCCTGCCAGCCCAGCCCTGGGCTCCCCCCACAGCTCTACCAGTGCCCCTCGACTCCGACCCACAGCCGCCTGCCAGCCCAGCCCTGGGCTCCCCCCACAGCTCTACCAGTGCCCCTCGACTCCGACCCACAGCCGCCTGCCAGCCCAGCCCTGGGTCCCCCCCCACAGCTCTACCAGTGCCCCTCGACTCCGACCCACAGCCGCCTGCCAGCCCAGCCCTGGGCTCCCCCCACAGCTCTACCAGTGCCCCTCGACTCCGACCCACAGCCGCCTGCCAGCCCAGCCCTGGGCTCCCCCCCCGCACTCCAGCAGTGCCCCTCGACTCCGACCCACAGCCGCCTACCAGCCCAGCCCTGGGCTCCCCCCACAGCTCTACCAGTGCCCCTCGACTCCGACCCACAGCCGCCTGCCAGCCCAGCCCTGGGCTCCCCCCACAGCTCTACCAGTGCCCCTCGACTCCGACCCACAGCCGCCTGCCAGCCCAGCCCTGGGCTCCCCCCACAGCTCTACCAGTGCCCCTCGACTCCGACCCACAGCCGCCTGCCAGCCCAGCCCTGGGCTCCCCCCACAGCTCTACCAGTGCCCCTCGACTCCGACCCACAGCCGCCTGCCAGCCCAGCCCTGGGTCCCCCCCCGCACTCCACCAGTGCCCCTCGACTCCGACCCACAGCCGCCTGCCAGCCCAGCCCTGGGCTCCCCCCACAGCTCTACCAGTGCCCCTCGACTCCGACCCACAGCCGCCTGCCAGCCCAGCCCTGGGCTCCCCCCACAGCTCTACCAGTGCCCCTCGACTCCGACCCACAGCCGCCTGCCAGCCCAGCCCTGGGCTCCCCCCACAGCTCTACCAGTGCCCCTCGACTCCGACCCACAGCCGCCTGCCAGCCCAGCCCTGGGCTCCCCCCACAGCTCTACCAGTGCCCCTCGACTCCGACCCACAGCCGCCTGCCAGCCCAGCCCTGGGCTCCCCCCACAGCTCTACCAGTGCCCCTCGACTCCGACCCACAGCCGCCTGCCAGCCCAGCCCTGGGCTCCCCCCACAGCTCTACCAGTGCCCCTCGACTCCGACCCACAGCCGCCTGCCAGCCCAGCCCTGGGCTCCCCCCCCAGCTCTACCAGTGCCCCTCGACTCCGACCCACAGCCGCCTGCCAGCCCAGCCCTGGGCTCCCCCCCCAGCTCTACCAGTGCCCCTCGACTCCGACCCACAGCCGCCTGCCAGCCCAGCCCTGGGCTCCCCCCACAGCTCTACCAGTGCCCCTCGACTCCGACCCACAGCCGCCTGCCAGCCCAGCCCTGGGCTCCCCCCACAGCTCTACCAGTGCCCCTCGACTCCGACCCACAGCCGCCTGCCAGCCCAGCCCTGGGCTCCCCCCACAGCTCTACCAGTGCCCCTCGACTCCGACCCACAGCCGCCTGCCAGCCCAGCCCTGGGCTCCCCCCACAGCTCTACCAGTGCCCCTCGACTCCGACCCACAGCCGCCTGCCAGCCCAGCCCTGGGCTCCCCCCACAGCTCTACCAGTGCCCCTCGACTCCGACCCACAGCCGCCTGCCAGCCCAGCCCTGGGCTCCCCCCACAGCTCTACCAGTGCCCCTCGACTCCGACCCACAGCCGCCTGCCAGCCCAGCCCTGGGCTCCCCCCACAGCTCTACCAGTGCCCCTCGACTCCGAGCTGCCACTCCCCATGTACACCGTTCCAGTCCTGCAGCCCCCCACCCCGTTCTTTGGGGCCCTGGTGGGGCTCCCTGAAGTGGGAGCTCCCCGTCCGCTCAACCTGTTCTGCGCTCTACAGAAAATGGGGGTGAGGCTGAGCACAACGGCCTCGTCTCCCAGGTGACTGACACGCCGGGTCTCAGCTCACAAGGTGCAAAGTGCCAGCACTCCCGGTCCCTGGGCCCTCTCTCCCCAGCCTCTCCCTTCTGCCCAGGGGCTAGGGAGACATTTCCAGCAACCAAGTGCTGCAAACCAAGCTCGCCTGGGCGGATGGGATTGTGGGGGAGGCTAAACACTTGGAGGGAGAATCCCCCCCCACCCCACACACACATTTGGCTTTGCACCAGCCAGCCAAGCAGGGCGGGAAGGAGAGGGCTGCTGGGGTCTGATTTGACCCGGCTTTGCTAACACACCATTAGCCGCCCAGCCCAGCCGCTCCTTCCTCTGCGAGCCAGCGGGACCCGGGGACAATGTGTTTCCAATTCCAATCGAATTGTCCCGAATATCCCTGCAATCCAGACCACGTGCAATCTGCTCACCTGCAACTAATCAGCTCCCAGCTACTGAATAAATAGGTTCCACACACTAGCCACGCTGCCACGTCAGCCCGCTCCAATGGGAGCTGCGCTGCAAGAAGCCAGGAGAAGCACGCCGGCCCCGGCTAACTCTGCTCCATGTTGAGTGCCAGACACCATCAGCTCCAGTCAGGCATCAGATGCTCGGGGGCCTGGGGCGTTAGGGCTGAGCAGGGAGCCATCGGGCAGGAGGTTTCCTGTGTCATAGACAGGGCTGGGTCCGGGTGCAAGCGAGTGGGTTCCATTGACTCGGCCACCAGTGGCCACGCTGTGAATGGAGTAGCTCCGCTCAATGAGTGGGGTCCCTCTGGACCAGGGGTGGGCAAACTTTTTGGCCCGAGGGCCACATCTGGGTGGGGAAATTGCATGCAGAGCCATGAATGTAGGGCTGGGGCAGGGGGTGGGGTGCGGGGTGTGTGTGTGTCTGGGTATGTGTGTGTGTCAGGGCGTGTCAGGTGTGTGTGTGTTGGGTACATGTGTGTGTCAAGGTATGTTGGGTATGTGCGTGTGAGGGCGTGTTGGGTATGTGTGTGTGTCAGGGCGAGTTGGGTATGTGTGTGTCAGGGCATGTCAGGTGTGTGTGTGTCAGGTGTGTGTGCGTGTCAGGTATGTGTGTGTCAGGGTGTGTCGGCTTTGTGCGTGTCAGGGCGTGTCAGGTATGTGTGCATGTCAGGACGTGTTGGGTATGTATGCGTGTCAGGGCATGTTGGGTATGTGTGTGTGTCAGGGTGTGTTGGGTATGTGTGTCAGGGCATGTCGGGTGTGTGTGTGTCAGGTATGTGTGCGTGTTGGGTATGTGCGTGTCAGGGCGTGTTGGGTATGTGTGCATGTCAGGGCATGTTGGGTATGTGTGTGTGTCAGGGCGTGTTGGGTATGTGTGTCAGGGCATGTCGGGTGTGTGTGTGTCAGGTATGTGTGCGTGTCGGGTATGTGCGTGTCAGGACGTGTTGGGTATGTATGCGTGTCGGGGCATGTTGTGTGTGTGTGTGTCAGGGTGTGTTGGTTATGTGTGTGTCAGGGCATGTCGGGTGTGTGTGTGTCAGGTATGTGTGCGTGTCGGGTATGTGCGTGTCAGGGCGTGTTGGGTATGTATGCGTGTCAGGGCGTGTTGGGTATGTGTATGCCAGGGTGTGCGTGTGATTCATCACCAGACCGGAGGCCACTGCAGCTGATTCCTGCCCTGAGGGGGAAATCAAGACACTGACTGGGAGCTTGTGTTTTCCATGCAGATGCCTTTAGCAGAGAGAAGGGATAACTCGAGGGCCCTTCGGGCAGGTGGGGTGGGGTCTCCCGCCATAGCCCCTTGGCTGAGTTGGTCTGCTCCTGCGTGTGCAGAGATGGGGAGCACCAGGTGTGAACCGGATACAAGTACCTGCTAATCCGCCGCTGAGACCTGTCCTACTCCTGGGATCGGCGCGCTGGTGACTCACTCAAGAATCCACCTTCGTAGGAGGGAAGAAAACAGCATATTCTCTGTCTGGTTTGCTATCCATAGGGCCTGCTCCGCTAACCCACTCCCATTACCCCAACTCCCATATAATCCAGCTACCACAGCCCAGCTCAGGCTCCATAGCGCAGCCCCCATAAACCATATCAACCCCTTAACCCCACTCATTTCCCACAACCCTCCCAGCCTGTGTAACCCATCACCCAGCCAGCACCTCGGGAACCACAAGCCGACCCAACCTCCATGATACAAGCCCTGTAAACTCAGCTCCTGCTCTCAGCTCTGGCTCATAGACCCAAGGGACAGAAAGACCCTATTAGGTCCCCCAGCCTGCGGCTCTGAGCCCCAAGCACCCTCTCTTTCTGTATGTCTCGACGAAGGGAGCTCCTCCAACTCTCTTCTGCTGTAACACAGGGCATGGGGAGGGAGATCACGGCTCTGGTCCAGCTCCCTGTCAAAGGAAGAGTGTCCTCCAAAAATTCCCAAGCACTGAGTCTTCCAGCGCGTCCTGCACCGGAAGCGGTTTCTGATACTCCGAGACCATCCGTGTGAAGAACGGGGTAGTGGCTTGAGCACCGGACTGGGACTCAAGACGCTTGGATTCAAGGCCTGGTCCGGGCTCCCTTGAGTGCGTGACTTGGTCTCTCTAAGCCTTTGCTCCCCAGCTGCACACTGGAGACAGCAGCACTGCTGCCCACGTGGCGTCTGACCTCTGCTAGGACGTGAAGCCCTAGGCTAGGCACACAGAGCCCGTCCCAGCTAGTACTGAACAATCCAGCTCCTTCTCTAGCATCCCTCCCAGACGCAGGGCTAACCCCGGGGCTGACTCACATCTAGACTAAGGCGCTCCAAGGGGGTTGGATGCCTAAGGCTCTGGGAACTGGGTGTCCAAGTCTCTTAAGCAATTCTGGAAACCCCCCCTGAATTGCCCTCGACTGGACAAAATCAGAGAGAAGGAATTTAACTCCTCCTGGAAGGTCTGTGGGGGCGGGGGGGGCAGGGTGACATGGTCCCCTCCCAGGAACCCTCCTCCTGCTCTGCCTCTCTCAGCCGGGATGGGACGGGGAGAGCCCCTGCCAGAGGCTCCAAGAAGAGACACCAGCTGGGAAGGCAAAGCCAGAGGGATTGGACAGATCCTATCAGACCTGGGGCCTCCCACCCCACTCCAGGCAGCTGGCTGTCCCAGGTGAATCTGCAGGTGTGAACGATGTCCACCAGAGGGCGCAGGGAGACTCCTGACGTGCAAGAGCTAAGCAGGTGGCCCCTGGACACAGGCGGGGGCCAGGGCCCCGTGCTGCCATCAGGGCCCCATGAGCACAGACTGCTGCGCTGAGACGGGAAGGCGACACATACGTCTCCGGGGGTGGCTGAGAAGCCTGGCGCTGCCTGGACAGCCGGTCTGCCGCCAGGCCGGGGTCAGCGCGGCACGGAAGGGGAGAGTGGGTCGCATGGTGCCCTGACCCCCTACATAGCCAGACAGCCCCACGCAGGGCTGTGGCCCCATGCTCAGCTGAACGCTCTAGCTGCCGAGACCTCGGTAGCTGCAATGGCTTCCCCTGCCTCCCTGGGAACGGGGGGTGCTGGGGCAGGGGGCTGGGGCTCCAAATGCAGCCCCGACTTTTCACGAATATTGTGTCTGAAGAGCTGGCGGATTGGCCCCGGCTGCCCAAAGCAGGGACGAAAGCCCTGCCCTGAGGAGCCTCCAATTAGACAGCCAGACAATAGCCAGATGGAACAGCCCGGGCCCAGCATGCCCCCGAGGCAGCCAGACCTGGCCCCAGGCCAGTGCTCTTTAAGAGGGGTGCAGCCACATTCCTTGCCTGGGCGGGGCAGGAAGAAAGTGTTGAGGGATTTAGATGAAGGGGAGGGGTGGCCATGGTGCGTCCCAGGCCTGGGGAGAGCAAGGGGAAAGCCTGAAGACAGAGCAGGAAGGAGATGGCTCGGAAGGGAGCGGAGCGGGGAGGCCTGCACAGAAGGAAGGTTAAATGTTAGAGACTGGGCTGGAAGTCCCAGGAGGACAGGCCGTCTCACTCGCGGGCTGCCCGGGCCAGAGGACAGCCTGTCTGGTGGGATGGCAGGGGCTGCAGGGTGACGCTTCAGCGGGGGACCCAAGAGGCGTGCAGCCCCGGGCCGAGAAGCAACCAAACCTGCCCCTGTGGATGTTTGTGCCACTGCCCGTTGAGGAGCCGGGTACCGTGGCAGTCTCTCTCCTGCCTTTAGATTGACAGTGTCACCCGCACACTCACACCCACTAGCACCAGCCTGACCCGCAGTGTCTGCCTTTCCCCCGGCTGGTGGGGGTGAAGCCTGCGCCGCCGGCACGTGGACCGTGCCCACAGAAGAGGCTGCAGGCAGGGCCAGCTTTAGGAAGTGTGGGGCCCGATTCGAACAGTTTCGACGGGGCCCCGGCAGGGATGACTAAAAAAAAAACCACATAAAAAAAACACGTGGGGCTTGTACTTACCGGGCGGCGCTCCTAGTCTTCGGGTCTTTCACTCGCTCCGGGTCTTCGGCGGCACTGAAGGACCTGCTACCGAAGTGCTGCCGAAGACCCGGAGCGAGTGAAGGGCCCGCTGCCGAAGTGCCGCCGAAGACCCGGAGCGCCACCGGGTGAGTAAAAATTAAAAAGGAGCCTCTAGCCAGGGAAGGGATTCTCGGCCACTTCTTTCTCCCCTCCCCCCCGGCGGCCCTGCCACTGGGCGCGGGGCCCGATTTGGGGGAATTGGTGGAATTGGCCTAAAGCCGGCCCTGGCTGCAGGGCTCCCAGAGCTGCGCTGGCTCCTGCGGGGCTGGCAGGCAGGCGTGAGTCCTCGTGGGGCGTAGAAGGGCCTGATTGGAGAGTCACTCGGCCGCCCTGGTGAGCTACAAGGGGAGCAGAGGGGACCCAGCTTGGCCAGGGCGTCCGGAGGATTGGGGAGTGTTGGTTTAACAGGATTTCCGTCTCCGGGCTCCCAGCTGGTTGTTCTGCTGCGGTGCTGGTGCCCCCATGTTCCTCCTCGTCCGTTTTAAGGCAGCGCCCTTGGCCCTGGCAGGGAAGGTCTCTCCTCTCTTGGGTCCAGGTCCAGGACTCTAGGCATAGAGGGACTGGCCAGCTGCTCAGCTGAGTGGTGGGACCCCTGGATGTCTGGGTGCTCCCCACCCATCCCCCTCCTCAGCTCCCCATAGGGGTTCCCCAGCAGAACCGTGCTCAGCCAGGCACTGAGCCTGGGACTGGGGTGTGAGGACGCGGGAAAGGAGAGCGGAGAACGGGTAGAACAGGCGCCTGCCCAGAGCGCTGGGTGGGCGTCCGCAGGAGGCAGCTGCATCTGGTGTGGGGCACGTGGTGTTTGTTCGCATGCTCCAGCCCTACGAAGCCTAGAGAACAGCAGGCCCCCTCAGCCCAGCCAGCCAGCAGCTCACCCCCGGTCCCACCCCAGTGGTTCTCACATGAACCCCATGTCATGCCCGAGAATGGGGAGCAGGAGCAGGCGGTGCCAGGCATGGCAACCGAGGTTATTTTACAGCCTGGCAGAGTCACATGGGTACCGGGATCCCGGAGCCCTCCCTGTCCTAAGGCAGGTCACGGGGGCCGGTCCCGAAAAGCCCAGCAGGGACCAGTACAGGGGACTGGCACCCAGGCTCCTGGGGGCTGTAGCACAGATGGAGAAGCTGTGCTGCATTAGGGGAGCCCAGTGCCCGCCTGGCCGCCTCGGGGTGCCCGTCTGCAGCAGGCCCAAACAAGGAGGCAGGCCCTGGGCTGGAATTGCCATAACGACACTTGACATGGCAGGAGGCAGAGACCCACTCTGGGCAGGGAACTCCCTGGGTTCCACCAGCAAAACGCCTGCAGGTATTTCTCCCCCCTGTGGGCAGGCAGGCCGGGCAGGGCTTGGCCAGTCCAGACAGCTGCCGGGACCCACTTCCCATGCAACGCTCCCATTAGCCGTGTCCCCTCCATCTCGGGCCCTTCCGCCTTCTCTTATACGGTCCCAGCCTGTCTCTGGTTTTCTTAACTTCTGCTCAGCCCGGAGGGTCCCCCAGTCCGAGTCATGTCTTGGGGGGCTTTGTAAATGCTCAAGCCTGCATCTGGCCCAGACTGTTAGCATAGGGCTGGGCTGGAAACATGTGGATTGTTCTCTCCCTTGCATGAGTTCACTCCGAAACCCACCCCACCTGCTTCCCCTCCAGCGGCTTTGGGAGCCAATATTTTACATAGCTCTTAAAACACTCCCTGGCCAAACATCTCACAAGAACCCTGCTGATCAGCTGGGGCTTAGCTGTGAGCAGAGACCGCACGCGACCCCCCTTTGTGAGATACGGAGCAATGGGCAGCCCAAGCCGGGGCAGGTCCGGGCCTGCCCAGGTCAGACAAGCCGCACGTGCTGGCGGCCTGGTTCCGAGGGGCCGAGAGTCGGCTCCGCTCTCCCTCCTGGCGGAGTCCCGAGGGCAGGTTCCGGCTCTGCGGCGCTTTGGGCAGGGCACTGGGGGCGCACAGACCAGCTCTTCACCTTGCCGCTCGCTCTCTCTTTGGGACCCCTTTGGCAGGCCGGGATCCTCACAAGACCCCAGCTTCCCCGTCGCCTCAGGGGGCCGAGCAGAGGAGAGGGAACTCCCTGCAACTTGGGCATCAGGGAACCAGGTGAATGTTGGTGCCTGAACCGGCCATGGCTCAGGGGTACAGTTGGGCTGTGGAGGAGTTTTCTACGCTCAGTCCCTGGCTGCAGGCCGGGCTCGGGTGGGGAGCGACGGAGAGAAGCTGCTTGGTGGCCTGTGGCAGGTGCCTCCATGCAAGTCCCACGGCCCACCCAGCACTAACTGCCAGTCCCACCGGACAGGCCGAGAGCTAACTGGGCCATGCAGACCACCTACCCCACGGCGCTCTGGAGGGGTCCCTCCAGCAGGGCAGAATGGGGTGCTGGATGGAGCAGCGGGGGGAGCTGGCTCTGCTATTGGACTGACGCTGTGAACAAGGAGGGTTTGGATCTCCAGAGCACCCTGCGCCGCCTGAAAGGTCCTGACACACTTTCTGAAAGGTCGCGGCTTCTCTGAGGGGCCTCCGCTCCCTGGGAGGTGACATTTCTTCCCTCGCACAGATGGACAATAGCTTGCTGAGCTCCTTGGGTACCAGCAGCTCTTAGGTTAGTGATTAATGGCATAGGGCCAGATTCTGCTCTGCAACATCAATGTGAATCCGGAATAACTCCAGCCAGCAACGTCGGTTCCTCTGTATTTACCCCCCGGGGAAACGAGAGCAGATTTGGCCCCACAATGTTTGATGTTTTGCAGGCCGGCCTTTGCAAAGAAGAGGCGTTTGTTCGATTCTCCTTCTAGACACGTGACAAAACCAAGTCCTCACGTTACTGAAATGTCAAATGGCAAATGGCCCTCGATCCAGCCCCGGCTGCACATAGCCCCGGAGTTCTGGAGCTGCCCCGTTACTGCCAGAGGTGGGCCTGGTGCTGGAGGAGAGAACGGAGGCAGTCCTTGCCCAGGCTGCGTTAGAAGGACATGACATGATGGCAAGGGGGGAGATTATCTCAAGCCGGAGGGGGTCACAAAAAGAGGAGGTTGCGTATTTCTGGGCCAGGCCAGGCCCGGCCTGTGGGCTGCTCTATATTGGGAGTCTGGTTGTATAGTGCAAAGGATGTTTACAGTCCTAGTCAGCGGCGCGTCTCAGACCGGCTCTCGAGGTGTGCTGCCGGCCGTTCTGAGCTGCTGCTCCACACCTTTCTCTTGGCTCTGTCAGGGGCTGTACGTGCTCCAGAGCAGAGCCTGTCTTTCCTTGGGTGTTTGTACAGCACCTCCCACAACGAGGGCCAGGCACCAGGGGGACTAAGGATCTGACTCCCTCTGGCATATGGCAAACTTCACGGCAATCCAGGGCAGTTTGGGATGCTCCTGGAACACAGGGCCAGGCCCTTCAAGCACCTTGAGAAATGACAGTGGATAGATGGCTCATTACAGCAACCTGTAACCCGCTGACCCCCTCTTCTTGTCCTATGACTGCAGAGGTGTTAACAGGCCACACTCCCTTCCAGGGTCCCTTCAAATACGCAACAATGACTAAACAGTCTTGCATTTAGCTGTGATGCTCAGAGAACCGTTCCCAGCCCTGAGGACGATGTGGCTGGAAAACTTGTCTCTCTCACCACAGGAGTTGGTCCAAGCAAAGATATTCCCTCCCCGACCGTGTCTCCCTGGCCATGGCAGCAAAGGGCAGGCTGCCGCACGAACCTGTCCTGCAGCCTGCAAGAGTCTTGCGTGTTTCACACAAACTTTTAAAAGGCAAAATAAAGACACATTTATTTTAAAAAGTAGGAGATAAGAGAGGAGCCAATGGATGTGGTTTCTGATAAGAAATTCCAGGCAGTTTCGGGAGGGGGCGGGCAGCTTTTCCAGTCCTGCCTGATGTACCAGATTCCTTTTGGTTGGATTTCAAGAGCTAACGAGAATAAATACACCCTAAAGGGATGCTGGGAGGCTGTAATTATTTTAATTAGAAAAGATCCTCGGACAAGCTCAGGCTCTCAGTCTAGTTTATGAAAATGCAAAAAAACACCAGGAGGTCCAGCACTCAATAAATGGGAACTGATTACAGATCTTCCTATTGACAACCGGCCTTGTTTTAAGCAGCTTAATCGTGTGTGTGTGTGTGCATGCGTGTGTGTGCGTGTATGTGTGTGCATGTGTGTGCGTGTATGTGTGTGCATGTGCGTGTGCGTGCGTGCATGTGCATGCATGTGTGTGCGTGTGTGTGCATGTGCGTGCGTGTGTGTATGTGTGTGCATGTGCGTGTGTGCATGTGCGTGCGTGTGTGTATGTGTGTGCATGTGCGTGCTTGCGTGTGTGTGCGCGTGCATGTGCGTGTGTGCGAAGGTACAGCAATTGAGGAAATAAAGGTAGATTTGGAATTTGAATTTGTAACATTGCTCCTCAGGAAAACAACTCGCTCTGTCTTCTGCTGGGCAGAATCCAATTGCTGGAGTTTGGAATTCCTGTCTAGGCCAACCCTTCTGTCCAGCAATTGATTTCCTTCCCATGGCTGACATTTTTCACTCTAGGAATTCATCTTGTTGGCAGCTATATGTCCAGTTGCTTTCGGCCTCCTCCCCCAACTCAAATATTAGAGGTTTCTATACGGTGAGGCTCCCTTGAGCAGCTTTGCTGAGGTCAGCAGCAGGGCTCTGAGAAATGACCTGGGTGAAAAGCAAGAGATTTTCACAAAGGTCTGTGAGCCCCAGCCGAGGGACATGGCTTCCCGCAGCCAAAGAAAAATGGTGAAATCCCGCCCTCCCCTCGGGCAACAGAGAATTTGCCCAGGTGGAAGGAGGCAGTTGGAGCAGTGCAAACAGCTCTCGTGGGGAAATGACAGTTTTCCACATACTAAGAAATTCCAGAAAAGAACGAAAAAGGGTTTGACTTTTTCCCCAAGCCTGCAAGAATGTGACTTTATGCACTGGCATTTTCCATGCAAGGGGGTGGGGGGAAGAGCCTGGTTGTTGTCCAGACCATCTGACCCACTCCTTGTGTGGAAGTGGAATCTTTCACTGGCCGTCCAGGTGGAGGCCTGTACACAACCCCCCAGGCACAGCCAGGGTGTGTGAGTGTGTGAGGGGGCCACTTAGGGAGCTGGGGCAAAATCAGTACTTAGTCCTGCTAGTAAAGGCAGGCGGCTGGACTCAATGACCGTCCAGGGTCCCTTCCAGCTCTAGGAGATGGGATATCTCCATATGTTATTATGATTTTTTTATATTATTGTAGAAGGGGCAGCTATGGCCTACGGGGCTGAACATGGGTGCTGGGAGATCTGGGTTCTAATCCTGACTTGCTGTGTGACCTGTCACTCAAAGTCTCTTGGCCTCAGCGAGGGATAATAATTAGGAGTGTATCCCCCCGTCCCTCAGCCCCCCACTTGGTAAAGCACCAGGAGAGCTAGGAATTCAATCTCAAAGTAAAAGCCAGAAGCAAAAGATCTGGAAAATCAAAATTCTCTCTGGAGATTTAAGACCCCTCGTACTGTTGGTAAAACCAAACATTTTCCCTGATATTCCAAGCCAGAATGATCCCTCCTTCCACTCCAGACAGTGGACTAATGCCCCACCACCACCAAAGGAGGCTGCATTTCAGTGCGGACATCCACATACAATTTGCAAAACCTTTGGAGGGGAGGGGGTCCTTTGGAAGATAAGGTGCTAAGTCCCTGTGGCCTGTTATTCCAGGGGCATCCATTGCAGCGAGTTACTGTCATGATTTGTATCACAATAGCATGTCCGAGCCCCCGCTGAGCTCAGGGCCCCGCTGCACTGCACAGAGTGAGAGGCAGCCCCTGCCTCAGAGAGCTTCCAGGCGAAATCGACAGAGGAAGAATTATTACCCCGTTTTACCCCAAGGCACTGGGCCGGGGCGCGACTGGCTCCAGGTCACGCAGCAGCTCAGGGCGACCCTACATCTCCAGAGGCCTACGCCAGAGCCGCAGAACCCAAGGCCATTCTCCTGCTGGCCCTGAACCCTCCCATCTCCTTGGTGATGGCCAGAAGTGACTCAAAGTAGCTGGAGGCCTGAGTCACTCCCCCAGCTAGGGAACGCAGGGGCCAGGCCTGGGCAGTCTGAGTGCGGCTATTGTTCTGTTTGGCTCTCCGGTCACTGCCCAGGACACGAGGCGCCGAGGCCCCACATCTGAGCGTGCCTGTGAAGGGCGACAGCTACAACCACCCTGACAGAGGCACATGAGGGTCTGAAGCCCATCCCTGCGATGGAGCACTCGCTTGATTTCATAATTGTCACTAATCACTGCAGAGCAATCTGGTGTCTAAATCTAAATATACTCCCTTGCCTGCTGGCTGCATTCAAAGCCGGGCCACCCCCCAGGCCTTCAGCACTGCTATCCCTCTGCCGGCCCCAAGATATTCCCTCTAATACTAATGGCTTTTCAGTCTCTCTCTCTCTGACTCTCTGCTTACCCCAATCCGCCCAGTCGGGCCTGATTAGTAATGAGAAGAGAGCCTGCAACATTATTCATTTCAATCAGTCAAGTTTACTTCTGGGAAAGTTTAGCAATTAACTTTGCAAAGATGCTTTCTCAACACACAACACTGGGAGCATGGGGGGGCGGGGAGGGGGGCTCGCAGAAAGAGCAGCGACCTCTGGATGAGGGTGGGGTGAGCCGTGCAGAGCCAGCCAGCAGCCCTGACCCAGAGGCATTCCACAAACTGCAATGAACTGGGGCTCTCCGGGGTGGAGAGGGGGATGTCCCATGTGACAAGATCAGATGTGCTTCCCTCCAGCCCCTTCCCTTCCAAGTTCCCTTCCCCACTGCAGGATGTGGGGCTCAACCCTCCGGAGACAGGGTCCCTGTCTGACATGAACTCAGCCAGCTTTCCATGTGGCATTCAGAAGAGACGCTCTGTGTTGCTTCACTGCCGAGGAAAAGCTGCTAAGACAGAAGGGCACAAGGCCTGTTCTGCATGACAAGTCACCAGTGACCCCAATGGCCTTTCACATGAGACAATAAAGTTAAACCTTGGGGTTTAAACTCCCTGCTTCAGCACCAGGACGGGCAGATTGGGGAGTTTAACAATCATTAATTCAGAGGAACGATCCAGCCTTCACAGCTCCCTCCCCCCCTTATCCCTGGTACATTTCCCAGGGCTGTTGGCCTCTGCTTGCAAAACAAGCCGAACGGCAGTCCTGGGGCCTGATTCGGCTCTCGCTTGCACTGGTGTAAATCAGGAGCGATTCCACTGGGTCACGTTGGGGTAAATATGGCACAAATGAGAGCAGACTCAAGCCCTCTGTTTGACTCTTGATCATATCCTCAGTCCTGCGAGAGCAACTCAGGGTAAACCAACAAAGAGTCTGGTGGCACCTTAAAGACTAACAGATTTATTTGGGCATAAGCTTTCGTGAGTAAAAACCTCACTTCTTCGGATGCATAGAGTGAAAGCTACAGATGCAGGCATTATATACAGACACATGGAGAGCAGGGAGTTACTTCACAAGTGGCGAACCAGTGTTGACAAGGCCAATTCAATCAGGGTGGATGTAGTCCACTCCCAATAATAGATGAGGAGGTGTCAATTCCAGGAGAGGAAAAGCTGCTTCTGTAGTGAGCCAGCCACTCCCAATCCCTATTCAAGCCCAGATTAATGGTGTTGAATTTGCAAATGAATTTTAGTTCTGCTATTTCTCTTTGAAGTCTGTTTCTGAAGTTTTTTTGTTCAATGACAGTGACTTTTAAATCTGTGATAGAATGACCAGGGAGATTGAAGTGTTCACTTACTGGCTTGTGTATGTTACCATTCCTGATGTCCGATTTGTGTCCATTTATTCTTTTGCGGAGGGACTGTCCGGTTTGGCCAATGTACATGGCAGAGGGGCATTGCTGGCACATGATGGCATATATGACATTAGTGGATGTGCAGGTGAATGAGCCCCTGATGGTGTGGCTGATGTGGTTGGGTCCTCTGATGCTGTTGCCAGAGTAGATATGGGGACAGAGTAGGCAACGAGGTTTGCTACAGGGATAGGTTCCTGGGTTGGTGTTTCTGTGGTGTGGTGTGTAGTTGCTGGTGAGTATTTGCTTCAGGTTGGGGGGTTGTCTGTAAGCAAGGACTGGCCTGCCTCCCAAGGTCTGTGAGAGTGAGGGATCATTTTCCAGGATAGGTTGTAGGTCGTGGATAATGCGCTGGAGAGGTTTTAGCTGGGGGCTGTATGTGATGGCTAGTGGTGTTCTGTTATTGTCCTTGTTGGGCCTGTCCTGTAGTAGGTGATTTCTGGGTACCCGTCGTGCTCTGTCAATCTGTTTCCTCACTTCCCCAGGTGGGTATTGTAGTTTTACGAATGCTTGATAAAGATCTTGTAGGTGTTTGTCTCTGTCTGAGGGGTTGGAGCAAATTCGGTTGTATCTTAGGGCTTGGCTGTAGACAATGGATCGTATGATGTGTCTTGGATGGAAGCTGGAGGCATGTAGGTACGTATAGCGGTCAGTAGGTTTCCGGTATAGGGTGGTGTTTATGTGACCATCACTTATTTGTACTGTAGTGTCCAGGAAGTGGATCTCTTGTGTGGACTGGTCCAGGCTGAGGTTGATGGTGGGGTGGAAATTGTTGAAGTCCAGGTGGAATTCTTCAAGGGCCTCCTTTCCGTGGGTCCATATGATGAACCCAGGAACCTATCCCTGTAGCAAACCTCGTTGCCTACTCTGTCCCCATATCTACTCTGGCAACAGCATCAGAGGACCCAACCACATCAGCCACACCATCAGGGGCTCATTCACCTGCACATCCACTAATGTCATATATGCCATCATGTGCCAGCAATGCCCCTCTGCCATGTACATTGGCCAAACCGGACAGTCCCTCCGCAAAAGAATAAATGGACACAAATCGGACATCAGGAATGGTAACATACACAAGCCAGTAAGTGAACACTTCAATCTCCCTGGTCATTCTATCACAGATTTAAAAGTCACTGTCATTGAACAAAAAAACTTCAGAAACAGACTTCAAAGAGAAATAGCAGAACTAAAATTCATTTGCAAATTCAACACCATTAATCTGGGCTTGAATAGGGATTGGGAGTGGCTGGCTCACTACAGAAGCAGCTTTTCCTCTCCTGGAATTGACACCTCCTCATCTATTATTGGGAGTGGACTACATCCACCCTGATTGAATTGGCCTTGTCAACACTGGTTCGCCACTTGTGAAGTAACTCCCTGCTCTCCATGTGTCTGTATATAATGCCTGCATCTGTAGCTTTCACTCTATGCATCCGAAGAAGTGAGGTTTTTACTCACGAAAGCTTATGCCCAAATAAATCTGTTAGTCTTTAAGGTGCCACCAGACTCTTTGTTGTTTTTGTAGATACAGACTAACACGGCTACCCCCTGATACTTCAGGGTAAACCCACGCACGCAGCCCTGGAAGAGCTTCAGAGGAACACCAGTACGGAGCAAGCTGAAGTAGAATCCACGCAGCCTCTCCCTGGGGCAGGGTCTGGGCATACCCCGGCCTCTGCCACAGAAGGTGCTCAGGGCATGGTCTTTTTATGCCGTGCTCCCCATGGAATCCAAAAGCCCTTTCCGCGGGGCAGGGGTGATTTCAATGGGAGGAAAGATGTTTCTCTCCTTCTGCCCAAATGGCAGAAACTTGCTGCTCGCTGTCAGCACTTGTAGGGGGATTAAAATCCCCAGTCGGCCCAAGAGCATGAAAGACACAAACCAAGCAAGAGACCCTGCGTCCTCCCAGCTCTGCACAACGAGTATCTGCCACTTGGGGCAAGGCGAAGCTGTTGGGGGACAGACAGCCCAAGCCTGTATCAGCACAGGGGCACCATGTTTGGGGTTATGGGGGGCTTCTCTTCCTCTCTCCCCATGGGGGTTCGCCCTGCCATCACCCCGCTTCAGACAGGACTCTGTCCACATGGGAACTCCCCCAAACACAAGACCCTCAGTCAGCTGTTCCTTCCGCAAGGGCTGGGGACTCAGTGAGTGAGCTCTGGAGGCCTTCACTCCCCTGACACACCCGGGGGCACAAGCACCGCTCTGGAGATGGGGGTAGGAAGGGTCCCCACCCTCTGCCCTGGCTGTGGGGAGAAGGAAGGATTTGTGCCTGGAGGGGGTGGGGAGATTTTCCATCACCCAAGCTCCATTCACTTGAACACTGGCAGCTCCCACCCATCGCCAAACGACGCGGCCCGGCCCCTCGCAGTCGTTGCTCTGTGGGGATGTTTATAGAAATCTCGGTCTGAACAACATTTCCATGAAGAGACATCAAAAAATGTCTAAAGTGTCTGCTGCGGCTCTGACTTTTCTCTGCCCCTTGCCTTCCGCGCCCAGCCTTGGAGACAGATGCCTGGCAGGGCCCGCAAAGAAACTCAGTAAGTATTTAAAAACATAAATTAAAACAAATTGCGTTTTTATATCGCAAATAAGGGCAGTTTTATCGTTTTTATTGCATAACAACCATTAATGAAGTGCAGTTTCAGGCGCCTTAATTGCTCGGAGACTAAAGTTCAATTCGTATCTTTAGTGCACACTGGAAGATGCAATGTGTCATGTTCGCGTACCTGGCATATTAGAAATGTAAATAAATTTATGGTCACTATTAGGAAAATGGAAGAGAGGGACCTTATTTATCCAATCTATTTATACAAGAGAGAACTCTTGGAGGTTAAATAGCAGAGGAATAAAGAGGCCCTATAAGAAAAGCAAAGACATTAACAAAAGCTGCTATAATAACCCTACCGTTAAAGCTGGCCCCATGCTACCTGTCTAGATTGCATGGCCTCCATCTGAATGAACTTACACCCCTGCAAGGCTGGGAAGTTTCATCCCCATGCACAGATGGGGAACTGCAGCACAGAGAGACCTGGCAAAGCTGGGAACCAACCCCCACTCTCCTGAACCTGCAGTCTAGTGCCTCCACGCAGGACAGAGCTCACTACCTAGCAGTTCCTTTCGGACCCACACAATGTGCAATTAACCCAGGAGGGAAAAAATATGTGCAAAACTAAAGGCTACGGGGGCTGCTCCACTGTTCCAAAAATAATTGTTAAATGCACCCCCCCACCAGTATTTTCCCCTTTAGAGATCCTTCCCACACACCCTCCCTGCCCCCCACTTCGGAACATGTTGGCATTAGGGGCAGGGCAGGTCTCAACAGTGGGAAACTCCTCTAATGTTTAACATCGGAACAAAGGGGACCTGGGTTTTTTTGTTCAGCTGTAAAGGCAGGTGCAGCCCCCAGGACTGATAACTGCTCAACCCTGTTATCTGTGCTCCCTAAAGAATAACCCCAGTGCAGCTGGGAGCCAGGGCCTGACCTGGCCTGTTTAATTTTTAACATGACTCCAGTTGCTGGTTTTAAACACCAAACAAGCATGGAGACTTTCTGTGCCAGAAATTGAATTGTCCTGCCATGCTGGCAGCTTGGGGGTGGCGCCTGTGTCCTGCAGACACCCCACTCCCCAAGGGACAGGTGGCTCCCTGAAAAGTGGGCTGGGGGCCAGTCACGTGCCGTAGACAGAGCGAGATGCCCCTGCCCCCTCTGGCCCCGTAACAGTAAAAACTCCAGGGGTCATCAGTGTGAGGAATGCCAAAGTTTTACAGAGCCTGAGCCCCCTCCCCAGCTTTGGGACAGAGGGAGAGGGAGGGAGAAGGTCGGCCTGGGCCATAAATCCAACTCCAAATGAAAGGGGCCAGGGGGAGCTGGCATGAGCATTGGCCTCCCCTTGCAGGTGAAGGGCAAGACCCCCACTTTTAGTAGGAGAGGAGCTGAGATCTCTGAGCTCCCGCAGGGTATGTGGGTGTCTGTGGTGGGGGATAGATCACTGAGCCCTGCTCCGCTGAGGTAGGGGGGTGTATCTGTGGGTCTCTGCAGCTTCAGCCCCTTTTTCCCCTCTGGTCATGTTCTCCAAATCCCTCAATCTCCCCTTCCCCCACCCCCAGCCAGCGCCTTCAGGAGCCCAGCGCCCAGGGCCCGTCCTTTGCCAGAGCCGGTTTGGCTTTCAACGTCTGTCTTTGGAAGGGTTCAGAATGGAAGGAAAAGCCTAAGGGCTGGGCAGGGGCTGTAAAAAGGTTATTGGGGAGGGGCCTATTGGGCCAGGCTACTTAAAGAGCCCACTGATCTCTAGCACAACTACACACACACACAAAGGTATCACTCGTCTCCCCAGTGAACAGCACGTTGGGGTCTTGTGCAGATGGGGGGGCGGGAATTCAACCATCCATACCCCAAGTGCAGGTGAGCGTGAAATGCCCCTGCTTCCCCTCCAGGGCCCCCCCATCACCAGAATGCACCCCCAGCCAGAGCTCCTACTGCCCGCCCCGGGGCCAGCTTCAGAGCCAGGTGCCAAAGCACCAGGCAGCCCAGCCGCAGGGCTGTGTTTGTGGAGAGGTGGCTGTGGCACTGCCTCGGGGCATCTTTTTGGGTCTGGCCCAACTCGGGTGCCCCTCGGCCCTGCTCCCTCAGGGGTGTCCGTGTGGCCGACTGGCCCCGGATTCGCTGTGGCGAGTGCATTGAGTGGAGGGCAGCGCGGCTGTAAGCTGCTTTCTCTAAGCTGTATTGTTTTGCACTTGCTGGGTGATCTGATGTCTCACTTTTCATATTCAATTCAGCTCCGATGTCTCGTGTGGGTTAGCAAGCTGCCAAACCCCGTCCGGTCGGGGGGGCATTGCCCCCAGAAATCCTCCAGCTGGGTCCAGGGTGCAAACTCTCCAAGTATTCCTCCACCAAGCGCGGGGGAGAAACAAGTCCCCTCTTCCCTCCCCCACCTGCTGCAAACAAAGCCAGGGGTGAAAAAGAAAAGCCCAAACAACAACAACATGGGTAGCTAGCGAGTGTGAAAACCAGAAGGGCCAACAGGGCGGAGTGAGGGCTGCGGGATGCTGTTGTTTTATCCCTCCAACGGAAGCTGGGGAACGCAGGAGGGAAATCCAGCCATTTCCAAGGTGAAATGCAGGCCAAGGCCAACTGCAGAACCACCCATGCATGCTGCCCTGCAGGCCTGGGCTGGGCACTAGCTGGCCAAGGTGGCTGCGCTTTATTTCGGGGGGTGAAGGGTGGTTTCGTGTTGTTGGACCTGACTTTTGCTTCACCCCGTGCCAGTGGCGGAGGGCGGGCAGAGGTTTCAGAGGGCTGGAGAGGAGCAGTGACCCCGGGCTGGCCCCAGGGCAGTTCGCCAGAGCCCTGCGCATTGCGGTCTCCCCATTTCTTCCCCCCTCAGCAGAACTGGGGGCCCATTTGTGGGGTGGGCTGAGGGGCTGCAGTGAGGGGGGCTGGGCCAAGATGGTTCTGATTAAATCACAGTGTCCAGGGATGATACAAATGAAGGTGAAACCAGAGGCCCTTTGGCTGCGGCCTTGTGCCCAGAGCCTTCGGCCTCTGTCCACTGGAGAGGCCCCAGCCCCCCCGGCGGCCAAATTTGCATTCAACAAGGCAGCAAATACCCAAGGCGGGGGGAGGGGCCGTTTCCCCTGATCAGGGCTCGGGGAGACTTTAACAAGGACTGACAGCGAAATGGGGCTTGGAGACACGGGACAAGCGGCTGGGGGCTGGGGTGGGAGAGACAACGTCCCTGGGGGGAGTCCGGTTAGCTCTGCGCCGACGGGGGAGGGGGCAGGAAAGGTCGCAGGCCCAGACCCCCTAAAGGGAATGTCCGCCCAGGCGACCGGTGTGCCGAGAGGGGCCTCCGCGCACGTTCACCTCCCCACGCGGGTTTTGCGGCCCACGCGGCACATTGGAGCAACGAGCCCGGCCACTTGCGAAGGACGCGAGGAGCAGAGCGGGGGCTGGACACAGACACGCAAACACCTCCGGCGGGGCGTGCCCGCAGCCACCCCGCTCCCCGCACATGCCCCCGGCCCGACCCCCGCCGCAGGCTCGCTCGAACCCAGCGAACGGGCCGGGCCGCCCGCGTTCCAAGAACAAGCCAAGGCGAGACGCGAAGCCGCGTGGACACGGAGCAGCGGAAGCCCCCCCCCTTTAAAGCCCCCCTGGCGATCCCTGGCCCTGGATGCGCCTTCGGGCCGGAACCAGCTCGCTCGGGCTCGCCGCGTGACCCAGGCCATCGTTGTAATATTTCAAACTCTAATTAAGAAAAACGCTTGAACTGGTTCTGGGAGCCCCCCCCCCCCAGCCCAGGGGCCCCAGGGCCGGTCCGATTCCGGGACAGGGTCAATAGCGTGCAATTAACCAACGCCTGGGTGGGGTTTTTTTTTTGGGGGGGGAACCCCGCTCAACGGAGAGGAGCGACTGGCACAGATCCCCCAAGTGCGCGGAGCACTGCGCCCCTGAACTCCCCGGACGAAAGGCGGGGTGCTCCGGGCTGTGGGGGGGCGCCCCTGCTCCCCTCCTGCCCAGCGCCACAGGGGGAGCGGAGGCAGAACGTCCCCCCGCCTTGGGTGAGGTTTTGCTGACCCCGAAATTCACTGACCCGCACAAACATCTCTGCTTTTCCTAGCCCACCTTCCCCGAGTGACCCGGCAGCCCTCGCTAAACAAAGAACCAGGGGGACAAAGTGCCCCGCATGGGGGGGGGGGGGGGGGCTCACACCGAGCGGGAAGGACGGGAGGCAGGTTCTGCTAAAGGCAGGTCCTTGCAAATATTATTTCCCAGCAAACTTTTAGCGTAAGTAGCTCTGCGTGTGTGTATAACTGTGTGTGTGTATAAGTGTGTGTGTGTGTGTCTGTGTGAGTGTGTGTTAGCTACCCTGGCTGGCGATCCCAATTCGCTGCCTTTTTACTTTAAAAATTATATCTCTTCATGTCACAATCGTTTCCCTTTAAAAGCACAAACATCCAATTTGGCTGCGTGTAATAAAAATCAGTCGGGGCTCCTTAAACGGTACCATTCGGCTGAAGTAAGTTGTGAAATCTAATCTATTATATCCATAAAGGAGAATGCTTTCATTGTAAATTCAGGTTATAAAGAAAACTATACCTGTAACAGTCCCCCACCCCACCCCCCCTTTTCGGATTTGCTACTTGATGGCTTATCAAATTACTTCAAAATGCCGGGCTCCCCCCTTCCATAGCTCATTGGGACAAAAATTAGATGTGGCAAGACATTCCTTTTAACAGCATGAAAAGGTCATAAACTGGCAACAACAACACAGGAAAGAAATACACACAACGTCAGTCCGGCCCGCTGCAATCCGGGTTGTGGGATTCACTCGCAACTCTTCCCAGAAAAAGGCTCCATTTGACAAAGGCCTGCACGGAGTGGGGGTGCCGGGCTCTGGGGGTCCCCCCACAGCTCCTCGTGCAGTCAGCAACCACACAAACCAAACAGGGAGCCAGTGAATGGAAACCAGCGAGTCGCAACTCCCCCGCCTGCCACCCGGGTCTGGGGCTGGGCTGGGCTGCAAAGCTTCGCTCGATAGAACTTGGTAGATTTATTTGTATTTAATGTTTCGACCCAGCGTCTCTTCCCCAGCAGAGGATGGCCCGGGCGCGGGTGGGGGCAGGAAAGCTGCCTCGCCATTTTTTAAAAGATAAAAAAAGATGGTGCGAGCGGAGTTTTGCTTTGTGCCGTGGCGTAGGGCTCGAAAGGAAAAATGCCCCGCCGATTAGCTGATTACACATCACCTTTCAGAAGAAATTAAGCGATACTCTAGGCACAAAAAAGTGTGTGTGTGGGGGGGGGGGGGGGGGGCTGCTTGCCAGGCCTGTGTTCAGGGAACAAAGCCCAAGGAACAGGACAGAGGAAAAAATCATAAAACAGACCCACTAAGTTTGGATATGAGGGGAGTTGCGGGGAGGATCCCACTTTTGTCAGCGCTCCGGAGAAAGGTTTATTAATGGCAAGCGAACGTCCCCACTGCCGCATCCGACCCGATTTCCTCGTCTAATCTTTGATTTCCAGCTAATTGGGTTTTTTTTCTGCCACTTGCAACCTAGTGTCTTGAAAGGAGGGAGGGGGAGAGAAAGGAAAAAAGCTGCAATTTGCACTTACAACATTCTTAAAATACTCGGGAGAATTTGCCAGGCGTGGGATTTCCACGCAGCCGCTTCCACCCGGGAGCGAGACAGTTCGCCGAGCGCTGGCTAACCAGGCACCGGCGTCAACACTGTAGGGCGTTTATTGGCGACAAAAAGCGTCGAAATAAACCCCAGCTGCAACCCTGCAGAAGAAACCAGCAACTTCCAGAGACGGTTTGGTTTCCTAAATGCTTTTTTTTTGGGGAGGGGACAAAATATTTGGCATGCGGACAAGAACATAATTAAATGGCAGTAGAGAAGGAGAGAAGAGGGTGGATTTGGGACCTGCTTTCTAATTAAATTAAATGTTTGCAAGGCAAATAAATATAATTAGCTAAATATTACCAGGGCATAAATAATAATAATCTAACCATGCACCAAAGGCAAAAAAAAATATTGGTTGCCAAGGTTTATTTTATTATTTGCAGTTTGTTGAACGTAGTTTATTGTTCTGGACGCAGTTTGTGTTTAGAGCAGGGGCGATTAAATACAGTTGCAGGGAGGAAGAAATGAAACTAGAGGATCGATTAGAAGGAAGAAAAATTCCGAGTAAATTCAGTCAGTTTTGGGGGCTGCCGAGGGTGACGGGGGTGGAAGGGCAGGAGAAGCAAGTTTTCCTGGGGAAAAAAAAAATCCGAAAAGCAGCAAAGTGACCCGTGACAAGAGATTTAAAATGGAATTAAGAGACTGCTTTCAAAAAAAAAATGTTAAAACGGAAAAAAGAGTGGAAAGTCTGACATCCCTAAACAAACTGAAACGGGACTGATTGCAGGGCTGGGAATTCTCCAACCCATAAATCTACCGAGACTTTTTCAATGAAATCATATTTTTATGGATTGTTTAGTTTTATTTAGAGAGCAAAAAGCTTTGTACGTTTGACCAAACCTGGGCTCGGCCTCGCCTTGCCTCCTGCTCTGTCTGAATGTTACACACAAAATTCCTCTAAAAGGTTAATTACAATAAAGGGTATTTTTAATCCAATCGAGGGGGGGATAAAACCAAAAACCTCTTCATTTAAAGCCAATAAACATCGAAAGAATCACTTGAATTTCCCCCTTCGATAGTGGGTTGGTATCGTTTCCACACGGGTTTGCCATTGTGCCCTACTCCAGATTAAAAACCTCCCTCCCTGTATTTCCTAGCCGTCAGGAAACCCATCTTCCAACTCGCCCAGCGGCTTCGGTTATTGATCCCTGGCTGTGCCATTGTCTAGGGAAGGGGGTGAACATTTTATTCGTGACCACTCGGATCGAGACACTCCGGTGTAGGGCAGCGTCTGGCCGGAGCAAGCGAGAATCTTTCAGCTTTCAAGGTTTGCAACAATGCAACCCCCCCATTCCCGATACTGCTCTCTCCTCCCAGCCGAGCCACGGCCTTGCATGGCGGGGGGCGTGAGGGGAAGATTTTTATTTTATTTAGCCAGGTAACAAAATAATCAAAAACATTCAGATCCCTTAAATCCCTCTCCAAAGATCTTCTTGGAAAGAACCCGGGATATTTGGAATCATTTTTGGGGAAGCCTCGTAAAACCAATTGTTTTCCAGGAATCCAAATAGCCGTAGATCCAGAGTTAAGAAGGAAAAAAAATTAGGCTTTTTAAAAAAACAAAATCTACAAAGAACAAATTTTTTTAAATGCAATTTCTCTTTTTAAAAAGATACACCATTTAGCAATTCAATTATTCCGTGGGTTCCCCCCCACACCCGGATTAGAAAATACATTACCTTGTTCTCCCCAAATATTTAAAATTAATAAATTTATGCCTGGTCGCCCGGAGAATTAAAATAATAATTAAAAAAACCAAATCACTTGGAAAGTAGTTACAGGGGGGAAATCAGACCAGTTCGAAACGAACCGCGTGAGAGCCGAGAAACAGATTTCTAGATTCAAATCCAATCTCCTCGCTTTTTATTTTAAACCGGTTTCCTGTTTACATTTCGAAAGCAACATTAGTTAGAATTATTATTACCCCGTCTAAGGAGTTTTCCCATCCCGAGTTTTTAATATTTGCTCTGATTCAGAGACACGTGAAATGATTTCTCCGCGTTTTATTTCAGAGCCCCGTGTGGTATTTTTGTTGTAGATAAAAATAAATAAGCGAGCAAGCAAAGACTGAAGTTCCCTTTAGAGGATTTACTTCTAATCGGTATTTGTAGTTTTTAAAAAGGGCTTTCCTATTGTTTTCTGTCCGCCTATTAGCTCAAACATTGCATCAGGTCTTTCCCTCTCTAGCTACAAAAGGAACAATAGTTTTTTTTTTTATTTTACACAAAAAATTAAAACCAAAAGACCCCATAACCTAGAACAAAGGAGTCTTTCAATATTCTTTATAGTGGATCAGGCCACAGTGGAAAAATCTGAATTGCCGGACAGATTTACTTGCTGCGTGGAAGAAAGAATCCCGCAATAACCCCAGAACCCGCAAACCGCTCGTGTGGGCTGGAACAAATCTGTTCCGAGGCAGTTCTACGTTTTATTACAACCCTTTGCTTGACTCCAGCTCCCTAGACCTAGAGGAAGCCAACTCCGCGCCTCACCACTTTTTTCCTGCCCTAAATGATCTTTTATATATGTTATATTTTTAACTCACCAAAATCATCGCTTGATTTTGGGGGAGGGGGGAGAAGGGAAAAGAGCACGTACCTGGCAATCCAGAAATCCAGCCTCTCCCCCCCCCCCCCCCAGAAAAAAAATTCGGGGGGAGAAAGCTATTGAAAATAAGACAGTTTGTAACCTAGCCCTCCCCTCCCGCCGGCTGGGAAGGACCCCAGCGGCCCTGGCTCGGCAGGTCGGGAGCATGGCTTGGGCCCGCACGCTGCGATTTTGCCTTTGGCCAACAATCGTTTTTACCTTCCAGGGACAAGCAGCTGCCGCCCAGACCGAATCGCCCCCAAATCAGAAAGAGACCCCCCCTCGCCCCCTGTCCCTCCCCAGGGCAGCTGGGCCACGCACCGCCGCTCTCCCGAGCTGGGGCTCCGGCTCCGGGCCCCCCACCTGGCAGCGGGCTGCGGCCCCTGCGGCTTCGCACGTAGTTCGAGTCTCCATCCCGCCGACTCAGGCTCGCCTTCTCCGCAGGCGGGGGGCGAACTCCAGCAGCTCCGAGAATCCAGCCGCCGAGAGCCCGGGCACCCCGGGGCCGGGGTGTGCGCCCCCCCCCCCCCTCCACCGGCTCTTCCTGGGGGACTCCGGCGGCAGCCCCCCCGCCTCGGCCCGCAGCACGTGCGAGCTCCGCTCCGCGCCGGCGATCCGGGCTCCCCGGTTCTTTCGGGCGCGGCCCCTCGCCAAGCTGCAGCGACTCCTCCGGCGGCCCGGCCCGGCCCCCCTGCTCCCGGGCACCGGCTCCGGGGCTCGCCCCGGGGAGCAGCAGGCGCGGCCCGGGGAAGGACGCCCCGGGCGGGGCGGGGGTAGGGAGGGGGAGACTCCGCGGGGAAGAGCCGCCCCCTCCCCCAGCAGCCTGAGTCACCGGCATCCCCGGACCCAGCCCCTTTTAAGGCGGGATGGAGGCAGCCGGGCTGCTCGGGCGCAGCGGAGGCTCCCGGGCGGCGGGAGACCGGTTGGGGCTGGGCTCGCTCCCGGGCAAGGGGCGTCCAGGAGGCTGCAGGCACCGGGCGCGCCCCGACTGGGCAGCGCCGCAGCCCGGAGCGTTCTCGGGTCACCTTAAATCCGTCGCGCCGCCCCCCTCCGCGCACCTTCGCGGCGCCGCCAATCAGCCGCGGCGCCGCCGTTCTGTGAATGATTCCCTCTGGGCGGGTGGGGCGCGCCTCCTCCAATCGGACGTGGGGGCGCAGCGGCCCGGGCTCTCGGGCCAATGGGCAGGCGGCTCTCAGCGGAGGCCGGTGTGCGCGCTGCTGGGGATGCCCCAGGCTCAGGCTCGCCATGTGCTCACCCAGCCGGCTGTGCCCGCGTGTCCGGGACTGGGACTCCGCTCGTCAGCCGGGCCGAGCAAGCCTCGAGCCTGCGCTGCTCCCAGGGCCAGTGGCTGAGACACTGGGGCGCACAGGCGGGTTGCGCACGATAGGGACTTAGCTCTGCCCCCTTGGCCCCAGGGCTGCCACCCCTGCGCCCCTGGCACTCAGAGCACAAGGTGGCTCTGTATGTAAAAGGACAGCCAGCTCCCCACCTCCTGGGGTTTTGTTACTGTTTACCCTGAGCTAAGAGTTGGCCTGCCAGTTTTCCTGGTTTTACAAACACATTTTCTTATTCTTGTAAATTGGTTTTCCTCTACCTGGGTGTTGTGTGAAAGACCCACACAAACAAAGGCGCTTTACTAGGTCACACAGGAGAAAAAGTGAAACCGACTATTCACAAAGTGCTGGCGAAGACCCAAAGTCAACAAACTGAGTCAATGGGGAAAACTTTTTTTTTTTAAATTTGATTGTCATCCTAGATTGTCCTTGTAACAGTGCAAGGTACAATGCAGAAGCATGTTTTCAAAGTTGACAGCGCCCCTTTAAATAAAAGATCATTGTAGGTATTACTAACAGAGCCTTGGATGATTAAAACTGAGAGCATGTTATGACTGCACTTTACTTTGCAGCCTTTATGCTGTTTGTCCAAGATGAGTGAATTAGCAAAAAACAAAGGACTACAGTAGCTTAGCCCCTTTCTCTCTTGTTTCTACTCAGTTTCATGCCTGGGTCCCATGCACTAGCACAATGCTGCAATGTCTCGGCTGCAAACACGGCGTGGGGAAAGTTTACTTCCAAACCAATCAAACTGTTTTAATTGACATTTATTTTAGATGTCGTGAAACATTTCTAGTACTATCCCATTTGGAAAAACCTGGGATCATTATTACTGTTGAGCAAATCTTAACTTTTGGGTCTAAACTACTTATCAAGTCCCTCTGAAGGGCAATATTGAAGCCGTAAGTAGTTCATTGGTTATTGTCTTCTCCAGCACTGCTAGCCTTCCCTCTGATCTGCCTGGTTTTCTATGCATTTATGGATAAATGCATTTTATAGACTGACAGCCTCTTGAGACTGAAGTTTTCCATTAATTCACAGAACCGTTACAGTACAGGCAGCAGCTGCACCCGAGTGCCTTACCCTGACCTGCAGGAACCAGTTCCGAAAGCCAGAGAGGCATTCGGTTTGCATGGCCGGCTCAGTCCTTGCTCTCTTTTGGTTGACATTGCCTGGAACCTTGTCAGCTGGTACCAGTGGGGATGATGTTTCCATGTGACATGGATTCCTGATTGCTAGGAACTGGATTGAGACCCACTACCCTGCATATAGGCCACTAATCAGCATAGACCAGGGGTTCTCAAACTGGGGGGCGGGACCCCTGAGAGGGTCAGAAGGTTCTTACGTGGGGGGGTTGTGAGCTGTCAGCCTCCACCCCAAACCCCGCTTTGCCCCCAGCATTTAGAATGGTGTTAAATATATTTAAAGTGTTTTTAATTTTTAAGGGGGGGTCGCACTCAGAGGCTTACTATGTGAAGGGGGTCACCAGTACAAACGTTTGAGAACCACTGGCATAGACCATCCTACTATTGATACAAATAGCCTCTGCTCTGATCTGGATTCCCTGGGTCCAGCAGGTGTAGAAGTGGGATGCAGATGGTTTATAATAAAGTTGGACTTAAAACAAAAAGTGAACATCGTTTTATAACTGCTGTTGTTTATTCTCATTTGGAATGACGTGTCTGTACATCAGCTAGCACCATGAGGGGCCCGCCTGGCTAGGGCTTCGTGGTAGTACTGCACTACAAATAATCAAGGCAAGGCAAGCTGTGTGTCTGCCCGGGGGTGGATCATTTCTTTGCTGGCTACGCTGGAGCCAGCGAGGTGGTTCACTGCACCGGTGAAAAAAGTGTGAGCACAGCTCTGTGTTGGGCACCAAAGCCAACATGCTGTTTACACCCATGCACAGTGAAAGCAAATTGGGTGCAAATTGTTCCCATTCTGGCTTAGCAGCATTCCACGCCCGCTTTGCAGGAGGGGGAGCGATTACCCGAGGGGCAGAGCAGTGGAGAACAGGGGCCCGTGGGTGCAGGTCCAAGCACATAACTGAGTGGGTGCGTGGTTATGACATCCGTGAAAGGTGGTAAATCAGAAGCTGGCTTTGGGGCATAGAGTGTGCCAGTCCAGACGCTACCGTTGGCATTGGATTGTGCAATGCGTTTGGGAGTTACACAGTGCGCTGAAAATGGGAGGAGTAATGCATCTGTTTCCAGGGGCCTCTACAAACAGCTGGGTGCCCATGAAATTGCTCTCCCCTAGCAGCAGCACATGGAAATCACGGCTCCTTCCCAGCCATCCCCCTGAGATGTGGCAGGCCAGCTCCATACCGGGAAAGTTTATTCTAGAAAGTGAAAGTGGGAGCTGATCTAATGCTCCCAGTTCAGCTTCTTAAGTGGAAAACTCTCCCAGCCACTCTGGACTGGGGAAGGAGAGGGGACTGGAGGGGAGCGGGTCTGGCTGTCTAACCAGGGACATAGTGTGGCCCTTTGGCCATTACTAACTCACCAGCAGGCCGCAGACTGTGAAGGAAGCAATAGCTGAGTCCCGGGGGTCTGGGAACCAAAGGGAGAAAGGATTGTAAAATACTCCACTACAAAGAGTCAAACTGGTGGAGGGGCAAAGAAGAAGTATTTCTCCTGCCTTTCCCTAGTCTACACCCTTAGCTTTCTGCCGAGGACGATGTTCCAGAGTGGCGGGATATGAGACACAAACCCTCCACCCCAACATTTTATTTTTAAAATTGAAAATGAAGCATCAGAACTAATACCGATTAGCCACTTCAGGGTGTGCATGGCTGGACCTTTGCCCTCTTGACCCAGCAGGCACCAGAGAAGGCAGAAATAAGTCACGAGTCCAGGGGGAAAGACTTCCTTCTGATCCAGTTCCTTCCCACCTTCGTTCCTTCCCACGTCCGGGTATTCGCTCGTTGGCGCCTGGGCTGTATTTCCCTTCACCACCGACCCAGGGGCCTCCCATCCTCAGAAGCAACGATATTGCAATAGTTCATCTCCTTCCAAACACAGCACCAGGGACTCCTGTTGCTCAGGGCGACGTCCCCCACCCCTTGGAAGGAAGGTTCCAATCTATTTGAAGCAGAATTTAATCTTGTTGGGGGTAGTTTACACTGGGTAGTAAATAAAGATGGTGGAGTGTGGCGCGCTTAGGGGGCTGCGCTCGGAGTTAAATGGAAGCAGGGGTGACGCTAAGCCTACATCCGTCTTGGAAAAAAGAGCCGCACATCATTAACATAGGGGTTATAACTGGCTTTAAACACATCAATGTTAATTTCTTCACACACGTTGGAGAAAGGCCCTGTATCCCTAACATTGTCTATTGACGGCTCATGTGATCCCAATCACCAAATGTATTTCAGTCAGAAGGTTCCGTCTTAGCGGAGTTTCTATAGAGCAGAAGAATGCATATCATTAGGAGTGTAAATCCTCTGGCAAGCTGACGGGTACCATGAAAGGAGACATCAGCCGCGCGGCTCCCGGGCCGCTGAGGAAACACAGGCACAATTAGTTTCTGACAGAGGGACAGATGGAAACAGAGCCGGATCTGTAGATGGGTGGAGATACCTGCACACACGGAAAAGGAGGGAGAGGGCAAAGACCTGCGCAGCTGGAAAATGGTGACTGCTCTTGTTTTCCCCTTCCCTTCTCAATTTTGATCTGTGACTATTGTCCCTGGGAGATGGGTGAAGGGAGGCAATGCCAGAGCTGGACCTTTGCCCATAACCCAAGGCGGGCTACAGCGGCTGTCGCTGGCTTCAGCTGGGAGCATCTCTCTGACACGGAATAGAAAAGCCTGCTGCATCCATCTTTCCAACCTGGCGTGGGCAACGGCCCGAATGCTCGCTCTTTGGGGGTAAAGGGTGGGTCGGGGGAGGCAGAGCCATTCATGTCTAGGTTGCCAGTTCAACACCCGCTCAGATCAGTAACAGAGAAGAATTGTCACCTTCAGAAGCTGACTGACCGCCCTGGTGTGAGATGAGCTCCTGGGTCCCTGCCCAGTGCGCAGATCACAGGAACCCCTTTCTCAACTGGCAGCAATGATTGGTGGGCCCAGAAGCAAAGCCAGGGACCAAACAAGCTGTGGAGAGGGGAGTAGGAGCAGGTGGGTTTGGCTTTCGCTCTCTGCTGGGTCCGTGGAAACGGAGAGACAGGTGCACTGTCTACCTGGCCAGTTCTGAGCTGCCCCCTTGCAGAGCCTTGTGTTCATTACCGGCTGCGAATGGTGGATGGACCCGGGACCCAGGGCCACAGATCGTCTCGTTGTTCTGGCTGGGGCAGAGAGTGGCCCCCGCCTTTGGCAAAGCTGCCCCGGAGGGACGCTCTACTCCCTCTTTTGGCAGCACACTTTGATGTCAGAGCCACCGGTTGGCCTGGATCTCGAGTCTGTCACAGCTGGCTGTGGCTTGTGGCTAGCAGGGAGGACTAGTCCCCGGCCTGGCTTCAGCATCCCTTTCCCACACATGCAGTTGCTCTGCAGGCCTTTCCTTCCCCCAGTCCGGTCAGGCCTGGTTCCCTGTGTTCTCCTGGCTTCCTGGGACTGACGCTTCCTGCAGCAGCTTCCCGATTCCTCATGTGCATCCGAAGAAGTGAGCTTTTTACCCTTGAAAGCTTGTGCCCAAATACATCTGTTAGTCTTTAAGGTGCCACCAGACTCCTCATTGTTTTTGTGGATACAGACTAACACGGCTCCCCCCTGATACTTGGATTCCTCAGGGGTCGCCCTCCTGTAACTCTCAGCCCAGCAACGTGGTGCCCAGTCCTGCCCCTCGGACCAAGGCCTTTCCACAGACCGGGGGCCCGTCTCACCTCTGGCAGTGCAGAGTGCTCCGGGGTGCTGGAGCGGGGCTGGCGGGAGTGGCACATGAATGGGAGCCCAGCCTCGGAGCCGACCTTTTCCAACTCTCGTTAATCACTGGGGAAAACAGAGCAATTTTCCCAAATGAGCAGAGCCTTGGCATTATTAGCCCTGTCCGTCCCGCGTTCCCCGGCCCTGACGGATGGCAGGAGAGCCGCAGGCCAAATTGGCTGGAGCTGGCTGCAGGCGCATTCCATGCCCTGCACTGCCTGGCAAGCAACTGGGGCAGAAGCCAGGATAACGCCTTCCGTGCCTGTTGCTGCTGCTCGCTCACCAAGAAAGTGCCTCGTTCTCTGGCTTAACAGCTGAAAACAAGGCCCGGGCTCCAGGTCTTTGCTGGCTGGGCTGTCCAGGGTGGGGAGCCCCTCCCAAGAGTCCCCTGCTCTGCGGAGGGCTCCACTTTGAAGTTCAGAAGGGTTGTTATTGTAGAACCATGTGCCGGGTCTTTAAGAGCCACCAGAGCCCTTGGATTCAGTAGGGACAAAAGACCAAGGTCTTTGCAAAGACCGTTGTACGTCCGCCAGCGCACAAAAAGGGAAAGTAGTCCCCCCCAGGGCACTTCTCTGGCAAGAGGTCAGAGCTAGCCGCTGCCAGAGGTTATACGCTAGCAGAGAGAACAGAGGGGTCACAGGGAGAGCAATCTCTCGTGGCAGGTCCCACTGCTGGGGGGAGATGGGGGCAGGTTAGCAAACGTCAGACTAAGAGAGTGACTGGACCAGAGCAGACAGCACCCTACTAGGCAAGGTGCCTAAGTCCTTTGGGCTGCAGAGATGTGCCTAGGAGCTGTGGCCACTCGGCGTCTCGCCCGGGGGGAGCCCATGACGAATGCACGAAGAGCTAACTGGCCCAGTCTCTCTTGGGAAGTAAATGGGGGTACACACTGTTCAGAAGGCAGGGATGGGACTCAAGACATCTGGGATCAATTCCTGGCTCTGCCACAGCTCCTGGGGTGACGATCGGCAAGTCACATAGCCTCCCTGGCCTGGTTCCCCCTCTGAGAAATGGGGATCCCACCCTCTCTGCATTTGTCTTCTCTAGTTAGACTGGGAGCTCTTTGGAACAGGGTCTCTCGCACTATGTCTGCAGTGCCCAGCGCGATGGGGCCCTGATCTTGGCTGGGGTCTGGGCAGCGCCCGGCGCGACAGGGCCCTGATCTCGGCTGGGGTCTGGGCAGCGCCCGGCGCGACGGGGCCCTGATCTCGGCTGGGGTCTGGGCAGCGCCCGGCGCGACGGGGCCCTGATCTCGGCTGGGGTCTGGGCAGCGCCCGGTGCGACGGGGCCCTGATCTCGGCTGGGGTCTGGGCAGCGCCCGGCGCGACGGGGCCCTGATCTCGGCTGGGGTCTGGGCAGCGCCCGGCGTGACGGGGCCCTGATCTCGGCTGGGGTCTCGACAGCGCCCAGCGCGATGGGGCCCTGATCTTGGCTGGGACCCGTAAATGCTATTGTAGTACAAACAATAATGATAAGACAAAAACATGCTCTGGAAGGAGGGGAACGATCCACCCTGGTTTTCCCTTATGAAGTCAGCTGTCACACAGTCATCTCTTTGTCCTCCCATTTCCTGCCCCCTTCCTTCCCCCTCCCCCATGAGCTGGGGCCCATCTCTTGTTGCCCTTGCAAACAATCGGGTGCTTTCAGCCACCAAACAGAAGGGAAGGAAAAAATCATCTCACACCGATCTCAGCTTCTCCAGGAAAGTCTTGCTTCTTTCTGTGCCGTTTTGACTCCTGTGCCCTGACAAATAACCCCCATTGCTAGGCTACCAAGTAGCAGGCCTGGGCGGGCCGGCCTGCGGGGCTGAGCTGAACTGGCCTGTAATGAGACCCTCCTTGGGGCCAGCCCTGAACCCTTGGATGGGAACAAGCCTTGATTTCTTTAGGCCACCGACAGAACATGGCCAGGTAAAAGCCCACATATGCCAGAGGGCTGGGTGCCAGGTTGTGTAATTTTTGGTGGTGCCCAGAACGGGTCCAAGCAGAGACGTCCCATCCATAGGACGGACCAGGGCAACCGCCCTGGGCCCCGCGTTTTGGGGGACCCCGCGTTTTGGGGGACCCCGCGCTTCAGGGGGATGCAGGGTCTAGGGTGGCCTGGGGGCTAGTGGGGGGCCTGGCGCCGGCAGCAGCGAGTGACCCAGCCACAGTCCACTTTGCCTCACCCTGCCGGTGTCGCTCGTGGGAGGGGGCAGAAGCCGGAAAGAGGTGGGGCGCGGGCGTGGGGCGGAATGGGAGCAGGAGGGGGCGGAGCAGGGGCACTGGCTCAGGGGCAGGGGCAGGAACTTGGGAGAAGGGGTGGAGTGGGGGCAGGGGCGAGGCAGAACAGGGGCGGGAAGAGGCAGGGCGGGGACATGGCGGGCTGGGGCTGGGTCGTTCGCTGCTGCCCGTGTCAGGCCCCCCCGCTAGCCCCACAGGCCGCCCTGGACCCCACGTCCCCATGAAGCACGGGGGAGGGGGGAGAGTCGCGGGGCCCTATGGATGGGACGGCTCTGAAAATATCAGCCCAAACGTTGGTGGAGCCGGGCCCACGTTCCTGAATATTGCTGGAGCACGGGCACCACGGGCACCACGGGCACCACGGGCACCTAGAACTCGCCGCCTATGCCAGAGGCTCTTCCTCTCGCTGTGTTGGAGTTGCAAAGCCTCCCTTGTCTCCAGCCCCCTCGCTCTTGCTCCGCTGCGGCAGGCGTCTGTGGAGCTGCTGGGATCTGATCCTGGGAGCTCCACGCCAGGCCTGGATACTAACTGCCCCCCCCCGCATGGCGGCCGCAGCTCTCCTCCCAGCCTCCTTCGCTCACGCAGAGCAGCCGTTTCCCTGTGGCGGAGCCGCTCCATCCTGGACCAGGGGTGGTCCTGGGAGCACCACAATTTGCCAGATCAGCTCTGGGGAGCCCGTCTCAGCCTCTCTCCTCTCCTCTGGTCTCCTTCCCGCAGCACTGTCCACCTTCCACCTCCTCTTCCCATTGCTGTCAGCTGCTCCGTGGCCTTTGCCATCGCAACGCTCTCTGCTTTGCACCCAGCAGGCGTCTTTCCACGCCTGGCTCCCCAGCTTCCAGCCCTCCTGGGGCTGAGCCAGACACAGATTGTGTCCAGCCCACGGCTGAGAGCACTGCTGTGCCGCGGAGCTGGGGGGTCACCCCGGCCTCACCCTTCTAGTTTTATAGACAGTGAAATCGGGGCCATCTCCCGTTTGTCCATCAGTCGGTCTGTCCCAGGATTTATGGGGTCCTCATTGCTGTGTGGCAAAGGGCACTAGAGTAACTGCTCTGGGGTCTGAAATCCTATATTCACAGAATGGGACCATCAGTGTCCCTCTCCGGCACCTCCATGACCCGTTCAGCCCGCGGTCTCTCGTCACAGTCGTGTTGGTGGGGCATGCTAGGAACCAGGGGGAGGCCAGCAGCTCACTCTACACGGGCCTGGCCGCTCCAGAGCTCAGAGCTTTCCTCACCGTGGCGTAAACCTAGCAACCTCCCACCGCCTCGACACAGGCCATCCAGGTACGCAGTCAGAGACGGGGCAGAGCAGCAGTGAACAGAAAGGAAGGGGAAGCCGAGGATGTGCCATGTGTGTCCAGGTTCATCTTGGCAGCTTTGCCTCTGCGTGACGCTTTGCCTATTTGCTGAATTCGGTGCCGGTCCCCAGCACGCCTACAAGGGGTGTGTGTGGATGGGACAAGCTCCTCACTTCTTGCTTTTCGGTGGCGCAGGCCTGGGTGTGGGGAGTGTTTTGTTCTCAGCCCAGAAAGGATCAACCCACCCTGCCATCCCATGCGGCATTGGCCACGCTGCCTGCCCGTCTGGACGCTGTGGGGATGGCATCGCAGGCTGTGGGCTCTCCCGCCCCGTACCCCACTGCTTCGCTGGCCCCCAGTGCCTGGGACCGGGATTTGGGGAATGAGTGTGACCCGGGTTCAAACTGCCGAGTGTAAACAGGGCGGGCGGCGGGAACTGCAGCGTGACGGGGGCTCGACAGCTGGAAGCAGTTGGCGCATAAAGGGCTTTGGAGATAAGAGCCGCACAGCAGATGTGGGCTCCTCCGGCCAGCGCCCTCTCACTGGTTCCCATTAGCGAGCTTCTGGCAAGAGGCTGCAGGTAGGTCGGAGACAGAGGCTGTGTGAGAAACAGGAAGGGGAGGAGCAGGGAGTTTGGGCCATCCCAGGGGCACTGGCTCAGCCGCTCACCCCTTCGCAGCTACCGAGAGTTCTCTGGCCTTGGCTGGGGGGGCAGGCAGCCTCCGGGCCCGCTGCACGAGGGTCTGTGGCAGGGGGAGCTCAGGGAAATCCCGAGAGTTCCTCTTCTGCCTCTTGCCCGAGCCTCCAAAAGAGGCATGTCTGGCAGGAGATGGCAGCAGGGCTGGGCCCAGAGTTCCCGAGTCCTACCCTGGCACTGAGCCACTACTGCCTCAGCGGCCTTGGGTGCATCACTTCTCCCCGCTCCCCCCGCCCCCGATTTACCTCCCCGGGAGCTGGGCTGGTTAACGGCTACGTGCCTGCACAGCCCCTGGCGCTGCCCCTGGGCCGTGCACGTGCAGCAGGGCTTGGCCGTATGCTAGAAGAGAGCAATTCCCTGGGGGTCTGCTATGGCCACAGCCCCCCTCTCTAGCCTAGGATTTATAGGCAGGGCACAGGCTCAACCCAAAGTGATGCCACCTAGGCGAACGTCTCCAGCCGCACCTTCTGCCCCTGCAGATTTACAAGCGGTAAAGTCCAAAATACAGATCAGTGGTCCTATGTGCCCCCAGAGCGTCCTGCCTTGTCCTCTGCTCATGCCCCTGCCCCCTTGTGTAGGGTGACCAGACAGCAAGTGTGACAAATTGGGACGGGGGTGGGGGTAATTGGCACCTATATAAACAAAGCCCCCAATATCGGGACTGTCCCTATAAAACCAAGACATCTCCTCTGGGGGTCACCCGGCCATTTCTAAGGTCATGAGCTCAGCTGCACCCAAACAGCTCCCAGCTATGGTGCCTCTGACCTCTGTCTGGGGGTGGACCCCCAAGTCCCAGGCTGGGTTGGAGTCAGTGGGGCCTCCTGCTGGGCACCTTGCGGAGGTGTGGGGGGGATACTGTGACCCTGGTATTCTGTATCCCCGTGGTGGGCTCCATGGAGCACGCAGCCCAGCTGACAAGCTCTCTGCCGCCAGGCTCCTGGATCTGTCTGTCACTGCTGGAGGTGCACACTGGAGCGCATCCACTCCAGCACGGTCAGGACAGGCCCCAAGACGGCAGCAGCCCAGCCTGTTCCACTTTGCTGTCTGCTGGCTTCGGGCTGGTGCAGCCGGACGACTCTGGCGGAGGGCGTGGGAAGGAAGAGAAGCAGGAACAGTTCACACCTGCGCGTCTGCCAGGCCCGAATCGACGGGATCTCAGCAGGCCGGGATCCCCTCCAGGCTCGGCAAGCAATGCCTCTCCCTCGCCAGCGTGTGCACAGCCTCGCTTGGTTGATGAATTTGTCAGAACTTGAAAGGGCCCCTCGTTTATAATAGAACTTCCTGTTCCAGCCCCATTGCCAACACAACCACAGGCAGGTTCACTGAGCGTCCAGCAGCCAGCATCTGTGAGGCAGCCCAGGGAGGTCTCCCTGCAACCTCCCCATGGATTCCTGGGAGGTGAATAAGCTCTGGGGGATTTCAGATGCTGTTGCGGGGAGGTGGAGATCTGTCTATATCGAATATAGCTCACTGTTTCCTGGCTTCAGGGAGCTTCCGAAAGGGGCTGGTGAAAGTGAGTCAGGGTGTGACATCCCCCAGCCATCTGCTGCCTCTGCTGTCCGCACAGAGCGGGGACCTCGCTGGGTCGAGTGAAGGTGAAAAGAGGGGAAAAGCTGCTAGACGGGGGACCCCTCCACCCCCTGCCTGTCATGCTCCAGTCCAGCTCCCAGTGAGTTTGGGGAAGCAGCCAGCGGGGAACCGAGAGTTGCTGCGACGTCCCTTCTTGTGATGAAATTTCACCCCCCCAAAGGAGAGACAAAATGAAAACGTGGTGGCGTGTGCAGGCGCTCTGCCCGGGAGCTCACCGCGGGGCGAGGCGGGTGACAGGGCTGGGGGCAGCTGCGCAGCTGTTTATATGGGGGTCAAACCTCGTGCCCAAGGAGTCACGGGAAATGCCTTGATGAACAGCGACTCTACAGCCCCAGCACATGCTGCTGCGAATTGCACGACTGGCTTATGACATCATGGAAAGAGGGTCGGTGCTGAGGAAACAGAGCCAAGGTTTTCTCTCTCTGCTGGTTCTCATCCTCCCTTTCTCTGCATATCCCCCCCCTTCCCTTCCCACAGTCTCTCCTCCTTCCACTTCCCCCTCCTGGCCCTCGCTGCTCATCCATTCACTTCTAGCCCCCGCCGTGGCCCTGCCATGGAGTTCACGGCCCCAGTGGGCTCCGTAGGGAACCCCTCTTAGCAAAGGAAGGCGAATCCCCCAACGAGATTTCCAAGGCGGCTGCTTCACTGGGAGAGGCAGCCTGGGAAAGGGCGAGGGGTCTGAACACAGGACATGTCTCCAAGATCTCCTGGCTCTGTCCTGAGCGGCCTCCGCCAAGTCGCCCTGGCTCGCGGGCTCCTCCAGTGAGGCTGGCACTCAGCCAGCCCATGCCTGGGGGTTTCAGGCAGGCGAAGCCCGGCCGAGGGTAACACTTCCGCACTCGGCACCTAGATCTGTCATCTGGCCCTGAACCCCGTGGCCTGGTTTTCAGAGAGAGCCCAGTTCAGCAGGGGTCGTGGGTGCTGAGGCCTCCAAGAGGGCCCCGATCCTGGATGGAGGGGCCTCACTCTGGGCACCCGGCTGTGGCAATGTTCCGCTTGAGCGCTGTAAAAGGAGAAGTCTTCTTCTGCCCGGGGTGCTCTGCAGATCAGCTGGCTGGGGGGGGCGGGGCTGCTCTCGGAGCCGGCGAAGCCCGGTGTGCCTGCTAAATATTGGTGTTAATAGCCACAGTAACAAAGATAAGTAACTGACCATTCATTAGTAATGCCTAATAATCTCTGTCTCCTTGTTTTAAAAGGATGCAATCACGGGCCGGCTGGAAAGAGAAGCAAGGTCACCATCCAAATTCCTCTGGATTCCAGGGCTGGGGGGTTGGTGGGGGTCTCTGTGTCACTTGGACTAAAGAGGAACTTGCCAACTGCCAACAAAGACATGTTTGATCCAGAGAGCTCCTCCCCAGCTCCAGCGCTGCGACCCTGCCAGGAAGCCGTGATCCTCAGTGACATGACTGCCGTGCTGCAGAGGCAGCTTGGTGGCTTCTTGGCAGAGTCAGACAGGAGGAGACGCAGGGGGAGGGATGTAGCGTTTGCATTAACAGGAGCAGGGCTGGCTCCCAGAAGGAGGGGCTCAGACTAGGCTCTGGATCTAAACTCCCCCTCCCCCCCGGACCCTGGCTCTGACCTTTCCAGCTTGGGCTCACCTCTAGGAATTAACAGCCCGGTTACAGACAGCAGCAGCAGATGAACCAGGACAGGGCTGATGGGGGCAGGCGATGCGTGTGGGGAAAGCCCCGCTCTGCTGGCAGCAGGCTGGGGAATTTCTGAGGCCTGCAAAGGACAAGACCAGGTTCCAAGGGGGCCCGGGAAGCAAGTGCCGAGGCGTATGGACGGTGTGTGTGTCTGCATCGATTCTCTGTGTCTCCCGCTCCAGCCCGAAGCACCACACCGCCGACGGAACAAGCGGAGCGGAGATTTACAGTGGCTGGCGCGACACGCCGACCCTTCCACTCCACTTGTACAGCAGCATTTTCATCGATCTCTCGGAAAGCTGACAGCTCGGCGAAAGAATGAATCGCTTGTTTCCACCAGCACTGCCGACGGATCCTTCGGTGTTCCACTGGAGAGAGACAGAGACAACAGCCGGCAGCCCCACAACCCACCACCACATCACAACCGCCTCAACCCCACCCGCCGTGCAACCACCACAACATCACAACCACCACAACACCCAGAACCCACGGACTACCATGACATCCAGACCGCCTCAGTCCACTGCCTGCTGCAGCCTCACAGCCGCACACCCCGCCGCACCGGCTTCAACACCACCGCAGCCCCTCCCCACAACCCAGCTGGAATTGTGGCCCGTTCCACATGACAAGGAGTCATCTGGGAATGGGAGCGTTCAACAACTGCACAGAAATGACTTCTTGCTTCTCCTGAGTCCCGTATGCAGGATCTCTTGGTCGCTAATGCCCTGTGTCAGCTGGGGGTTTCTTTTCTGTGGGAGAAGGTGGAAGTGGGGACAGGGAGAGAAGGAAATTCAGTTCACAGTGTTTGGGACCGCGGGCCCCAATCCTGCAAGCTGTTAACTCCTGGCTGGAACTGCCTGGATTTCAGGGGGGGGTCTGGGGAGACATACAGGTTCTGCCCTGCGGAATAGCTCGAAGGGTCATGGCTAAGTCCGGGCTTCGCAGTCACGGCTCAGTGTCCCAGGCCTGACACACGTCCCCCTGCTCCACACCAGGGCAGTAATTATAATTAGAATAAACACTTAGCTCTTATCGAACACTTTTCATCAGTGGGCGAGAACCTGTCAGTAGACAGGGTAACCCTGGCGGCTTCAGAGGAGTCACTCCAGATTCACACCGGGTTAAACTTGAGTGGAATCAGCTCTGTGCTCTGGGCCTTCATGCCGCACTCCCACTCGCCTCCCGTTCCACTACGTGCCAACGCTGGCCTCGTGCGTAGCCCAGCCCCAGGCTGATCTGTCGATTGCGAGGCTGAAGTCTGGAGGAGTCCAGGCTACCCGGTGCAGCCGAATGGGCATGGCTGGCACAACTGAGGTCTGAGCCTGGCACCTCTGCCCCAAGAGGTTGTTCGGGTCTCTCGGCTGAGGTCTAGAGCAGAAAGCGTTTAACAAGGCAGCTTGGTGCCCAGCCGAGCCGAGCCAAGGAAAAATCGGCCAGGAGGGGACGGCTCAGCCCCTAACCCTGCCCTGCCTGTTTCAGACACTCTCTCTATTACACCCTTGGAGCGGCAACACTCAAGATGTTTGCCTGCAACAGACAACTCCCTAATAAAAAGTGGAATGCACGTCAGCATTAATCACGGGGCCGAGCGGGGGAGCCGAGTGCGGGGGCGGGGGGCTCGCCCCCACTCACCACTCTATTAAGAACGTAAATGAGGCTCCGCAGAAGAGGAACAGCTCAGTGCCGCCAAGGAAGTTCCTGCCTCTGGCAGCCAGACAAGCTGACAACGGTGCCGGTTCGGTGACCGGCCGGGGGGCCGGCAGCCCCATAGCAAGGCTGGAAATGTGACCCTCTGTCTCAGAAGGTTAAACCCGTGACACTTCTCTGACATGTCTGACAATGAAACCCAGCCTTCCCGGGTCAGCCCCGAAGGAGGCGACCTCTGAACCAGCAGGAGGTCGCATCTCATTAAAAACGAATCTGTCCAGTTCTGTATCGATGGCCTTTACTTGCTGTAATTAAAAAAAAATTGTAGTCCTAGAGCAATGTTCTCCTGGAGCAATTACCTGGCAGTCAGTATAGACTATGGCATAAATGTGATATGTATCCCGTCCAGCCATGGCATAATGATGAACTGTCGGCTACAGAGGGCGAGCAAAGCACAGAACTTGTACAGCAGCCTCCGCTAGATGTGAAAGGGAATCCATCCAGAAGAAGAGATCTCCTTGGGTTGGGTGACTCTGGTCTGTTTCGCCTGTTCTGTGAGATTCCCCCACTTGGGCCGGGCCCCCACCCAGCCATCGGCCTTAGAGGCCCTGAAAACTCAGTTTTAGGAAGATCGCATTTTATGCCAGATAGAGGCAGGGGTAGGGAAACAAATGTCATGGCTGTGACATCTTGGGGGGTCTAACCAATATAAACGCAGTGAATTAAAGTCAACCCCAGTCTGATCAGTTGGGTCAATCTAAAGTCACAATGGGTCCCTCCCCCCAAAGTGAGCTGCTCCCTATATGACAGGAATAAGAGTTAAATTGGGGAGGCCAAATTCTTGCTAAAGCCTAATCCTGACGGGAGCTCCACTGTAGTGGCCTCATCGGGGTCAGTGAGCGCTGTGGGGTCTGCGACTGCAGAGTTCATTGTAGGACCCTTGGTGCCCTGACTGCACTAGGAGTTTGCCAAAGGAGGGACTTGATCTGTGCACTGGTTAAGGGCCCTGGGCTCTGGCTCAAAGACTGGTCCGAGGTTTCAAATGACTTTTGTTTGGAAAGCTGTTCTTTGGGCGGGCGCATTGTAGGGTGGGAGATCTGCAAGGTGGATGCCCATCTCCCTGCTGCACGTGCCACGCCTAGACAGGATGGCTCCCTTCTGGAGCGGCTGGAATGCTGCGAGGGTCTCGGTGGAATGACTTTGCAAGGTAAGGCAGCCCATGTCTCGCTATTGGTTTTTAGTAGCGTCTCTGTTGGGAAAAGTCCTTTGGGGCTAAATGTTCAGAGCTCAGAACCTGGCTTGCAGTGAGCAATTCCACGGGCAAACAGAGACCTGAGCATGCAACTGAAAATGAGCTTGTGGTTAGTTCCTGCACTGTGGGCAAAACTCCACTCAGGCCGAGGCCTAGGCATCACTTAAGTCCTACTCAAACCCCTCCGGGTCTGCACCGGGAGTGGGGTCATTGGACTGAGACCTTATTGAGGTGAGTGGGCCAGGAGCAGGCCCTGTGTGTTTCAAATAAATGTCCAGGGTGTTTTGCTCTTGAGGATACTTTTAAACATCACCTTGTTTCCTGGCGTTTGTGCTGCTCTCGCCAGCACCCAGACTCCGGGCGGTGCTAGGGAACAGGAGGTATTTCGCTTCACATTCCTTGCACAGTTAAGGAATCAAATATTTTCCAGGGGCAAGATTCTCAGGAGTGACTGGCAACTGCAGAGGCCTCCAATCGTGGGGCCTCATCTTGAGACCTTTCAAAGGGACCCGATTTTCAGAAAGTGCTGAGCAGTGCCTCAGGAAACCGGGCTCTTTTCGGGCGTCCCAAACCGGCTCTTTGAAAGTGAGACACCCCAAATTCTGAGTCACCTCTGATTGCAATGGCTTCTTGGCTAGGGGTGGTATGCCTCACTGGAGCAGGCTGAAATGTACTGCTTCCCAAATGGCTAGAACATTATCAAGACACATCGAGTGAGTGCATGCCACGCATGGCTGCCTAGTGCACTTGTACGGCCCAGGCAAAGCGAATGCTCCCTCGGATCGCGTCTGTAAATTGCTGCTGTTTGAAATGAGCCCATGGCTAAAAAGGTGAAGGTCAATGTAATTTTTACCACTATGAGCAAAGCCTGACTCCTGTGTTTGACTTTTCAAATCCCCTTCAGCGCTCTAGCATGGTTGGTGTCAAATCCAGGCCTCCACCTCATTCCGCGCGGAGGGCCAGCAAAGCATTCCCATTCATGTATGCAAATCTGCAACTGGTGAGATATTGTTTGCTGATCTGCGGGGGCCTCCTTTCTCCTAATCCAAGCCTGGAGAAGTGCCATGACAGCTCCACCCGGGATGACAAGAGATCTCCCTGCCTGTCTTTCTACAGAATGCCTGTGTCCATGCATGGGGGGTTATTTTGAATATCCCACTGCTATGCGAATGAGTGTAGCGAGACTCGGGATTGGTTCCCATCATGTTGCCTGCCCCTGCTCTGATCAGGGCTGGACAGCACAGAGGTAAAAGCACTCACGACCATTGGTGCCTGTACTGCTGCCATGGGGCCGCATGAAGACTAGGCCAGGAAGGCCTGTAGGAAGCTTGCCCAGTGAGTCACTTTAAAGCGCATGGAATTCACCCGCACTCTGCAAAATCACCACAGAGCGAAACCAGGCCTAAGGCGACACGTGGCATCCTCTGCTGGCAGTTACCGCGAGATGGTCAGGGCCCCAGGATGGAAGTGTAGCCGGGTAACGCACTATGAGCCGATCAGGGTGTGAAGTGCAATGCACCCGCGTACAGGGGATTTCTAGCACATGCTTCTGAGGTCATCGGCGTCGTTCACCTGACGCCACGGCCCAGAGTGCAGGTGTGGGGATACAGGGCTGCAATCAGATCAATACATGAATTCAACAGACACCCTCTTGTAGGTGCTGAATGCCAGAAGCAGCAAATCCACGGAGCGCCTTCAACTGTGTGTTTGTGTGTGTGAGAGAGAAGGAGAGATCTTATGATAAAATAAGTCCACTGGGGAATTTGTCAAGGAGTCTTGGCACACACGGCAGGGCTGTGGTGCTGTAGCTTTGCCGCGGTAGCTAATCAAGGTGGCATCAGAAGGATTAAAGCGTATGTAAATTCTTTCCTGATAAGATCCTCAACCAGGAGAGGGTCAGGTGCCAACTGGGTCCTGAATTATCCCCCAGGAATCAGGGTGCAAAACTCCCCTCTCCCCTAAGCTGCTACCGGCTCAGTCTCCAAAGTGCAGCACCTGGCTTGGGAGACATCTGGCGTGGGGGGTGAGGGCAAGTGTGGAACCCCCCAGCCCCTGGTGACTTGTAGCAGGCAGAAGAAGTGGTAGGAAAGCTTTTACACCCTGCCTGGCTCATGACCACAGGCTCAAGCCCTGAGCAGAGGGAGGTGGAATCCTGGCCCCCTGGGAGTCAATTGGACGTTTGCCATTCATTCGAATGGGGCCAGAATTGTGCCCCTGGTCTTTGTCTGTCTGAGCTGCCACTGAAGCCTGCTTGGGGGAATGCAAGCGGCACTGAAAGAGGAGGAAGAGGGAGCGAGAGGGAAGGAGACACAACACAGAGATGTAGCAAAAAATCCCAGCGTCAGCAGTTTGCATTTAACTTGGGGGCAAAACTGAAATCGACATTGATGGGAAAAATTGCCCCGTGGCATTGGGAAGAAAAGCCCCTCTGTTTCGTGGATGCACAAGTGAAAACCTTTTGATGTTGCAGAATATAATTAATGTCATACTGTCGGAGCTGGTAATAAATCAGTTCGTAGATGTAGAGATTTCAAGGTCCAGCACCGAAGAGTCAGGCTCCCCTGGCCCATCAGAGCTACTGCTAGAAGACAGCACATTCTCCACCTCCATTCTTCTGTCACCTGGCTTTCCTTGCCTGCCCGTCTGCCTGAGGACCTGTCCTTGCCTGCAGAGCTGCAGGAGAACCCTAGCCCAGATCCCTGCAGTGCTCCGCTGGTTACACGGCTCTGCCCCTGGGTTTCACCTGCTGCTGCTCTGGTTCCAGATCATGCATCTCCCCAGGTTACATGGCTCTGCCCCTGGGTTTCTCTTTGGGATTCTCATACCTGCATCTCACTGTCCCTATGGGAAAGGGTCCCTGAATCTCTGAGACCTTCTTCTCCACAGCATGCACCCCAATCTTTGAGGCCTCCCCACTGTGGAGCACTCTCCCAGCCAGGGCCATCAAGACGGGCTGCCAAACCTTCCCCCCCGCCCCCCGCGAAGGTTTCAAGCAGGTGGAGTGAGTCTGAGCACAGCACTGTAGGACGGGGCAGCACACTGGGGTCTCTGGATTTCCTTGTGCTACCGTTCGTTGCGGCCGGCTGACCCTCAGGGCCTCTCCTTGTGTAGAACTGGATCCGGCGAAGTGTTGAGTGCCTTCTTTGGCTGCCGTGGGAGCGAGACACTCATCACCTTGCGGACTGGGCCCTTAGTCCACGGGGGCTGTTGGACATGCACAGAGTTTCTTCTCCCCCTCCTCCAGGGAGGGAGGGACATATCTCCTCAGTGCTTTCTTTGCCCTGCAGATCCAGGGAGCAGGAGATCCAGGCCGAGCAGCCTGGTCTCCCTCCCCCAGGGCAGTGCAGAGAATTGATCATTAGTCCCCAAATCCCACATGCCTTCTGATATCACACTTCTACGTTCAGACCTGCCTTTGCCTTAAATGTCAGAAATGGGCGAGGAGGCTCTGGGCTAAACCCACCAGAGGCGGCTACTGGGCTGACATCAGCGTAGTTGTGTCCACTTATGTCAGGTCGGTGTTTGGTCGTCCCTGGCAGCCCCAGAACTTAGCATTCCTGTTTCTGGAGAGACTGCCCCAAATGCAGGTTCATTTGCCTACCACAATAGCCTAGAGTTCTCCTCCATCAGTAACAGCTGAACCTGACCAAATGGCAGATGCTCGTCAGTGAATTCAGGTACCTGGTAACTGGGTTAGCAGGATGGTCACTGTAACGAAAGCAATAGTGTAAGGACTTGTATAGAGCCAAGAGATCTGAATGAGGCCCCCAGATAGGAGCAGTGCTCCATTATTTAGACGGTGAATTCTTCAGGGTTCTGACTATGTCTTTATGCAGCCCCTAGCGCAATGGGGCCCTGACCTTGGTTGGGAGCTGCAAGTGCCAGGGGAACAACAGTAATAATCAATGCCGATGAGCTGGTGGGAAGATTAACTCTTGTTAGTGTGTTACTGCCTTACTGGGTTTTTTGTCTGAGCTGTTGCACAACACATCAAGTAGCTGGGTAAGACACTGTCAATCATGTTTTGCTGGCCAGGGAATTCCAGATGAGTTAGTAACTGATAATGGCTCACAATGAATGAGTGGCTCATTGTGGTAATTCGCTTTGATATTTCGGTTCAGGAATGTGAGGCTGAGCCCTCCTGACTGTGCACAGTCAAACGAGTTAGCAAAAGAAAAATCAGTACAAATAGCAAAGAACTTGCCAAAATAAAAACTCCTGCTGGATTCAAGGGATCCATCCTCACATTGCTGGAATATCGCAGCACATGCAAAATGCAGTGTCAGGCTCAGCAACACAAACAAAGACAGAAATCTTGGTGCTGATATCTAATGAATGTCCTGAGTCTAGCACAATTAACCCTGATGTAACCACAAAGTTGCTGGATGGCAGGAAACTAGACTAGAAGAAATGCTACAGGCAGAATGCCAAACAGTTACCCCCGTGCAATGGGAGAGGATGTTAGACCAGGATGCATGGGTGCTATTCCTAGCTCTGGGACCAAGTCTCTCCTCCTTATTCATACTGCTTTGCACCGTCCCTTTGGGAGGAGTAACATACCACTCAGCTTGAGGATGGATGGGTGAAATTGGGCACTCAGCAATCTTGGGGATGTCTCTTCACCTGTCTGTGTCTCGGCTTCCCCTCTACCCTTTGGGATTCTGATAACATCTAACTCACCAGGCTATTACCTGGGGAGCTGTGAGCACCTGGCCGAAATGGTGCTGCTTCCCTGCGGCATTGGCTGCTCTTCCTTTTATTTTGATCAGGGCCCCCAATTAACTTTTTCTGAATCCACCAATCAATGCAAGAAGCTAGAACCTGGCCCCTGCTAGCAAATGAAAAACAAAGTTGTGGATAGGACCCTACCAAATTCACTGTCCATTTTGGTCAATTTCATGATCATAGGACTTTACAAATCGTAAATGTCATGATTTCAGCTATTTAAATCTGAAATGTCATGGTGCTGTAATTGTAGAGATCCTGACTCAAAAAGCAGTTGTGTGGGGGTGGTGGGGGTGGTGGCAAGGTTATTGTAGGGGGGTTGTGATACTGCTACCCTTACTTCTGCACTGCTGCTGCTGCTGGCAACGCTGCCTTCAGACCTGGGTAACTGGAGAGCGGCGGTTGCTGGCCGGGAGCCCAGCTCTGGAGGCAGAGCCGCCGCCAGCAGCAGCATGGAAGTAAGGATGGCCTGGTATGATATGGCCACCCTTACTTCTGCGCTGTTGCCTGCAGAGCTGGGCCCTCAGTCAGCAGCTGCCGCTCTCCAGCCACTCAGGTCTGCAGGCAGCAGCGCAGAATTCAGAGTGGCGTGGTATGGTGTTGCCAGTCTAACTTCTGCACTGCTGCTGGTGGGGCACGGCCTTCAGAGCTGGGTGCCTGGCCAACAGCCGCTGCTCTCCGACTGCCCAGCTCAATGAAGTGGCAATACCGTGACCTGCCTAAAATAACCTTGTGACCGCCCTGCAACTTCCTTTTGGGTCAGGACCCCCAATTTGATAAACGCTGGTCTCCCCCCGTGAAATCTGTATAGTATAGAGTAAAAGCACACAAAATACCAGATTTCACGGGGGGAGACCAGATTTCATGACACGTTTTTCATGGCCATGAATTTGGTAGGGCCCTAGTTATGGAATAGACCTTCCCCTTCCCATGGCTTTAACGCTACCCTTCGCCAGGAGCCTTTGCAAAACCCCTACTTGAGAAAGCGCTCATGCGTCTTTCTACCTTCCATCCCACCCCTCCACCCCACAAACAAAAAGTGCTGGTTGTTTGCACTGCCAAATCCTTCCTTTGCAAATGAAGGTCTGTATACGTTTCATTTCATTTACTGGCCTTTATTCCCCACTCGGACTTGGGAACTTTGTGCATAATTAGGTACGTTTCCCCTTCCCGCCCCAAAAAGGCATTTTCCTTCCAGAAAACATTATTCGTCATTATGCAGACAGTCCCATGTGCGTGCACACGGCGTCAGACACACACAGGCCAGGGGCTGAGTCTTGCGCCCGGCGCCTTCTCTCATCGCTCACACCTGTGGAAATGGAATGCAAAGTGGGTGCACTGATTTGCACAGATGTAAATAAGGATGTGTGGAGTGAGGCCCTGGTGAAGGGAATTAGATCGGGAAGAGGGTGATTCTAAGAGCATCTTCAACCCCCTTAACTTTAGCCTCTCAGAAGGAAGCCTCTATCATACAGGGGATACAACCAATGAGAAGAGGCCGAGGTGAGGAGAGAAGGCAGTAAGCGACGGGAGGGGGATGTCACTTGGGGGAACCCTGCTGTTTATTGCAGAGATCCGCTTGTGTTGTTTTGATGTGTATCTTTTGTGTTAGTTACATTATTTTCCTTTTGTTCCCTGCCCTGGCCCCGCTCCGGAGCCGAGAGGGCTGCAGAGATTGGGGCTGCAGATCGGCTCCGGGTTTTCCTTCTCCCAGCACGGCATAGGGTGCCTAGGCCAAGGTCATCTAGCAGAAATGAGTGCAGCTCAGCACTTGTGGAAACAGGATTTGACAACAGGCTTTGTGTTTTCTTTCCATTGTCAGAGCCGGGGCGATGACACACATCCATTCCTCCCTCCCACCTGTTTGCCAGCCATCCCCAAAGTCCTTGGAGCAGAAGGAAGTCCCGACAGCTACGCCAGGCAGTGAGATGGGGAACGGACTGATTGCACTGTGCATGGGGATCTGTGTAGAGAGAAGAGATGCGGTGGGCGTTCGGCACTTTGGAAATGTGACAGACAGACAGATCCATCTTTGGATCCTTTACGAGCGAAGGAAGAACGGGCATGTCAGGAAGAGGGAAATGCCACGGGCTGAATGTTCCAACCCTTTAAAATGCACTGGAATCCAGCCCTCCTGCTTTCTCACCAGGTGCCTTTGATCTACCCTCACCCCCAGAAACAAACGGAAGTCTCTCTTGAACTCACTCGTTTGTAGTCTTGGCTTTCGAGCATCTTCAGCTCTGTGTTTCCGCTTAGCCCTTTGGGCTGAGTCAGTGCAGTTCACACGGAGACATTAGCAGATAGCACTTTATCTTACCAACCTTATGTATCTGCTCTGCTCCTTCGGAAGGGGGACGTGGCTCAGTTTCGAAATGAAAGGGGCCTGAGCAGGAATAATGGATCAGGGACATTAGCCTCGCTCCACAGCGCAGCGCTCAACCTTCCGAGACCTGCTGGGGCAACTCTGACCTTTCCGATGTCTGATGGAGACTCACTGCAAGGGACACAACACAAAAATCGCCTGGCAGAAGAGCAGAGGAGAGAGCTGGCCATGACGCCAGCGTCACTGCTTTAATGGCTAGAAAGTTTTCTATAACCTGCTTTCCTGATTCAGCTTTTCTGCCATGTGTAATTTACAGTCATGTCCAGTGAGACAGCGACATGCAGCTTTACATGGGACACAGGCCAATGTGGGTCTAAAATGAGTGATCCACCTTGTCATGAGGGAGGGGTTGTGAAGTCTGCTCCAGAGAACTCTGCATTAGCTACTCTCCGGTACACCTGGCTGGGCGATGTCTGTAATCCCAGTGCTACGACCAACCATCTTTCGTTTAGATTCTAATAACAGGCTGTGGTTCTGAAGCACGAGGCCTGTTGCTAGAAAGGGCTCTGGCTTGTCGTATTATTGCCTTTGCAGTGCATCTCCTTTCCCGTCGGAGCCCAGCAATGGCAGCTCTCGCGAATGCACTCGGGATACGCGACGGGTCTGGGTGGCATAGTCACAAGTTTCTGTTTGATCTTGTGAGACGTACTTGGCGTCACGTGCGTATTCAACCCCGGCTAATGCTGCACCATAGAAAAAGTCTCACGTTAACGACTTTTGTCACAAAAGTCATTAACATAATAGGACTTCCACATCAAAATTGAATATTAATACTACACCAGGCTGCGGCAGTAAGAAGGATAATTGCTCTAATACATTTTCCAGTAGGATTTTCGCATCATAGTAGCAATTGCATTAGCAAAACCGATTATTAACACATCTGATACAATAGAAAGGGCTCATAGGAGTTAAGTTGGTTCCTTTTTTCTCAGGACTACAGCCTGAGCGGTTGAGCTGTGTCTCTCCCCTTCACCTCGCCTCAAAAGAAAAATACCCACACATCAAACCACAGACCCTGCCAGAATGGCTGCTACTAGCCATGGGAAGCAGACAGCCAACTGGAAATGTTTATGGACAGTTAGGAGATTGGGGGCCTGATCCAAAGTTGGTCAAGAGAAAAATTCCCCTTCACTTCTGTGTAAGTATTCGGAGCAGCAGCAGGGATGTTTTGCTGTTACAGAGACGGCTAAGTGACAGGTCACTTGCATTATGTACAACACACTGGATTGTCAGTGCACACACCACATGCAACAGTTGTGGGTTGCTTTCCTGCAGCCCCTCCCAGGGCTAACCAGTAAACTAAATGCAATGTGGCAGAGCATTCATAATCATATATACAGATCTCACTTTTTCGCACAGTGTTTGAACTGTAGAAGGTAATGGTGGTGGTGGTGGTGGGGGGGGGGGTTCTCTTGCCTTTCATGAGTTTCATGCAGCTTTCCTGGATCTACTCAATCATAGCTACCAGGGTGAGTCTTTCATTGGCCTTTGGAATGCATTGGATTGCACCTGATGCCTTAGATGTGTGTGTACATGAGAGGGGGAAACTGAGAAAGAGAGAGACCTTGGGGTGAAAGTGGACAGCAAATTAGACATGTCTTTGCAATGTGATGTGTCAACAAAACAACTAGGCCATTGCAACTCTGAGCTGCATAATGAGAGACATCACCTCCCTGGAAAGAAAGGAAATAATCCTCTCCATGTCTCTTGTGTCCCCCCACCTGGGATATCACCATAGCTGAGAAAGGTGTATATCCAGGATTAGAAACCAGCCCTCCTGACTCCCAGGCAATGTGCTTTCAACACCAGAACATGCGTCTTCTATTGCTCCTCATGTGCTCCCTCCTGATCTTTGTCAGCCTTTTTAAATCCGGATGGAAAATGCATCCTAGAGAGGATGGCTTAGTCAGATGAGCACCCGCCTACCAGATTCTCTAGAACCATAGGTCCAAACCTAGGGTCTGCTCACCCCTCCTTCTTTCTTCAGGGAGTATATGAAGGAGCACACAGCCATCTCTTCTGCATGGATGTCAAAGATTCTGCAGCAGGTCCCTGGTGTCCTTGACTCAAACTCCCCTCCTTCAAATGTGGGGCTGTTTTGTCCACTTCACGCCCACCCTGCACCTGAGAGATGGCAGAAGATACGTGGCTTGGATGTAGTACTGTACCTGTATAGATCTACACGATGTATGTATGTATGTGTAGTGGGGCTAGATCGATAGATAGATCAGTGGTTCTCAAATGTTTGCACTGGTGACCCCTTTCACACAGAAAGTCTCTGAGTGCCACCCCCCTTATAAATTAAAAACACGTTTTTATATATTTAACACCATTATAAATGCTGGGGGCAAAGTGGGGTTTGGGGTGGAGGCTGGCCGCTCGTGAACCCCATGTAATAACCTCGTGACCCCCTGAGGGGTCTTGACCGCCAGTTTGAGAACCCCTGAGATAGACGGATAGATAGATAACTTTGCTGCTACACTAGAAAGTGGCCATTCCATGCACAGGGGGCTGCCTTGAGGAAAACACAGAGATGGGCATGACAGGGTGGTGGAGGGGATGCGATGGAAGGTGAGATCTGAAATGTTGGCTGGGGGCAGATGCGCAGGGCCTTGAAGGTGTGACACATCCATGATGCACAGTGAGACCACAGACCCCCTTGGTGTATGGGGCAGGACAGAGGACTGGAGAGGAATCCACACTCCCCTTTGGTGGGTGAAGGGATCAGAGTGTGTCACAGGGTTACATATTTTGAATACTAATCTGATTACTTGCAACTAGTTACTGTCACTCTAATCACTTGCTCAACAGCCCTAGGGAGCAGCATTGTGCTTAGGACTCACCATGGCCTCCAGTCCCATTGAGGGTCAATACGACCCTTGATCACGCATGGCCCTGGGCACAGAGATAAAACTCATTCGTTCTGTGAATCTGAAATTAGTGGGAAGCCTGAACGCCAGGAGACCTGCCCTTCCCTTCCAGGCACTGTGCAAATGAGAGGCTGATTGCTTATCAGACCCCTGGCTGGGTTGGGCCTTGCACTATTGGCTTAGAGGACTCTTGGTTTTTGGAGAGGTGCATGAAGCTTGCACCTTGGCATTCTTGCTGTCTTCTACCCCACCCCTCTGGCCCTGAGTTTAAATTTCCACAGCTTTCCCTTTATATGACACCTTTCCCGAACGCATGCAGCTTTTCTTCTAACCCGCCCTTTTTATACTAACGGCCAGGGCTCCGGGGAGTCCCGGGGGGAAGGAGACGTTTCCTATCACCTTTGAAAGAGACTAAACCCTGGTGGTGGAAAACTGATGAAACATTCAGAGCAGAAACTCATTCAGTGTTGCAGACCAGCAGATTTGCAAATTAGCAAGTAAGCACAATGAGAATAATTTAAAAAGCCTCCAATCAAATAACCCAGGATACTGCATCCCAAGCTCAGACTAAAAGTCACGCACTCTGAGTAATACCAGGCCTCACGGCTATGAAGAGGAAAGGGCTAGCGCGTCAGATCAAATGCTTGGAGTTATGAGACGGGGACATTTGGATTCTGTTCTGGATCCTTTCCTGGTGACTTGGACTAACTCTGCGAAATCCTTGCTGAGAATCCCAGGGTGACTGGCTGGGATGTTTTGTGAGAATTCACTGGGGCTTGTGGATTAGCCAAGTGAGAATTAGAAAGGGTTCGTTGTGCGTATTGCTCGGCCTGCGCGCTGGATGCTTTACAAGGGAGCACAAAGAGGAGGTCTCTGCCCCAAAGCGATTGTACTCTAACTAAACGTCTCTCCCTGTCCCTGCAGTGACAATCAACAACCCCCCCAAAAGACTTAGGGCCTGACTCTTATCGCAAGCCGCTTTCACACCAGTCTCACTTCACTGTCTTCAAGTTACTCCTTGTTTACAGCAGTGTCAGTGAAATCAGAATCCAGATCTCACTTTTTCTGTGAGGCCACAAAAGGAAAATATATTTAATCTGCCAGATAATTAATATATAATACATAGAATAGAATAGAATAACTTATGACAAATTAATAAACTGCCAGATGTATCTATGTAGGCACAGGGGGCTGCCCTCGTGGGTCTGTTTGCAGGATTGGCACCTAAAGATTCCCTGTATGACCTTGTCTGTCCTTTCAATGTGTTTACTTGTGTCTCTGAGCACACCCAGTGCAGGGCTGGCACTTGATAAATAAACAATCAGACTGGCCCAGGTGTCTAGCAGGGAGTCCCACAGAAACAGGGATAAAGTTTGCACTGTTGAGGTTGCACAGAGGGGTCCTCTGCGGCGCTACTTGGTCTCTGTACAAGCAGAGGGAGAGGAAGGCTGTGGCGCCTGCGGGGAAGGCACCGATCTGGGACTCAGTTGGATTCTTGGCTCTGCCACAAACTCCTTGTGTGCACTTGGGCAAGTCCCTTAGTCTCCCTGCACCTAGATCGCCCATCCACTCAAGGGGATAATGCTGCCCATCTCCCACCATGTACCTGCCTTGTCTAGGCCCTGATCCTGCAAATGACTCGTGGGCCTCCAGGGGTTTAGTGGAGGGCCCTGGGTCACTGAACCTATGGCAGGATGGGGCTTTAGGCCTTTGTGGGCAGGGGCTGCCTGCCACAGAGCTCCCCAGTGTAGTCACATCCTGCACCCACCGAAGGCAGTTTTCCTGCTGGTGCAGATGTGACCGAAGCACTCTTCCCTGGGCCTGGCTGGGTCTACACAGGGGCATAGCTAAGTGGTGGGGGTGGCGGGTATTGTATCTGGCTCCGTGTATGTGCAGCGCCCAGCACCACCCGATCTGGCCGGGGCCTTTAGGTGCTACAGGACCAGCTGCCCACAGTGCAGGGAGGGGAGAGGGAGACCCTGGAGGGCTGGCTCCAGCGGCTGGGGGTCCCCTGCCCCAGAGAGGTCCCTGGCCTCCGCAGTGACCTGCCAGGAGGAACAGACAAAAGAAGCCCCGGGAGGCCGAGGCGAGCCCGGCGCCTTTAAGAAAGCGGAGGCTCCAAGCCCGCCGGAGATCGCGGCGAGGGAAGGCCGGTGAAAAACCAGCAGCCCCCCGAGAGCAGGGAAAGAGCTCCCGGTGCCAAGCCCGCGCCCGCCTGCCCCGAGGACTGTGCTGAGCCGGGCGCGCGGGGGGGGGTCGCTTCTTCTTGTTGTTGTTGGTGTGTGCGCAAAGGTCCGAGCAGCAAATCTCTGTTTCCTCCTCTTGTTTTGAGCGGTGCAATGTAGGGATTTCCTCTCCCCTCCCCCCAGCCCGCTTGGCTTTTGCAGCTGCAGCAAGGACGTTACTTTGTCTGGATCCCGACCGCTCCTGCCCGCCCCGAGAGCCAGGGCGCCAGCTCCGGGCCTGGGCAGCCGAGGGGCATGTAGCCGGGGCCATGCACGCAGCAGCCTCCCCATTTGCATTCGCCAGGGCAGACGAACAGGAAGAAAAGGGAGTCCCGCTTGTCCGCCAGGCCGGGCCCAGAAGCGGGCGGCTCCGCTTCTCTCCCGGGGAAGGGGGAACATGCAACTCGGCACCAGAAAATCCAAACCCCGCCAGGTAAGTCCCGTGCCCGGGGAGCCAGAGCTGGGCTGGGGCAGCTCCTTGCAGCCCTGGATGGCAATGAATGAAAAGCCCCGCTCAGCTTTGCATGGGGCCCCGGTATAAACCTGCCCCCCCCCCCCGGCCCCAGCAAAGTCAGCGGCAATGGCGGGGGGGGATTCGATTCCGCTTCGCTCTCATCCATGGTCTGTTGCATGGCCCCGGCTCCGTTGGGGGGAAGCGAGGCGCGTCCCCCGGCCATAAATCGGTGCTGCTGGAGGCTCCAGCCCCCCGGGCGCGCTAACTGAATGGATTTACTCCGCGCAGGCAGGTAGGGGACCCTGGCACCGGAGCAAAATCGTAAAATAATCACAACCGCAGCTGGCCCCAGAACGCAGCGTCCAGCTCCGCCGTGGAAAAATCCGGGATCCGACACCAACCCCCCGCCCCCCCAACAGCAGCCGTTTCCGCTTTCGGGAGAGCGAGAGGACGCATTAAAGCAACATACCCCCCAAATTACCCTGCATCCGAGGCGTTTTCCATCGGCCCGCGCTGCAAACTGGCTTCGGGGGCTCCAGGGGCCCGGGTCTCTGCCCTGCTCTGGATTTGGGCTTATCCCGCAGATCTGGCCCGGGAGGCGGCGGCCTGGCGGTAGGTGCTTGGGGCTTGTTTGCCTTTTTCATTCTTCTTTTTTTTTTTTTGTAAGTCTTTTTGCCGCATTTTCTCCTGTCCCCCTGCCCTCCTTAATTCCTAAACGAATGGGGCTTTAATTCCAGAGGGAAACGGTCCCCCTTGCCCTGGTCTACTTCTGCATCTCCCCCCCCCCCAGTGCAGTTCAAGGAGCTTTCATAGCTATTCCAATCAACCCCCCCCCCACGAAAACACAACAAAGCGGGGTTCAACCCAGCCCCGTTTTCTCTGCTGCGCTCTCCTGTGTATTAGGGAGCGGTGTGTTGTTTACTAACTTTGTGTACGGACTAGCAGGACAATTGCAGCCAGACTCCGATCTGTGCCAGCTCCGAGACAGGCCGAGCCTACACATGGTTCTCGTTTCCAACTTTTTAAAAATAAATCGCTTCTGCTTTCATAAAACCGCAACGGTTCAGCCGCCGAATAAGCCTGTTCCCGGCTTAACCTTTGTCTTTAGAACGTAGTTGACATTTGGGGGTTTTTTAGCCCTGCAATCTGGCCTGGAGAGGCTCTTTTGCAATTTGCAGGCTGGGTTTAAAGCAAAACTCACTGCGGACATTTTTTGTTGTTGAGAGGCGAGAGAATTTTTTTCTTTTCTTCTGCAAATAACATTCCCGGCTCTGATTTTTAATTCTTGATTTCATTCTTTTTTTAATAATTATTTTCGTCTTTGTACTTTTAAAAGCCCAACGAGACTTTGCAAAAATAAATCGAGAGAACAAAATAGATCGTGTCTCCAGGTTTCCTTTGCAAATAGATTTACAGCGAGCAAGGAAAACACGAGGTAGGCACGGCTAGTATTTAGTACAGCTTGTACGTAATGATTGCCTTCGAAAACAGCCAGGACAGGTTAAAACAGGCAGCAAAACCCGGCTTGATACAAACACAAATGTGATACTGGACCTGTAAAATCTGCAGTTTAAAACCAATCTAAAATGTAGCAATCTTTGCACCGCTATTTTTAAGTTCCAAATGTTCTGGCTAAATCGCTGCTTTATACTCAAGGAAAAACACAGCTTTGTTTCTGTCCAACACTGGAAAACTAATTACAAAGAAATACAATTATCCACGCTTTTAAAACAATCTAAAATTACCGTCCAGATGGGACTAAAATGACTTCTAAAAGGGAAGACGTGACATAGGATGATTGTGCTTTCCTGGGCGCCCTAAAGATCCCGCCCCGACTCCCCAATCTTTTGTTTCTGTTTTCTTCAAGGAAACTGATCGCTGGGCTCGGCCACTAAAGTTTATATCGATGTCCTGCAAATTCAGTGGAGAAAGTATATTTGTGCTAGTAAAAAATAGATTTATGTAACGATTTTTAATTAAAGTGATCGACTTTTCTGTTAACAAAAGAGGTAGTGAAAACCCGAGCTGCCAGGATGAGAGCGCTGGGTTCCGCTCACGGGAAGCGGCTGTTGGGGCATTTCGAGAGGGGTTCGCTTAGACGCGGTATTTTTAGCGTGTGTCTCTTCCCCGTTCTCCTCTTGTGCTCGGTGAAATTCGGTTGCAAAGAGAGGGCAGGAGCCGGAGCCGCGCCGGGCTCGTTCGGAAAACACGCAGGCGGGCTCGCTCGCTTTCGCTTGGCTTTTGTTGTTGTTGTTGTTTTAAATCCAAGAAACGAGCCAGGACATTTTTAGTGCGTTTAGAAAAGCGCATCGAGGGGGCTGGGGGATGCCTCTGATCTAACAAACCTAACGCGGGGTTTCTGTGGCCGGTGGGTCCCAGGCTAGGCGGGGGAACCCGACCCCCTGGCTCGCAGCCCCTTTGCGCCGCGGATGGAAAGGCCCGGAAATGGAGCGGGAGGCGGGTTCCCGGCCCCAGGCTCGCGGGGGATGGGGAGGACGAAGGAGGCTGGGGGCCAGAGCGGGGACGGGCAGGGAAGATGGCCGGCGGGGCGAGCGCCTGCTCCCGGTGGCGCGGGGAGCTCTCGGGGGTCCCTGGCCGGCTGGCCGGGGCGCGTTCTCCGCTGGGGGAGGCGGAGGCTCGCGGGTTCTGCATCGCCGGGGAAGGGGCTCTCCGGGGCCGGAGGGGAAATGGCTCCGGCCTGGCACCGCAGAGCCAGCGCGGTTCTTTGCAAGTTTCACAACAAAACCCGGGCTCCGAGGAAACCCAACCGCCGGGCTCTGCTCGGAGCTGCAGGCCCGCGGCGCCCTGGGCGGCCAGGGGGGAAGGAACCCGCCTTCCCAAGGCGAGCTTGGGGATGGGGCCTTCCCCCTCCACTGGGTGCAAAGGCGATGCTCGCTCGGGGGGCTGGGGGGCTGATTCTCTCGCCTCCCTCCACCCCCCGTTTTCGGGGGTCGGGATACAAAAAAGCAAATCTCCCCGCTTTTCTCCAGCCGGCTCCCCTTGCAAAGGCCTGACAGAGCGAACAGCCGGGACCCCACCAGCAGGGCCCGGCGCAGGCAGGGCTGGGGGGCCCCGCGCCCCGCTGCTGGGGGGAGAAGGAGGCTTCTGCGAGAGAGCAGCCGCGCTCGGCTTCCCTAAAAGCATTTCTTTCTCTTGGTTGTGGTTTTAAAAAGCCATTCATAATTGATGCATAGCCTGGTCCCCCCGCGCGGCCGCTGGGTGCAGGCGTGTGTCTGTCCAGGAGCTTTTAGCCTTTTCAACAGTCCGTGCAAATCAGAGCCGCTGTTACACACACACACACTCTTTCCGATGCTGTGTGAGCAGATAAGGCAGGAGGGGGCTTCCAGTCCTGCCTGCACCCCCCGGGCCCTGCCTGTACCGCTCCCCACCTCTGTCTTCTCCCCCCCCGCCTGGGGGGCAGCTAAAAGTCCAAAACAAAAGTGTTTAAAGAGAAAGCAAAGAGCTCGGGTCCCTTCCCCGGGCTGTAAGCCTGCCAAGGCCTCCCCAGCCCCCGGCTGCCTAGGTCTGGTTTGCATTGAGGGGACAGGCTGCTCGGTAGCACCGCTCCTCTCCAGCCCTCTGGATTTTCCCCAGTGTCTTTTCAATGGGGATTCTGGATCCCGGCTCCCTCTTCGCTCCCAGGTGCAGTGGGAGATGGAGCAGGAGGCAGCCGTAACTCCCTGCAAACACCTTAGCGAGAAACACCGGGCAAAAACGGGGGACTGGGGGGTCCTTTTTTCTTTGATGACTTTGTGCTGGACTTAGGGCAGTGGGGGCAACTGTGAATCCCCTCCTGGGGAAAGAACACGGCCTCTTGCGCCCGAAGAATGTGAACCCCCAAGTGCAGGAGCTGGGAGCCCACACTGGATTTCCTCTGTGCCGCCAGGAACACACACACACACACACACACACACACCCCTCTGCCCTTTACACAACAATAAAAAAAGTCAAACCTCAGCCAGCCAGCCGGTTTCCCATTGGATGGCAAAGGAAAAGCCCCAGCGCTTCGGCCCTGTATCCCGGGCCCTCCTCAGCCAACCCCCGGAGCCAGCCTCCCTTTCCCAAGGCCCTGAGTTATTCCATCCCGCAGGCCCAGCACACACACACACACACACACACACACAAGTCAAACAGCGGCCCTAATGATCACTTAAGGTTGCGTTTGCAAATCCCGTTCCCATTGGCGCGCAGAGCCGCTGTTCGCGGGCCTAGCTGCCAGCTGCAGGATTCTGGCACTAATTGCGTGTTTATCAAAACATGCCCCCCTTTGACATGTCACAACATATTTGCGCAGAACGCGGTGTCCCCCCCCCTCCCCCAACGTGGGTTCCCTTCTCTGTGCTGCGGGAGGGGCGCTGGGTGACAGGCAGGGCTGGTGCAATATGTCTGGGTGTGCAGGTAGCCAGGACTGGGGGTCCCCGGGCTGCCCCGCACAAGGGTCTTCGGGGTTCCGTAGGGACCAGGTGCATCTGGGAGCCTGTCACTGGGATTATTTATTGTCACTTTGCATCTAAAATCCAGCCCCCGTGTGCTGGGGGCTTTCTCCCCATGGAAGATTCCACTAGCTCTGTGCGTTTGCCATCCTCTTTCTCTTCACCCCCTTCCTTCCCTTTAATGCTCCCCCCCCCAGTGCCTGTGACTCCTGTCTTTTCATCATAATTCCCAAACTCCGGAGTGGGGGGAAAGCCAGGTATTAAACTCGCTTGAATGTACCCCAGATGGGTCGCTTCAGTGAGAGCCTCACACAACCAACACCTGGAGTGGTGCGTTGGGGGTGTGAACACACTGGGACAGATTTAGCTTCTCATTAGGACTCTGCATTTAACAGGGCATTAACTAAGCGTTTGGAAGTGGAAAAGCTCCGAGCTCCTAACCTAAAAACCTCTGCTCTGGGCTGATTGGACTCCAGGCCTTCATCTCAAGGGGGGGGGGGGGGGGAATTCTCTCCACTCTGCCTCCCCCCGGCTATAGTAAACAAGGGCACCATTTATGATGTGTGTGTGTGTATCTGTATCTGTAACACTGTATGTGAGTGTATATATTTGTGTGTATGTGGTGTGTGTATGCACTGAAATCCTGTTTGGGTTATAAACGCTCATTGCATTTGAGCAAATATGCCCCCACAATCCCTTCCTACAATGCAAAAAGCTTGTGAGGCAGCGGCCAGGTTTCTTTGGAGATTAAAAATGTGTTGCTGGCTTCAGTGCAATGTCTGTCTGTCTGTCTGTCTCCAGACACTTTAGCTAGGTAGATTTATTCCATTAACAAATTTGTCAGTCTCCTGTACCAAGAGGGAGGCCAGGGCTCCCGGCTAGCTCGGGGGAGGCCAGAAGGGGGCGGGGCTGTATTATTCCCATGGCAATTGATGTTTATAGGCGGATGGCCAATAAATAGCCCGAACTGGTTTAACTGGGAGGGGTGTCAGGATGCTGTCTGCCTTTTCCTCGCTGCTGTCCTCTCCAGGCCAGGCCCACTGTGATCAATGCAGCCAGGGCGGGGTTCCACCCCCAAAACCACCTGTTTCTACCCTGAATATTTTGCGTTTTTATCAATCACTCCAAGCCCCCCCCCAGGCCCCCTCCCTGGCTCTCAGTCGCAATGGCAACCCAGACACCATAAATAATGCCCCTGCACAAGGTCTTCAGGGTTGCATGTGTTGGCGTTTAGCAAAGGGGGTGGGGGAACCCCGCTCCTTGTCCCATGGTCCCCAGGACAGGGGCGTGGACTGCGGAATAACCCCAGGCAACACTCCTGAGGCTAGCCCAATCTTCCTCCTGTTGGCCTGGCCGGGGGGAGGGGACACCCAGCTCTGGGGGGAGGGGAATGACTAGGCGGTTGGTTGATTCACCTGGCGCTTTGGGTAGGGGGCAGGCTAAGGCAGATGCCACCCCCCGAAAGGAGGGGCAGAGACCCTGGCCTGAGTGACAGGTGGCAACAAGGTACAGCCCTATTTTGGGTGAAGGTCTTTTCTGGTGTGCAGGGGCTTGTGTCTCCTCCTGTCTGTTCTCGGGCCAAGGATGGGGGGGCACACACCTCAGGGCTCTCTGGACAACCCCTCCCAGCCCCATGGTGGGTTCTAGGGTCCAGAGACCTCTGCCACAGTCAGAGGGCAGCTTGTCCTGTGGCTTCTACCTTGTGCAGAGTTTGCCCTGGCTTTTGGGCTGGCTAGGCCAGACCCTCACAGAGGGACACGTTCTCCCAGGTCCTTAGACCAGCCCCTGGGATGGGTCTTTCCCCAACGGGCTCCGACCACGTGTTTTGTTTTAAATCCCTAGCAAATATAGGGCCACATGGACTGGTCCCTCCTGCCCCTGGGCAGCGATCTCTCGGCTAAGGGGGGCAGAGCCTGTTGTGGGGCTGGAGATGGAGGGGCGGGCGGGGGCACAATGTCAGGAAAGGGGTGAGTCGGTGCTTGTGCTCTGTGCAGGAGGCAGAGCCCCCCTGACTCGTTCCCTCTGTGGGTTTGTGCCCCCCCGCCCCAGTAGCCTGTTTTTGTAACAAGTAATGCAAAACAGAGCTTATTTTCAGGGAGATTGGCAGCAAGTTACAGCACGTGCTGACTCCCCCCCCCCCCAACAAAATGTAAAACTCGCGAGCCGGTTCCTGTGTTTACCGAGATCTCTGGGTTCGAGCAAATAAACACGGCCTTAGTGGAGAATCTGATTTAGTTGATTGTTTGCATTTTGATCGGAGCACGAGGGTTTTTTTTTCAGGGGGGAGGGGCGGGGAATTTCGGTTTTTCCAAAGCGCTGGATCTGGGCCCTGGGGGAGGGACTGCTGCAAAGGCCGCTGCGCCCCCCCCCCCCCACGGGTGCCAGGAGCGTTTGGGTTTGAAGAATTAAGAGTCATTTTTTGTAGTCAAGAAATTGTTTCTAATTTGCTCTTTGACTAATGGCACTTGGAACAATGAGCCGGCCCCAAACAATTGCATTACTCAGAGGCGCCCAACATGCAATTACCCAAATGCAGAGATTTGCATCTTGCAGCCCTATTAGGCAATTATTTAGTGTGCTGGGTTAATCTACAATATTATTTAACATACCGGGGCCCTTTGCCGTTCCGTTTCCAGATGGAGCGATATTCAATTGCAATATTTTAACCCATTTCCCCAGAGTGGGGAGGTTAGCGGAGGGCTGAGAATTGTCACTGATTGCATATTCATTCGGACAGGAAAGGAGGCTGCTTGGGGTGGCCACTCGCCAGCCACTCCGGTTGGCTCAGGCTGTAGGTGAGCGGGCGAGCCAGGGGTCACGGAGAGGGGTCCTGGCAGCCCTGCTCTGGTGCCGCTCTGCTGTTTCGCAGGGGAGGAAGGGGCCATTTTCCAGAACACACCGCTCTAAACCTCCCCCCGCCATTCAGAAGAACGGGGCTGCGGAGCAGACCCTGTACTGAGCGGATCGCTGCAAAGCGAAGGGCCAAGTCTGACTTTCAATGTGCTGCCAAGCCCGCACCAGGGACCCGGGGCAGCGCTGGGGGGCTAGGGCCGTGCCAAAGATTTCCAATCACGGGGCGGGGCGGATTTTTGCAGCCCTTTCCCCGTCGGTCTTTCCCCAACGCGGTGACGAGCAGAGGGGCTTCGGGGCCCAGGATTCATTTGCAAAACACTGAGGGGAAGCGGGGGGAGTGTTGCAAATACTCAATCGAAGGCCGCTCTCGGAGCTGTGTAAATATTTAGTTCTGGGCGCATTATCTGCGCTCGCTCTTGTCTAAAGGAAGCGTAAGATACCAGCGCTTGGTTCCTGTTCACTGAGAAACATTTGCTGGGTCTGGACAGTTAAAAACTCGGCCATCAGGGAAGCCTCCACTTGTGCTGATAGTGGGCTGCCCGGGGGCAGATACTCCCCGCCCACCCCCAGCAGCCCCGTTCCCTTCGCGTGGAAAATTGGGAGCTATTTCCCCCCTCGCCCCCTTTGCCAGCAGCCCCCGGCTTTGTCCACCAGGCCTATCTGCCGCTCTTTGGTGCCACAACTGCGTGGAAGGGATTTTAAAAAATGATAGAAAAATCTATTCTTAAAACAAAGTACTTGTTTTATAGGTCGGGGCAAAATCTAGACGGGTTTAAAGCAAAATCAATCCAGCGATGTTGGGAATCAGGAATAAAAACGGAAGAAGGGCTCTGGAAGTTTCCCCCTTCTTTTCCCTGGGCACAGCGCAGCTGTATTTCCAGTCGGGTTTGTGCATTGTTCGTTTGGATTGTGCTCCTGGTCAAACAAAACTGACCCTTAAAAAAAAAATCCCCTCCCTTATTGGTCCAATAAATAGACCAACCTTTTTAATGCGAAGGGTTTGGAGATTTTGCAACCCTCGGCCTAAGCCGGTGACAAATGCACCGCTCTGCTAGTTGCCTTTGGGTAGAAGATAGACGGGAAGTGTCAATCAGAAACGCTTCAGTGCTCAGGGACAATCCTCTTTGCAGGCCTGGCCTTCCTCAAGAGCAATCAGTCACTCTGCATTAATTACCCTTCCATCCATTCCCCACTGCAGGGCAACTGCTGCTTCTCCGAGGCCTGGCACATTCATTACAGGGCAGCACCTGAAAGAATGGAGCGACCCCCCCCCTTCCCCAAAAACAAAGAGTCCAGAAAGGAAAAGGATTTCAGGTCTGGACCTTCAAATCCCTCACTCCTGTAGGCAGCCCCGAGAGCTTTTTAGCCCTGCTAATGTCTCCCTCTCCCCCTCCCTCCGCCCCACATCACATCCATGTACAAGCGACAGCAGCCAGACCGAATTTATAGTTGCTAATGTTCAAGCGGGTTGTTTGTGTTGGTTTAAACGGTTCTTTCAGTGCATTGCTTCTAACTCACTCTGCTGGGAACCGCCTGGACGTTACAGGCTTGTGCTGCTCATTCACCCGGGGATCTAATATCCCGAGTCCGATCCAGCCACACAGCCAGAGCCGGTCCCGGCGTTGGAAACAGTCTTTTCCCATAGGAACTGGGAACGCTGAGTTGAGGTCTCGCTTTCAAAACGAGGAGCTCCTTTCAAACCAAAAAGAGGACAACTTGGAAGTAAAGGAAGCCCCCTTTCTCGTGCAGCTGGGCCGTGCGTGTGGATTTCATTCAAGGGATCTCCAGCGAAAGCAAAGCCAAACTCAATCTAGCCGGAGCCCCAGAGCGCGGGCTGCGGGAGGCACGGGGAGGGGTGACACACGCAGAACTTTTGCGGAGCTGACCTGGAAGCGACACATGGGAATGCGGCGGAGCCGCGGGACTGAGGAGAGGCAGCCCGTGGGAAGAGCACCGGAGAGGCGCCTGTCCCCTTGACATTGCCCGAGTCCCGAGCTTTCCTTTCGCAGCGGTTGGAGAATTCACCCCCGAAACGCGGCGCGTGTCGGGCCCCACGCAGCACAGAGCGGGACATTGGCCTGCTTAGCAGCTGTTTTCTGCCTTTAAAACCCGGCCCCGGGTAGCGGCTGCTGCTTTGCGAAGAGGCCGCGCTCTCCCGGCTCTGCCCCGTCCGGACTCGGGGTTTCTTACAGCGCTCTTAGCCGCAGCAGCAGGCCGGCCCCCCGGCCCCCCAATCTCGCTTGTATCCCCGCGCAGCCCCTTCGGATCTGCGCCGCGCGTGGGTGGGGGTCTCTGCCCGGGCTCGGGCCCTGTATTCCGGGCCCCCTTTTATCACGGAACCGCTTCGCACCCCAGCCGCGTTTTGTAGCCCGGGCAAGTTGGCCTGGATCCTGCGGGGCTCTGGGAGGCGCCCGGGCTTTGCACTCGGGAGGGGTCGGTATTTCTAGCCTCTCGGGTCTGCTCTCCCCCGCAGCCGGTCTGCGCGCTCGGTCTTGTCCCTAATTCAATTGGCTTCTTGGCGTAATGAATAGCTCCCTGGTAATCGAATCCCCCGTACGAGCTAGTCTGATTTATTCGGCGTTTTCAGTCAATTACAGCCTGGTGTTTTTAAAAAATAATTTTAATCGCCCTTCTAGGGAATCGCTCCGGCCATTCACCACCCCACCCCCCGCCGGCTAGCGGTGACATTGGCTGGTTTCTGCCCGGTTTATCCCCGGCACCCCCCCGGATCCTGCGGCTGGGAATATCCCAACCCAGCGCTCTGGCCGGGAAACAAATTGACGCGCCTGATCTCATTAGACCCCGCGACTGATAATTGGGCTGAAATGTCTGGGAGCGCTGGGTGCCGGCACTGGAAATGGGGGGGGGTCCCTGCACGGATCGCCCCCTCGCTGCTCAGGCTCGCACGGTGCTGGCTCGCTCTGAAAATCGCGATTGGAATCGATAGCTCCGACCCTCCCTTCCCCAGCCCAGCCGTGGCAGGACCTGTCCCCTCGGACCTCCACCCCCGCCCCTCTTACCTATTTGCACGGCGGAGCAGCCATCCCCATGCACCCCGCGCTCCGCTTCCCGGGGCTTGCGGCTGCTCCCCACACCCAGCCCGGCCCTGCACGCTGCAAACTTTCCGGATGCACCGGATGCTTCTCCCCCCCATCCTCCTTGCCCCCCCTGCAAGGGGAGGGGCTGCCCCCCGTGCACCAAACCTGCATTGTTTTAGGAATCACTAATAGTGGCTCAGTCCATTGCCCCTGTCTCTGTCCCTTTGATCCTCTCCCTCTTTGCTCTTCTTGGCTCCGGGGCCAGTGGGGTCTGCCTAGGGGCCTCCTGGAAACAGTCCCCATCTTATCTCCTTTCATCAAGCAGCCCCGGGCCGCCTTGAAACCGCGGGGCCAGTAATTGCTTTTTTCAGGCAGCCCAGTGCGGACTGGCTAACAGCCAATCAGCGCCTTGTTTACACTGGGTGATTGACAGCGGGCTGGCAGGCTGCCAACCAATCGTAGACATCCCGTGGAGGGAGGGGGGAGTGAACACAAGGGGGGGGGAGAGACTGAAAGCTATGGGTTTAACCCCTGCATTGCCAAAGGACAATCGAGCAAGGGAGAATCTGCATTTTCGTGTGTCTTGCTAGCGCCTCAAATCTCTCCCAAGGGGCAGGGGGGAGAGACTGGGAGCTGCAGGTGGGGGCTGTGGCTGGGTGGCGAGCACATCCCCAGACATGGTCGCCACCGCAGTGACCGTGGTGTCTGCCGTCGCTCCGGTCCGTCCCTTGTCGGGCGGGCTCGGGGCGTCTTGCGAACCAAGCCCTGGCACGTTACAAACAACGCGGGGCCGTCCCAGCCACAGTCTCACAACCCACACCTGGTGGGGGGGAGGCTCTAGGGGACGTGAGTGTAATTCCCCCTCTTGCCCAGGACTGGCAGGGTTTCGTTTTGCTGGTTCCCTCTTTGGGGGAAGAGGGCGGAAGAGAATGCACGGGTGGGAGTGAATCAAAGTCTCCTGCGACTTCTCCAGAAAAATAATAAAGGCACCAAAAGGGCCTGTTCCGAGATCGCACATGATGCAAGTGACGGGGAAGAGCGTTGGCAGGTCGCTGTCCCAGTTCTGCAGCCGGGCCCCCCTGCTCCGTCTGCAGCCGGGCCCGCATTGTCCAGTCCGCCTCCGACACAGGACAGGAGCCATCGCCTGCGAGGGGCCCGTTAGAAGCCCGCAGCCCTTCTGGAGTCAAAGGGACGCTCGGTTTGGTGCAACGCCCACGTACCCAGCCCAGTCCGTAATCCCACATATCGGACTGCGCCATAGCTCCGTGCAGGGGGTTGTCCCAGAGCTCCCAGCGCGGTCTGGTGCGGTAACCCCCTGCGCTGGCCAGTCCAGCCCAGCCCAGCCAAGCAAACTCCTGCCCAGCGGCTCGGAGTGTGTGTGGGCTGGAGCAGCCCCCCCCGCCCTTCCCTCCACCCCCAAACACCCCCCGCCGCGGCCTTCGCTGTGCATCCCCATTCACCCAGCGAGCAGGGCCGGGAGCTGCGCGAGAGGAGCTGCGCAGCGGCAAGGCTTGAATTCGGCGCCATTGGGCTGAGTAGTAGCCCTGCTGCTCTCTGATTGGCAGCTCGCTGGCCCCGCGCCAGCCTATTGGGAGGCCTGTTTACGCAGGGAGAGTGGCACGAGCTTATTACCGTGGAGGGCCAGGCGTCCAATCAGCGAGCGGGCTCACCCTGGGTGAGTGGCACGAGCTTATTAGTATGCAGGGAGAGTTGCTTGTAGGACTGAGCTGCGGGCTGGGGAGCTGCTGAGGCTGGAAGGAACCCACTATAGGGTCCTTTCCCTTCTGCAAGAGCAGCCAGTGCATTTACAGTGCAACAGTCAGCACAGTGCAAATACCAATAGGAATACAATCCAAAGTCCCATTCACTGATTTAATTGTATTGCAGTCACTGTGTGCAAGGAACATATCTCCAGTAAGTAACTGCAATTCTATTTTTGTTTGCTTTTTAAAAAAAAATGCTTTATTTTTTTTTTTAAAGAATTAAAATAAAATCCAGGATTGTAAATTTGATTATTTTTTTTTGCATAGTGAGAACTTTTGGTGGTTGAAAATACCATGTCGCTATTCTTTTCCTTTTGAGAACATTCTGTAGTTCTGTGTGATGTTACATCTGTAAAAAAATTAATAGCAGTGTTTTGCTTGGAACTGTTTATAACACATATCAATTGAAAATAATAATACTACTAAAAAAGACATGTTGGAATACGCTACACTTAGCACCTCCAATGAAAAGAAATGCTACAGGGCATTTTTTTTAATGGTTACAGTAAATTGCTCTCTATACCCCTGGAAATTTGTACCTAGCGCCGGGTAGCACCAACAAAAACACAATTGTTTGCAAATTTCCTAATGCAATTCTAAGGTTTTTAAAATGCAGCCATGAATGGTGCTTTGCAAGGAAAAACAAACAGAGCCATTGTAGCACTTTAAAAAAGGCAATGGATGCAAATTTGCACCCTTTCTGTTTTAAAAAATAAATAATAGGTGGTTGGAGAAGAGGTTTAGCTTTGCATCGAGCGCCGCGGAGTCCTTTCTTCCTCCCCCAGCGCATTTGTTACATTTGAATAGAGGACAAATCTGAATTGGGAAAAAAAATCCAAAGGAAAAAAACCCCAACACAAAACAAAATTAGGTTTGCGGGAAGGTGCAACTTGAAGCTGTTGATTTTTTTTTATGGTCACACGGACTTTGCATGTTAATTAGTAGATTTCAAATGAAGATTGAGTTGGGGATACTGGGGAGAAAATCCGGCTTTTTTTAAACCTTCGGGCTCGGTAGGTTTTGTTGTTGGTCGCAGGGAGGCCGGCTCGTTGCAGATCTGCCTGCGGTTGGGGGCCGTGGCGGTTGTTGTGTGTCTCCTCTCTTCCCCGGGTCCTGGGGTGTCTCCTCGAACCGGGAAGCGGCTGTTTGTTTGTTTGTTTAATTTTCATTTGGAAACGCGAGCGGCTGGGGCCCGGGGGAGGTTTTTGTTAAGACAAATGCACCATCGAGGGATGCACGGCTCCAGGCTGCGCCCCTTGTCCGAGGAGCCGGGGCTGGTGGCGCGTTTTCCCTCTCGGTGCAAAAAGGGGTTTGCAAAGCTCGAAAGCCTCGGGGTGGGGAGGAGAACCCGCGGCCAGCCGGCCCCAAGCCCGGCTCTCGCTAGGCCTGCCGCGAGGCCGATCCCCGCAGCTCCCCAGCGGCTGCCGGCGGAGAGCGATCGCGGCTGGGCTGGGGCAGTCGCTCGGATGGCGAGCGCAGCGGCGGGGAGGAGGCCGGGGAGCCGATCCCGGGTGCGGGCTCCGGAGAGCCCGCTGCCTTGGCGCGGTGCGGGAGGGCGGCTGCACGGACTGGGCCGGGTCGGAGCTCAGGGCCGCTTGCGGCGGAATATTTGCTCCCACCTTCTCCCCGCGGTTTCTTTTTAAGCGCTTTCCGCGCATTGTTCCAGCCGCGGCGGGCTCGGAGCCGCCCCGGCCCGCCTGCCCTTGGCTGGCTGCAGGGAGACCGGCGCAAGGAGAGATTTTGGGGGTGGGGTGCGGGAGGGGATTTGATGAATGGGGTTTGGAGATTGGGGGCGGAATTTGCCGAAACCCCGCCGGTCTCCGGCAGAAGCACAGCGGCTGGGAACAGAGGCGTGTGACCCCCTCGGCCCCCAGCCCTTCGCCGCCGCCTGCTCCACCCTGGCCTGCAAACAGGACACGATCCTGGCAAATCATCATCATCATCATCATTAATAATTCCATTGTGCAAACAAAGCCGGGTGCGGCCTGCGGGGCGGGGTGTCCGGCCCCCCCCTCCTGTAACTGATCCCGGGACTTTTCCTGCTCCCCCAGGCCCTGGCCGGATTGCGAGCCTTGTATTCATTTCTAAAAAATCTGAACCCGAGATGAATCAGAGAGTGGGAATCTTTCCCTCTGCAAAACAACCTTTCCCCTCCGCGTTGCTATGTGAAACCATCCACCCCGCCAGGCTGCTGAAACTGCGAACGGAGCGTTGTCTTGCAGGCTTCAATTTTTCCCCCTGTGAATTTCATATCTGTATATTGCTTTGAAGTGGGTGTTTTCCTCTAGTCTCTCCCAGACCCATTTCCGCTGCTTTTTAGGTGATTTCGGCTGACTGCTGAGAAAAAAACCCCTTCCGTAAGATTTTTGCAAAGCGAAGGATCCTTCCAATAATTCCCTGTAATTGCAAAGTAGGAAATATTCGTTAGGCTAAAAGAGATAGATTATGATCTCAATAGGGGGAGAAAAAAACCCACCTTCCTTTGTATTAAGTTGTAAGCCACAGAGAGCTCATTGTGTTACTTCCAATTTATTTACAATGCAAAAGCACCCCATCTAAATATATATATAAAATACTTATCAGCTGTGCAAATATGTATTCACTTAATACATTGTGTTTTCGGTTATAGATTAAATCAAACACAAAATAGTCTGCAAATAAGACACTGTAGGACTGGAAGCATTAAATATAGCAATTGCAAATGGTATTCGCTAAATGAAAAACATCTTAATTGCTTGGTTGTTATGATCCGGGTTAAAAAAATATACTTTCTCCCCCCTGTAATGTTAACAATTCAGGGTAGTGACTCTAGGAGTCTCCTCTCTCCTTGGGCTGGAGGTGAGATGAAACGTTAAAACAATACAGATGGAAGGAGAAGATTAGATATGCAAAACCCGAGTGTCTGGGAGCCCTGGCCTGGGGTGGGGGGGCTGGACTGTGAACGGGAAGGAATTGTGGGGCAGGAGCAGAATTGTCCCGGTTGTGCTGGGGCTTTGTTTGTATTTATTTATCCACGCGCGCACAAGGCTGGAGTCGGGAGCTAGGGGAAATTCTTAGATGCTACCTCGTCCTTTGCTTCCTCCCCCCCACCACATTTATGAAGCAAGACCCCCACCCCCTTTTGGCCTAATGTTACAGGCGCTGGGCCCGAGCCAACCAGCCTTGTGTGCAAACGCAGTGAATGCCCGGGAAGCACCTTACAGAACTGTTTGGGCTGGGAACCGTGTCTAGAAGAATTTAAAGCCCCGGCCGTGCCCGCCGCATGCGGGGTTTGCCACCGAGGTGGCCGGAGGGAGAGATTTATTTCGGGGCCAGCGTCACCGATTCTGCCTCTTGCACCGGCTTTCCCGGGGAGCCGCTGGAGACAATAGCGCAACTTCTGTCTCTGGTGGGAGCCCGGATCGGTGGGTGGGGGGCGCAGGCCCGGCTCCTGCGGCAGGGAACTGACCCCCCCCCCCAAGGCAGAGTTCGGGAGAAGCGCCCCCAGCTCCCTGCGCCCCCGGATCGGCCCCGCGCAGAGCTGGCGCTGGCTTGGCCATGGAGGCAGGAGCGCCGAGAAACACCTTTTCCCAGAAACGGGGAGAATTTTGTTAAAAACCCAGCCCCCAAAGGCCTGGTCTAGGGGGGGGGGTTGTCTCTCCCTCGCAGATGCAATTCACGTTTTGGATGAAATGCAGCTCTGCCTTGCGGGGTGGGGGGAGAGGCTGCGCGGAGGGGGCCTGCGCGGGTTCTGTATTTTTAAAACCCTCCCGTGCCCCCATCAGCGCAGCGGCTCGGTGACCAGCCCGGAGCAGGGCCGCGGATTTCTCCCGGCCCCCCAGGTGGGCTGCAGCCGGTTTCACCCGCTCTCTCTCCCCTCTGCAGAGGATGAGCCGGGACGCCAGGAGCAGACGCGGGGCCCGAGCCCGCCGGAGCCCTGAAGGAGGAGCGCTGCCTCGCTGAGGAGCCGCCGCCGCCCGCCCGCCGGGCTGCGTGCCGCGGGCCCCGGCATGGACGGCCGCGAGTTCGCGCCCCCGCCTCACCTCCTCGCCGAGCGCGGCAGCGTGGGTCACCGCAGCAGCGCCGGCCGCCTGGCCGCCTCCGGCCACAGCCCCGTGCAGCACCCGGGCCACTTCCAGCCGGGCAAGTTCTTCCCCGCGCCCATCTCCATGGCGGCGCACACAGGTCAGTGGCGTCCCCCGCAGCCAGGCTCGGGTCCCCGGGCCGCTAGAGGCAGAGCGCATCTCCGCGCGGGGCTGCCCCGGTTCCACGCGGGGCTTGAGCTGGCCGGGTTTCCCGAGCGGGAGCTGATCTTCGCCGCCGCTGGTGGAGGCGAGAGGCGGTTCGTCCCCTTCGTGCCGCAGCCGAAGGAGAATAACCCCCAGCGAAAAGCCTTCGCGGCCCTGACCGCCCGGAGAAAGTCGGGGCGGGGAACCGGGCGGCCTTTGGAGGGGCTGAACAAAAAGACCGCTCGGTGGAAGGGAGCGGGGGGCTGGTTGGGGCCTTGCAGATTAGGGGCAGTGGTGTGTTAACAGGGCTGGTGGTGTAGGGCTAGAAAATCCGGTTTCTATATCAAGCCCCGAAGTGTCAGGGTGCGAATGGGTTTGCAGGGCATGGAATAGCTTTAACAAGTGCCTCCGGTATCCTGCTAAAGGCAGACAAAGTGTGGCAAGGAAAATAGACCCAGTTCGATGCACTAGGGTCTTGGGAGATCATCTGCAGTGCCCTTTTAATCAACTAATGCTTCAGAGCCGCCTGCAGCCGGAGAGGGGTGGGGGGGAATCTACCAGGTACCAACTAGCTACATGCTTAGTATTAAACAAAACACAATCAAAACCATCAACCGGTCAATTATATGCCTGAGCAGCTCAGGGTTTCTGGGGAGGTAAGGTGTATATTCATTGTCTTCAGTACTGGTGGATAGCGAAAGGGCGCGGGTCAATCCCCACTGTAGTGGTGTTCTCAGGCCTCACTCGGTGGGAAAGTTGCCTGAGAAAGGAGGAAGGGAAAATGGAAGGGAGGCTTCAGGATTTGGCCCTCACATTTTGCCTTTGCTTCTGAGTACTGTGGGCTCCTCCTATTTCCAAAGGGTTGATCCACTGTGGGACTGGATTTTAAAGTGAGCTTCTGCTGTGTGCGAAATGAAAGATTGGAGTTAGAAATCTTATTTCCTCCGTATTAACCCACAAGTGAATATATTTTTGTCCTCAAAGTTTTTGTGCACAGACTGCTGGGTTTGAAATCTGTTAGCTGTTTTTTAATGTCAAGAAAGAACGGCTGTGGGAAGCTGTGTGTGCATTGTGTATATGTATGAGATATATTTATGGATGTCATGCTAGTCTTGCACAAGCACATAGCTGGCTCGGTTTGTTTACAGTTTGCTTTAAACATCAGAGTAAATGTTTTGCAGTTTAAAAAAACCTCCACAGTAAGAGTTATTATTGCTAGCTTGATGAACTGTGAATACTAATAAAATTATATCTGCTTTAATGGGATTACAATTAGTGTGTGGATTAAAAAGGACGGCATGAGATGGACTAGAATGGAGAATTGTCATCTGGGAGTGCAGTCAAAAGACGACTGTAAATTTCCTAAAAAGAAAAAAATGACACACAAAAATTGCATAATTACTAATGGGCTTTTAGCATGATGAGATGAAAAAAAGTGCCACTAACAAACGCAAGGATCGAGACATACTTATTCTGAAATGTGCTGCGTTTTAAATAATGACATCATATATTTGCAGAATTTTCCCTGGATGAAATGTGTATTTCCTCCGACTATTTCTTCCCTTCCCTTCCCCTTCCTTTTTTTTTGTAAATTGCAATATGTTAATTGCAGCTCAGCCTTCTAGAAACGGCTGCTCCTAAACGACACCGAGGTTTATTTTAAAATATAAAACTGGACAAACAGGGCAAATAGTGAGATTTGTGGTTAAATCTGGTTTCTTCTGTACTCCTGGGTTAGTGCCCCGAATTCAGACCATGCCCCATCCCGCTTCAGAGAAGGTGGATGTAGCCCCATGTAGTCTTCCCTGGATGAAGCTCATAGTCCCTCGTGTAGCTCAGAGAAACCCCCTTTCTAAAGTCCTCAGCGTCGTGTTTAAGTCTCATTGGGGAATTCGGGGGAGATGAGAAAATTTGCAGGTAAGCAAATTGGTGATTCCTGTAGAATAAATTATTGATGGTATCTTGACACTGAGTATTTAATTATAATACAGGGAACGACCTTACAAGGACCAGAGGCCATTGGGTAGGAATATACCGACTAGACTGGATGGAGCTTTGCCAATTTTTTTTTTCTTTAATCTGAAAAAGGTTATTAATGTCTCTTAACCCCCTGCTCTCAGCTTTTAAACACACACACACACGGGGTGTCTCAGGAAAGACGACGGGCAAAAACTGTCCTGGAGGAATTGTTTTGACTCCTTCAATTTTCAGGTGGAGATTTGGCTAAAAATTGAAATGTACGGCTCGGAAGGCCCCCAAATGAGACAGATCCATTGGGGGTATATTGGTTCTAATAAGAAAAGCACGGTTCAGAATGAGCTTTGTTTTTATGTCCAGTCATTCTTCTAGTCAGGCAGAATTCCACACGGCATACATAGTTGATCGAGCATTTATTGTAACACTCCCGTTGCTGTGGAATTCTCTCCCCACGGAAAGCTTCCCTCTCCCCCCTCAAACTGTACTTTTTTATTTTTTTTTAGTCCGCTGCAAAGACCTTGATTTTGAAGTTAGCTTTTAATGTTTCACAAATTGTTTTTCTTAAAACGGAGTGCTGATAGTTTTATAATCCTGCTGTAGAAATTTTATGGTAAAGTGCTGTTATAGTAACCTTGTCACAAAAGGTGCAATTAAAATGTTTTGTAGCGTTATTTTTAGTGCAGTGGTAGATTTTTTTTGTCTCTAATGCAGATGGTCCAAAGTCAAAGCTGTGAAAGTTGAGAGAGAGAGAGAGGAGCAGGGTTATTTAGCAGTCCTGCTGCCTCAAGCTGCTGAAATTTCAACATTGCTGTAGACTCTTATTCAGTACGAGAGACATTTTTATCTTTTAGGGAAACCTCCAAATATAAACATTGTCTCTCTCTCCCCTGCCGCCCCTCCAAGGTAGCTGCGTGCTTCAACGTTTTAGCTTGAATGGAAATGACAATAAGAAATAATCTGTGAACTGCTGCAGCTAGAAACACAAATATAATCATCATACTAATTAATAAAGATTAATAGTAATCAGGAATGGCAGCCGTCTCTAGCAGGGACCATAAAGGACTGCAAGCCGAGAATTTCTGGTGGAGTCCTTCCATCTTTTACTCCACCACCGTCCAAGCCCCGAAACTTGCAAGGAAGAATAGATCGTCATATAGATTTAGTTATCATTAAATCCAGTAATTTCCTGGTGAGACAAACCCCGTAAAGGGGTTTCCCCCCACTGCCTTTAGTGTTCTTCTTTTTTTAAAAGAAAATACATTTTAGTAAATACCTCATTAACTGCATGACACCAGTGAGTGTTTTTGCAACACAGTTACCAGCATTAAATAGGTGCTAAAAGAGTTACTGTTCAAAGACATGTTCTAAAGACTCTAACCATCTTTACTTATAAATGACAAGTAGCATGAGACATCAAAGGCAATGCACAGCTAACAGCTAGGAACTGCCAGGGCTGATCTTTTGCACAAGAACTGGAAGATATACATTGTTATGCAAGGCAGCTGCGGTTAACACACACACTGGGAAATTAAAGCTCAGTTTTGGAATGTGCATTTTTCCACTGGGAATTGCTACACCATCATGTCTAATTATTCCTATAAGAAGTGGAATTTTTCTATAGGACTATCCACGCTGGGTGATGCTAATTTAGTGGTAGGCAGAGCCTTGGTGCAAATAGCGCATCCGAAGAAATTGACTCCAGCAATTCTTAGAAACCTGCCCAGCCTGGTAGGAGAGGCTGTGCGACATATGGAAGTCCAAATGCAAAGAAGTCTGTTAAAATAACATGTATGAGTCTAAAAATACCCCTCCAGAAACTCACTTTAAAAAAAAAAAAAAAAAAACCCAAACCCAACAACAGAAAGATCTAAAAATATTCCGGGCTTTGGCAAGGCCCATGAAGTTAAATAAATTATACAAGAGCCATTCATGGGAGAGTCTCCACTTTCTCTTACGGGAACATTGTTCAAGCTAATAAAAATTATAATTTACTAGCCACCGAGCTTTTCATGAGTCTAAATTTAATTGGTTGGGCTTCTGGAGTCCATCATTTCCTGCTGGATTAGTAGATTTGTATTGGAGTTTGTGACACGGCAGAGAATGAAAAAAGGCAGAATCATGAAATGCCATATTTCTGGGCATAGGCAGGACAAGGAGACTTGCCCTGCAAACAGTTCCTGTTCGCTGGCCCGTGCAGTGGTGGGGTTTTGGGAAGGGGCTGCTAGGAAGCGAGGATGCAATTTGGATGCTCCGGGCCTTTGGAACGCAACACGGTCATTTAAATTTGATAAATGATTGGACACCTTTAAGAGTATGTTTGAACAATCAAGATGCACTCCAGCAGGCGGATAGGATGTATGCTGTCAAGTTACCTATGTCATTAGTGCAGGCTGTGAGCATAAATAATGGGAAGACAGAGCTCCTCTGAATACCCTCCACTCCTCTGCTTGATACCCACAAAAGAGCCCTCTCACCTCCCTTCAAATTGGGGACGTCTGAGAGCAACCTCCCCCCCCCCTCCTGCTTTAGGACACACTCCTCTTGTAGCTGGTGCCAGCAGAGAGCCTTCAAAATAGAAACATATTAAGGATAATGGAGCCACCAAATGTGATCTCGGGAAAGCTGGGTGTAACCGCTCCAGCTAGTTGTGGCCGGGTCTGTAATTTGGAGGGGAGAGAGTTGGTTGCAGGAAAGAGACATCGCAGCTCTTTTAGAATACCGTCCGTTTACTTATTTAGCTGTTAACCTAATTTCATTCTTTTCTCGCTGCTGTTCCATGGCCTGGCGCTGCGTGCTTTGGAAACGTGGCTAACGGTAATGAACGATGATTAATAATTACTCTTCCCAATAAATAACCAAACAATGTAGTGGGTTGGCTGCAGTAAACCGAAAAGGTGGAAAGACAAGCGCAGAACGGTAATTACAAGGTCGGGCCGGATCCCCAACTGGTGCCAATCAGCGAACTCCCCTGAAGTCAGGGAAGCTGCCCGGACTTACACACGTTGAGGAGAGGACCCAATGTCTTGCCCTCATCTGATTTTTCCTTTGCTTTGGTACCGGCTGCCTCTCAGTCAGGGTTATCCAAAGTGCAATTCACAGGGTTGTCTGTCTGTAACATGGCTCCCTCCCCTGCTGCCCCTTTAAGCGTGGGACTACACATCCCAGAATACCTTGCAGATGGCTGGCTCCAAGGTTGTGGGTCACTTGGAGGATGTGCAGAATCTAAGATACAAAGGTTTGGTTTTATTAAACCCATCATTCAAAGTTGGGCAGTTAGAACAGCCAAATGCTTTGCTTTGCATCTGGTTTTGGCGCAAAGATCATGCAAATGAATATGTCAGAGAATGTTCTCCAGCGCTGGCACACAGAACTGGGAATCGTGACCCCCTGGCTCCATTTCCAGCTTTCTCACTTCCTTGCTCTCTGAGTCTTTTTCTGGCCTCAGTTTCTTCATCTGTACAATATGGAGACCACTTACCCACCTTTGTAAAGGGCGCAGAAATTCTCCAATGCAAGTTACTAAACAAGAGCAAAGTAGTATTTATGCGTTATAAGCGCAGCATTGTGTTCTGGGAAGTTGCCTGGGTGACTTCTGATACGTCAGAGTTTGGATGCTTGACATTTCTTATTTCTGATGCAATTATAGAGAGAAACAAACAGAACAGAATAGATTTTGTCCTTTGGAACCTATAGGGGCATATTTTAATTTTCCTGCCTAACTCCTATTAAAGTCACTGAAAATCCCTCATGGAACATACCCTGTAATATAGAACAGATTTTCTATAAAAGTCACTTTGTTCCACAATTAAAATTCTACGAAGGAACTGAAAGATTATCGCTGAATCAATATGAAAAGCCTGCCAGACCCCATCATGAGACAGGAAAGAGTCCTGCCTTAGTAGCAAACTAGCCTCATCAAAGTTATCCTGGTTCAAAATCTGCAGACTTACTGCAACTTCACACTGGTCTAGCAGAGGGTGGATGTTGGCCTGGGACCTTGAATCTCACGTAGTGCTCAGGCACCATGGTGGAAATGCCCATAAATAAATGAAAGAAGGGAAAGAAGAAGTGGAAAACTTCGACAAAGAGGTTCTGTGAACTCGATACTTTACACGGAGTCTAAATTTTTGCCCTTGTGACATTTTTATAGGCTAATATATAGGTTAGCTCATGTAGTGCTATTTGTCACTGCACCAAAGCTCTCTATTTGTTGTAATATATAATAATACTGTACCCTGCGAGCAGCAGCCTGGAAGGGATTTTACATAAGGCAGGAGCAGGAGTTTTGCCGAGGCCAAACATTGCTGGGTAGCTGAGGGAGCCCCGGAGCACCGCTGTGACGTGATCCTGGTGATTTCTGGTTTTCAATCAGGCCCCATTGTGTGTCAGATACGAGCCCTCAGGGCCCAAGTTACCAGCATCTCCTGCTCCAGTTTGTTCTCACTGCAGCTGTCTCGGTGGATTAAATTCCAGGCTGGGATCGGTCCGAACACTTAATTTTTTTATTCCGGCGTTCCCGAGAAAGGGATGGGTCAGAAACAGGTGGGGCTGTGTTTTCTTTTTTAAACGGACTGGAGATTGTTTCTCTAATTTCCTAAGACCTTGAAAGCAGCCGAATCCACGTCACCGGAGGCTGGTGAATTGGGATCCAGGAGCCCTTGGTCGCACGCACACATACATGTGCAGCTGTGTGTGTCTTCAGCAGCAATCCACCGAGCGTGAGAGAAGCAACAAAAACAATGCTGGGTGGGAGCAAGAATGAAGAATGGATCTTGAGGCAAACCACCTCGCAACTGTCTTTTAATTACTTTAAGATTAAATCTGACTCATTTAAAGTGTGTGTGTGGATGGGGGGGAGGGTGGCGTGTATACATCCAGCCCCAGTCACACCGGTTGGGCGTGGTGGAAGACGATAGCCTTCCATCTTTTCCAGGCATAGCCTGGGCAAGCGTGAGGATGTGAAGCTGCAGGGATCAGTTAGTGATCCATCATCCTAAAAGGAGCTTTTTCTTCCTCCGCTCCGTATCGCCTGTGTTTCACTGTGGCTTGCCAGCCCAGCCTCTCTGGAACAGGCATTGCATTTTAAAAAGTAGGTGTCAAAGTTAAAACAGATTTTGAGATTAACTTGTCTACTCCTTATTAGTGACACTCCTGCTGAAGATTACTGAGGAGGGGAGGCGGGAGGTAAATGCACATGTGTCAGGGAGAAAAAAAGCAGAATACTAAGAAACCAAAATCTTGTGGAATTACACTTGAGTGGTTTCATCTGTTCATTAGTTATTATTTGGATCTGGGCAGAGACACTCGTGTGTGCATGTCTGTGGAGAGACAGATAGGCCGGCGCTAGACCAACTGAACGGCACATTTTATGATCTCACCTGTAGACACTAAGTGTCTCTAATAAATACTGTTATGATTGCCCCAAAATATGGACATGAATGCTTGACACCGGGGTGCCAGAGCGGCCACGCTGTAACATGGAATTGGATTCCGGTTTCAGGGATGTGAATCTCTTTGATGTACTGGGGGATTTTTTTTTTGTGTGTATAAATTTGTTATTCATCATGGTGAAAGAGACATAAATATTCCAGCTGCCGGTGATGTCAGAGGGAGATCCTGTGAGTGATTGTGTGTGTCTGGGCATGAGAGAGAGAGAGAGATCCTGGGGGGAAGTGTATATTAGGGGAAGAAAAATGTACCGTGCAAGTCACTGATCTCTGTTCCCAGGGACCCCATGGTGCTGAGCCCCCAAGATCTGAACAAATGTCCCCTTCACCTGACCAACCCGGTGTCCCAGGGGTGCATGTAAGGGAAGGGGAATCTGTTGCTGTGAGCTCCGGAGTTTAAACAGGCAGTTTCAGAATGGAGCCAGGGCTGGGCTGGGCAAACGAACTTGTGTTAAATGCACTTTCTGTAAATGCTGATAGATGGTTTTGGAAAGCCCCGTGGAGCGCACTGCACGGACAGAACGTGCGAGCGAGAGCAGCGCGCGGAATCCTGGGAAACCTCGTTACAAACCTTGGGATTAGAAAGCGTTTTTAAAACCGGGCTCTTCCAAGGCAGGTTTGCGAGCCCTGGTCCAACTCCTCCCGAGTCAGATATGGAGGGAGGCGTTGGCTCCATCACTGGCAGGGGAATCGCCCCAAGCCCCCTCCCCGAAGCAGCCCTGCCAGTATCTTGTGAGGTCTCTGGGCAGGCAGGTGGCCTACCTCAGACAGAACTCCCCGTGCAGAGCTGATTGCGGCATCCAGACCCGTTTGGGAATGCGTTACCTAGGTGCTGCTGGGAGCTGAGCAAGGTACCTCCAGCCAGCAGCAAGGCCAGTAATACCAGGGTTATGAATGTAGGGCTCTCTGCCCTGCAGTGCATCTCATGTTCTCCTCTGGGTACTGCTGCCCTTACGGAGGCTCGGGGAGTCAACAGAGACAAGTCAGCAAGCTGCATCCCAGCCTAAACAGAGCGTGAAACGCACAGGGCGTCTGACAGCAAACCTGCGTGCGAGCTCTGCGTGCGAGCTCTGCATGCGAGCTCTGCGCTGGCCTGATCTCCCCATCCAGCAGAAGGGAGGCTGGCAGCAGTGGTAGCGTCTCCGAAGGCCGGGGCCGTGCGCTGATGGCTATGGAAAGGGACAGCAAGTCTGGTAATTACAGCAAAGCATTAAAATAGCAGGATTTGGCTACTAGGTGACGCTGCAAAAATTCACATGGGCTTCGAAGGGAGAGCGCCACTCCCGCGTTCAGTGCGTGTGTGCGAATACACCATCCTCCACGCATGGGACCGTTGGGCTGGTTCCTTCTTCATCCACTCTGTAAAATACAACAAAACCGATGGGCCCAGAGTTGCAAACTCCGCTCCCTGCTGCCCTGTACTCCCAGGCTGGGACGTGGGAATTCCTCTGGACTGGAGAAGAGCCGATCCCAGGAGCTCAAACCCCAATTTCCCCTTCCCTTCTGGGGCCTCAGACCGATTCTCCCTGTCACAGCTCATTCAACCAAGGGTGGGAACCTCCCGTCTCTCCCCACCCCCGCTCTTTCCTGCCTGGGGGCTTAACCAACCTCTTGCCCTCCCAAGCCCTTTTGGTCCCTCAGGCTGGGACTGGAGGCAGGGGGGTCCCACAAACGGCCCTGGGGAGACATCCGGCCCATGGGTCGGACCAAAGCAGCTTGTCCCAAGTTTTGGGGACACATCTGAGCTCCTGGCTGGTCTCTCCCTGCGCCCAGATTTCTTAACCTGCCTCAGTGCCCGGAGGTGGGGTCTGGGCCTTGTGTTAGTTCGGCTGCTGGCTGTGGGACGTGCCTGTTGAACCGTCTCTCCCAGGCCAGGGGGCATGGGGGCGACACTGGGGGAGGCCGGGGAGCCCATCTGAGGTGCAGCCCCCCCCTCACGAGCTAGCAGGAGTTCCAAGGGAGAAGCAGCTGTTGGGGCCCAGGCAGGGCCCGTTGCTCACGGGCCTGAGCGAGAAACCACTGAGGGGAAATGCACTGAACCCAGGTGCAGCTTGGCCGTGTTACTGCTTCGAGGCCAGTGGGCCATTGACTTCACTGGGATCAGGTGTTCCCCCTTAAGGCCTCCTCCTCCATGCCTGGGAAGGTGGGTGCAGGGGGCTGGCAGGGGACAGATCCCTCCCTCCCTCCATGCAGCTGAGATGCCCAGAGCCTGTGGCCCCTTTCCTGGCTAGCTCCCCAATCCCTTCCCTGGGCAGAGCGATTTGGGGTCCCTCTGACCTGCAGGGACCCTGCCTGTCCCCATGCTGCGGTGTGGCAGGCCTGCTGTATGCTCTCTACAGGCTGGGCTGGGCAGCCCGTACCCCCGCTGGTGACTTCGCCCCCGCTGGCAGGGAGTCGGGGCGCAGCACTCTGGCTGAGGCAGGACCACAGCTGTGTAAAAGAACAAATCTCCCGGGGCAGCCGGGAGGGAAACACCGCGGGGAGCTGGCTCGATAAACAAAGACTCTTTCCACAGACCAGGCCAACGCCCCTCCCGCAAAGAGCTGAGGCCTCTGCAGTGGAGAGCCGGCAGCTCCAGGGACAGGCCCAGCTAGTGGGAGGTGCAGTGCAGCCAGGAGACCTGTGTTCTTATTCGCAGCTCTGCCAATGCCCTGCTGTGTGACCATAGTCAAGTCACTTCCTCTCTCAGAGTCGCCGTTTCCCCATCTCTAAAGTGAGGCTGAGGAAACTCAGCTTCCTTTGAGACTGCAGATAAAAAGTACCACGCGCACCTTTTCCAGCGTCCTCTGCGATGGACAGCCGGACGTCAGCGGGCATCAGACCGGGCCCCATGCGAGCTGAGCCGCACCGTTATCAGAGCCCCCTTTTGGAAGCAACCAGACTTAGCCAAATCCCAGCACGTGTGTATGGCCTGGATCGAAACCCAGCTGTTTTATTTATTTCTAGGGTAACTGAGAAATTCAGGAATACGTCATCAACTAGCAGGGTGAAGAAGCTCTCCTCTTGAAGCTGAGTGGGATTCACCGAGTAAAACCAATATTTATGTTAGCGGGGCTTAGAGCTGGCCTACCGATAAATTGTGCTTTATTGCTTACGCTCTGGTTTGGTAATTTTTTGGTTGTTGCTTTGCTCTGGGCCCGCTCTGACTTCTCGCCCTTGGTGGGGATTTTATGTATTTGAAACACTTCCTGAGAACTGAATGGAGCAATTTCAGGGGCTGGTTCTCAGCCCTACAGACAGCAGCTTGTCGGCAGAGGCCCTTTGGATTTACCCCGGGTGGCAGCACGCAGCCTCGCTCGGAGCCTCCTGCTTGTGTTGCAGAAACACAGGGAGCAAAGCAGGCTGTCAGGAGCGATTTCCCGGCCCCGGTTTGGATGCCAGACGCTCCAGTGTGATTCTCCCCACTCGGCCCCTCTGCCCCCACTCTCCTTCGCACCTGGCCAAAGTGGGTGTGAAACCGATCAGCTCAGAACCGCAGCATTTGCCCTCCCCCCCGACGTGCGGGGCGAATGGTGACACAAGGGGTCAGGCAGGAGAAGCGGGGCCCGGGGCCAAAGCAGCAATGGAAGATTCGCATACGGGGCCAGGTGCCCAAGAAGCTCCAGGTGGGCTGGGATCGGACTCTGTTCCCAGGGTTTATTGGCTGCGATGACTGTATTCAAGTAGCACCTGGCATTGTGAGTAGCCCGGGAGCTAGTAGAGGCAGCACCCAAGAGATCCCTTAGCTGCCCTGATTCCAGCCGGCCAGGGGTGCTGTCTGTCCCAGCAGGGAGCAGGCGCCCAGTCACCCTGCACTCCCTTGCAGCCAGGGAAGAGCTGGGCATCTCCCCCACTCCCTGGGTGCACCTACCCCTGGGGGGCAGCCACTCTCCGTCCAGCACAGCTCCTCCCCATGCAGCAAGGCCGGAGAACGTAGCGATTACGGTCCCATTGGCACTCTGGCAGAGCAGGGATCTGAACCCGAGTCTGCCAAGTCCCAGGCTAATGGGATCACTGGTGCTGCGATTGCAGCCACAGGAGGGGAGAGGGGTCTGACCAGTCTAGACCCACATCCCCAGCAGCTTGTATCTTGTTGCTTCCCACGGGCACCTTTGTGCTGGGGCTGGAGCGCGTTCCGAGTGGTACCAGTGTGATGGTGGGGGAGCTGAACTTGGCAGGGGGAGTTTGCTCTGGTGGTTGTGTTTGTCTGGCTTTTTAAGCATTGGGACGTGAAGTGGCGCTGATCAGAACCGCTCCTCCGTTCTCTCTCTCAGTCAAAAGGCGACAGATTGCAAGTGGCACTTACAACGTAGAAACTAGCTTGTGATTACCCATTGGATAACATTTTAATTGTACGTCTGGCACTCTGTCAAGCTAATTTGAACTGCATTTCAATATTACAGCATTTATTTAGTGCCATAACAATATGGATTAATCTTAAATTATAACACTGAAGAAATTATATTACACTTATTTCCTATTTGCCAAATATTTAAAGGGGCAGCATCAGGTTAAAAATCTCATTATCTGAAAGGAAAAACAAAGGAAATTCACGTGCTGGCTCTGGGATCACGCTTTAGATTGGTACAAGGGAAGGACTTGAAAAGACTGTCATTATTTACGCTGTTTGTTGGTTCTCTTTGCATTTCCGGCCTTTGAGGCGGAGTTATCCAGCTCTTCCTTCCTAACTAAGGTGGGTTTTAGGTCTCGTGCCTGGACGCTGCTGAATGGGGCAGGTAGCAGTTACTGCAAAAGGGTTGGGGTTTAACTTGAGAGGCAAACTGGGTTTCATTGTTATTTAAAAAAAAATAAATCAGGTGATGGTTGATTTCTCTTGATGCCAGTTATTATTATTTTGGGGGGATGAATCTTTCCAAATAAACCCTCAGTGTCTGGTGTAAATCACTGGGGCCGGGGCCGGGGCCGAGTGGAGCTTGAGCTGTCCTGGGAGCAGCTTTGAGTGACCAATCTGGTATTTCTCAGTCCAAAGGTTTGGTTCTAAGAGCAGGCGGGGATGGAGGGAGTCCTCTTCCCCCTCCTCGGTGTTCCTGGATCTCTCTCACATTACTGTGAACATGGCTACACCTGAGGGGCAAGTGCCCAAGTAGAAATATGCCCGGGGGCAAGGGGTGCAAGAACAGCCTCTCTTTATTTCTCTCCTGTCTTTCATGAAGCAATGGACACATGAACAGTAGTGAAGAGAGAAGTGTGTGTGTGTGTGTGTGTGTGTGCACGCGCGCCTTATCTCCTTTTCTATGTATGTTTCCTTTCCTGGAGTTTCGTGTAGGAAACCAGGGTTAGCATTTGTGGAGACATGCACCCTGTCCCACGTGAACAAACCTCCCATGAGCTGACCCCACGGAACAGGACTGACAATCCGTCCAGTCCTCTGCAAAACTCCGAGGGGCGAGCCGGGCACAGCTGTTGCAGCCTGTAAAGTAGGGAGAATGCTGCATTTCCAGGCACCAGGATCTTGGGCTTTGAGAGGAGCAGAGCGTTGTCCACCCTCCGTGTTTTACAAACACCCAGCGCTCTGAGTGGAAGCCACAGGGGAGCCGGGGGAGCGCGCTCAGGCCCCCTAGCGTGGATGTGTTCCTGGTCCCCACCCCACAGCTGTTTGATGGCCCCTGGGTGAAATGAGCTGCCGGCTTCAGCCCTGTCCCCAGGGGGCAGGTGCCCAGATCACAGAAACACCAGGAGCAGAGGTGCTAATTGGTCCCTGTGCTGCCGAGGGAGGAGGGGTTTCTGCGCAGGTGGTGGTGGCGGCGCCGTGCATGGGGGGAGCCGAGACTTGCTTTGCCTCTGCCTGTGGATAAATAAAGCACCGGATTCCCCAGGGCTGCCCCCCTGGCATCTCTCCAGTGGGGAAGGGACCAGGGGAGCAGTAGCCGGGATGCTAGTGCCTGGATGGCTCCGATGGGCAGGGAAGGTGGGCGCCGTTCCCGAGTTCCCTCTCTTGGTGCCACGTGTATCGCTGGAGCCAGTGGTGAGGTGCTCCTAGCCCCGGCGCTGGGGCGTCCTGCAGGCAGAGCGCTGGCCGTGGCTTTCCCAGAGCCACAGAGGATTCTGCAGGCAGCGGCGGCCCCAATTGGCTGTGCCAGGCCCCCTGCCCCACGGCGGGGACTGAGCGGGTGGCTCGCTCTGGCCCGGCCACACGGGGTCACTGGAGGGCACCCGCCGGCACCCTGTGCCGTGGCTGATGGGTGACATGTTCTGCCCTCCCCGCCCACTCTGTCTGAGGAGCAGCACCCAACGCTCTGCTGGGGCCGGACAAACTTTCACTGGTATTGTTTACACAAGGCTTTGTTTCTATAGGGCTTTGGGCTGTGGCTCTCAAAGCACTTTATGGATCTGGGGGGGACACGGGAGGAGTTTTTGCCATTAGCCTCCTCTTTGGGTGGGGAAACTGAGGCACGGAGTGGGGACGTGACTGCCCGAGGCCACACAAGAGCCGGGAGTAGAACCCACAAGTCCTGACGCCAAGCCTGCTCCGGGCTGGAGGTTTGGAGAGATCCAGGGTCCGGAAGGCAGTTCCCACTGAATGCTCAGAGCTAGGCCAAGCCTCGGTCGTCCCTCGCACCATTGCCCCAGTGAAAATACTGGGGGGCCTGCCCCATGCTGGGGACAAAACTGAACAGCATTGTCTCCTCCCCCCCGTCCCTGCCACACAGCCAGCTCCACCTTTTCCATGTTAGCTGCCATTTATTTTCCAGTCACAAACTGCCCCCGTCTCCCCCCGGTACCGCTCCCAACTTTTCGTTTTATTATTATTATTATTTTGCTATAAATTAAGAAGCATAATCAATATTTAGAGAAGCCGGGATGGATTTATTCGATTTGCATAAATGGATGGAGTGGATGTTTAGCCGATATTTCAGCATGTCAGGGAGCTTTATGGGACAAATTGATTGATGAGGAAGATGGGGAAAGATTAGATTGGAAGGGGCAGGTTGCTGAAACTTGTGAAGACCCGCCAGGGAAGGAGGGGGGCTGCACATCGGTGGTGGGGGTTGCAGTGCTACTTGGGTGCTAATTTGCATCCCTCGGCTTTCCGTTCTGGTTAGGGAACCTGCTAAACGGCTTGCAAATGAACAGACAGATTGCTGGGTTCACCGGAGCAATTTTCACACGTTTTCAGGGCCAAAACTTTAACAAAACGGTCTCCATAAAATGTAACGTCGTCGACTCGGAACACCAGCTCATGCCTTCGGTGACAGGCGTCTCCCCCAGCTCTGCCTTTCTCGGGGGGTTTCTTTTGCAGTGGAAAGGGAAATTAATTGTGTTTTCTTTGTTTGTTTTTCCCTATTTCCAATGTAATCTACCAGTGTTTTATTGGTAACAATATATCTCTAGATTATAGCATTTTAACAGCAAACTGAACCTCAAATATTTTTTCTGTTCGCTGCACAGCCTGTGAGAGCATCTTCTCTTTAGCGTATCACCGGGTGTGCCAGCTGCTTGTGTGGGAAATGAGCTGTATTAGCCCCAAAAGATGGGGAAACTGAGGCACAGAGCAGGGACGTGACTCACCGAGGCCCCCTGCGGGAGTTAGTGTTAGAGCCGAGATTAGAACTCAGTGACTGGCTATCCGGCAGTGGAAGAATGAAATAAACGAGTATCCAACCAGGGGAGAGGTGGCTCGCAGCTAGCCCGCAAGTCTCCCTCTGTCTCCTGCCTCGGGGAAGTCAGGATCAGTAGCCGGCGTGTGAGGGTGGCACCGTAAAGACTCGGTGATTGGCACTCTAGGAATAACGTAGCTCAGATTGCAGGGGCAGATGAGGGGTCACACTGGCAGATTTAAAGAGATAGTGGGAGTCAGATGGAAAAGTCCCGTTTCATCCTCCCCCTTCCCTCCCCTGTCTCCAGATTCCCTGTGCTCCTTACACGTGGGGCAGCCCCTTGCTTGCATTGGTGCAAACTCCTGCGTGGGAGCAGCGTGGAGCGGCTGCCCTGGGGTTGCAGGGAAGGACCTCGCCGCAGCTGGAGTCTCCTGCAGGAATAGTGTCTGTGCGCCCCTTGTCTTGTCCCCTGCTTTGAGCCTGGGCACGGAGAGAGCGGGGACCGGCCCACCCATCATCCTGGGCAGGGCAGCACGGTCCCCGGCAGGGCCTTGACCTGGTCCTAAAGGGCCCCTCCATGCAGGTCCCCCTGTGCAGAGCCCAGCCAGCACAGGACCTGTCAGTTTTATCCCCTTTAAAAGCCTGAGGCAGTGTGTAAAGCCGGGACCCCGCGGCCCAGGTGTCTCTGACACAGTGCTTCTCGGCTCGGAGCCAGGAGCGTGGGGGCCCTGGGAGCTTCCAGATGCCGCCGAATTTCAGTCTGAAAAATATTTCCAGCCCTCGCCATGGCGAAGAGAGCCCTGAAAAGCCACGAAGTGAATGCAAGCAACACAGCGATCGATGGCTGCCTGAGTCTGCAGAGAGCCTGACACCAGGGCTTGGGGAGGTGTGAACGGCCCCAGGCACTGATTGGCTGGAACCGGAGCGTGAGCATTTAACTCTCTGGTGCTGTATGCGTTGGTGCAGCTGGGCTGGTCCCAGGGTAGGAGAGAGACGAAGTGGGGGGAGGTAATAGTGTTTGTTGGACCCACTGCTGTTGGTGAGAGAGAGACTCACTTGCTTCGCCAGGGCCTGGAGAGCTTGTCTCTCTGACCAGCAGAAATTGGCCCAATGAGAGAGATTCCTTGTGTCTCATTTAACTCTGGCGTTGTTAACGACTTCCTTGTGTCCTGACGTGCCTGCCCAGCTGTCCCGCTTTGCTCAGTCCAGGGGCGCATTGGGGAGCAGGAGATGGTGCACACAACTGGACTCCATCTCTGCCCCACCGCGGCGGAGCCGAGGGCGCTGAGCATGGGGACAACTGTGAGGAGGACAGTGGGGCCCACGTGGGCTGCCTGTTCTGTAGGTCCCTTCTTCACACCCCAGAGCTAGCATCTGTATTAGCACGGGAGCCCCAGGCACAGAGCAGGACACCGCTGTGCAAGGTGCTGGACAAACCCAGAGCGGAGTCAGTCCCTGCCCCAGCGAGCTGATGCGCTACATATAGGACAGGAGACAAGCTGGGGGCAGACGAGGGAGCCCAAGGAGACAGTAGGACAGAGCTGGCAGTGTCACGGGCAGTGCCAGCAACCACCCTGTGGCCATGGGTTCTGTGGGTAGGTGGCACACGGGAGTTCCACGGGGGGACCTGAAGACTAGGGGGAGCACCTGGGGGCTGCCTGCCCTGGCCCGCCCGGCCAAGAGGAGTCAGCCCCCTCCGTCTATGGAACCTTTCTCCAGCCGGCCAACGCTTCAGCTCCGAGCTGGCGCCGGCCCCGCTCCTGCAGCAGGGAGCTGAGGCGATCTGGGAAGAACCAGGCGAGACCCCGGCCAGCAGCCTGCCCCAACGTTCCCTCCCCATCCTCCTGGAGCGGTTACGGCTTCGCCCCCACCCGCCTCCCCTGTGGTGCTGGGGAGCTGCTCCGGCTGGGGGCAGACAGGGCGCTAGAGTCAGGTGGGGGACCGCTGGGCACCAGGGATTGTGCCTGTGCTGGGGGCAGAAAGTGGGAGGTGTTGCTGGGGCGGGGGATGGACGGCAAGGAGGGACAGGATGGGAGGAGGGTCGAGGCGCAGGGCCTACGCCATGGCTGGTGCTGGGGAGGGGATGGTATCACGGCCAGGCTCACCCCCGTCCCCGCGGTGAAGGGGCAGGATGGAAGGGTCGTGGGGCGGACGCTCTCCAGGAGGACAGGGGCTGGTAGGGGCCAGCCCAGCTCCCCAGGGTGAGTGGCTTTGGGGGCGAACGGGAGTGGGAGTGCGTTCTCCGGGGGTGGGATTTACTACGGTAGGAGGGGAAACGGCCAGGCCGCACGCTGGGCCTTGTCTTCACGACTCTTGATGTGGCTGGGAGGAATTCTGCAATGTACCCGGCGAAATCTAACGCAGGCATTTGGCCAGTGTATACGGATCCAAGGAGTGTTTCTAGCCCATTACAGATAATTATCTGGCATTCAGGCCAGTTTAAGGCTCTTCTCTTTTGTGTTTGCGCCTTGCTCCTCCCGCTGCCTTCTGGCTGGGGCTGTGTGTCAGCTGTGGGTTTTAGCGAGGAAACGCCTCCTGCCGGGGAATCCAGAGCCTGGGGCATCAGGAAAGGAGACAGGGCCTGGTGGGGAGAAGTAATGCGGGAGCAATCAGTGTTGTGTCAACATGTGTTCATATGCACATGCCTGTTGGTCTGAGGTTAGCACGTGTTCACACGTGCATAGACCCACACGTTAGCAGCAGGAATGCGCCGTTCACACACATCAGTGATATGCCAGTGCATGTTCGTATGTTCTCACACACATCAGTATCTCGTTCGTATCCATGTGTGTGCGTGCACACAGGCACATCAGTATGTTTGTATCGACGTGTGTGTGCCCAGATGCGTCAGTATCCCACCCAAGCATGGGATCCCAGTGGGTGCACACAGCACCGAAGGGCAGGATTGGGGCCGTAGACTATTTGGGGGGTTTATTGGGGTGGGGCAGAGCGCGAGGGTCTGAGAGCACTGGCTAGCATCGGACAGGCTGGCGTTACCCAAAGCCTTCCGGCAGGCGGCACAGGAGAGAACACGGGCTGCTCCCTGTCGGCTCCGGGGACCCTGTCCCTGCTCAGAATGTTCTAAACCTGAAATAGACAAATGAGTAACTCACCCCCAGCCTGGCTGCTCCCCCGGCTTCCCTGCTGGGGTTTGAGTCACGCTCTGGCATTTCTCTGGGGCAGCGACCCAGCCAGATAGTCCCTGGCAGGGAGGTGTCAGCCTGCAGGCCGCACATGGGACTGGGAGCCAGACATTCCCGGGGCCTAATCCTGGCTCTGCCACTGGCTGGTGAGGCCTCCTTGGGCAAGTCCCTTCCCTGCCTTTTGCCTCGGTTTCCCTTTCCTGTTGCAGGGAGTTAGGGATGCCAGCTCCTCTTAGGAGCTGTTTGCGAAAGGCTGCGCTAAGCAGTATCAATAAGAAACTAATCAACTCTTCCACCGCGATGCATGACGGGGGGACGGCCTCCCAAACGCCTGCGTTTCTCATGGGCGCCGGCTGGTGCTACAGCCTCTGCCCTGGTGCGAGCTGAGACGCCGGGGCAGCGAAGGAGCTGGTGTGGAGGAGGGGCTGTGGCCTTGCCCGCTGGCCAGGAGGCTAGTGAGGCCTGTGGGTCTGGGCACCCGGCGCCCAGCCAGCTCCCAGCCTGCCCTGCCTGTAGAAGGGAGTGAAACACTGGGGTCTCCCACCTGGGGGGCTGGCCCGCTCTTGTGCTCTGCTGCCGTGACCCTTTCCCATCAGCCACCCGAGCAAGGGGGCAGGGGGCTGCTTCCCGGCCGCCCCGCACTGTGAACGCCTCCCCTCAGGGTCGCTGGCCTCATGTGGTGTCTGCTCCCCGGGGGGTCTGTTCAGGACACTGCTCTCCGGGAGGGAGGGGCAAAAGCTGCCAAGGGGGGGGGGGTCAGCGAGGCTGGAGCTGCCCCCAGTCTGACCTGCACGGGAGGGGGGGGGCATGTGGGACGAAGTGGGGACCCGGGGTGGTTAGTTACGAGTGCAGGGGCGGGCTCTGCCCGGAGAGGAAGGTTATTTCGGAGCTGGGCTCCGTGCCCCCGTCCTTTCCTGGCAGCGCTGGTTTGGCTCCTATCGCGCCACTGGAACTTGGAGGCTCTCAGCTACTGGCCAGAAACCTGCTTAGTCGCAAAACAGATGTTGCCTCCATATTTCCTGTGTGGCCCCCGGGGTCTGCGGCCAGGGCGAGGTCTCCCCAGCCAAGGGGTTTGGAGGAGATGCCGAGTCCTGACCCGCAGCCCCAGCCCAGCTGAATGGACGAGTGAAACTTTCCATCCGCCCAGCACATTTGTGTGAGTGTGAGAATTCGGTGCTCTCAAAAGGGAGGAGATAACTCTATGGAGGATGCAGGAAGGCATGGTACAAACTTCCCCAGGCCACAGCCCTGCCGGTGCCCCTCACTCCCGACCCGTAGCCCCCTGCTTTGCCAGCCCTGGGCTCCCCAGCCCTGCCGGTGCCCCTCACTCCCGACCCGTAGCCCCCCCACTTTGCCAGCCCTGGGCTCCCCAGCCCTGCCGGTGCCCCTCACTCCCGACCCGTAGCCCCCCCACTTTGCCAGCCCTGGGCTCCCCAGCCCTGCCGGTGCCCCTCACTCCCGACCCGTAGCCCCCCCACTTTGCCAGCCCTGGGCTCCCCTCCCTGCCGGTGCCCCTTTAGTGCTGTTCCATTTCTCAGGGCCAGGCTCAGCTGTGCTGGTCAGTCGTGTTTACAGTGTTGACTGATGCCCCCCGAGGGGACTGTGCTGAGATCTGCCGGGCTCGCTTCACAAGGGTCTGCCAAGCGAAAAGCCCCCAAGCCTCCCGCAAGGCTTCCCAGCCCCCCTGCCCCTCCCCCACATTCTTGGCAGGTGAGAAGAATGAGTCTAAACTTGGTTCCCAAGGTTTTGTTTTAACCCTTTCCTGCACCCAGAGTTTCATGTGTTTCCTCTAAAAAGTTCTGAAGTCAATTTGTGTGCATGTGCATGTACACGTGCGTGTGTGAACATGTGTGTGTGTGAGCGTGTGCGTGTGTATGTGCATGTGTACGTGCGTGTGTGTGAATGTGTGTGTATGTGCATATGTACATGTGTGCATGAGAATGTGTGTGTGTACACGTGTATGTGTGAGAACGTGTGAGAACGCATGTATGTGTGTGTGTACACGTGCGTGTGAGAACATGTGTATGTTTACACGTGCGTGTGAGAATGTGTGCGTGTGAGAATGTGTGCACAGCCAGCCCAAGACAAGTGCAAACTTACTAACTAACACCACCGTTGCAGCCCAGTCCCCCTGAATCGAGCTGTGTGGAGGTTTCCTCTGCTGGCATGAGGCCGCCATAGAGGAGCGGCTCCTGGTTCCTTTCCCAGCCCTGCCACTGAGGTGACCATGGACAAGTCACCCCCCCGCTCGGTGCCTCAGTTTCCCCTCCCAGACTTTGTCTGCCTGGTTCGATTGTGAACTCACTGAGGAAGGGGCTCTCTGTGCTTCTGCACTGGGGGGCTGGAGATGGCACTGCAGTAAATCATTATAATGCATCTCTGCGAGTGAGCGTCTTGGATCCGGGGCTAGTTCTGGCAGGGGAGGGGGTGGGACCCTGGTCGGTGACTTGTGGATAAATTAAACGAGATCAGAGCCCCCCATGCATGTGAGTCAGAAATGCCCCCGAGCTCAGTCCCAGTGCCCCAGCGTCCTGGGGGGAGTCTCACGGGGAGGACTCAGGGAGGTTTGTGGCCTTGGGCATGAATCTCCGGAGACGCAGGAGGCCGTCGGTGCTGCCTCGTGCCCCAGAAACGGCCCTGCCCAAGTCAGGGCCTGCGAGCAGCAGGCGTGGCTGTGGCCCGCTCTGCTTGTGCTGTGTGTGGGGCCGGGGGGGTGCTCGGTCAGTCCCAGGGGATCTGGGTTTGCCTCATGCTGGTTTGGCTCTGGCTCCAGGTGGTTCTGCTCCAGTTCTGCTGTGGCTCCGGCGTGGCTCGTGCCCAAGCCAAGTGGCCCAGAGCGGCTGGCCAGGCTCGGGCCTGCGTAGCCAGGACCCTAGCAGGCCTTGGGGGAGGCTGGGCAGTGTATGCCGTGCCTGGGGGTGGGGTGGAGAGGGCCCCCCATGAGCTGCAGCCTGGGCTGGGATAAAGGGAACATCCTGCGCCGACAGGAGCCCAGAGAGCTGGACGGGGGAGCTCCCAGCTTGGCTGCAGCCTGGGGACCCTGATGTGACTCACCAGCGACCCCGAGCCCGGGTGGGGTCCCTGCTGCCCCTCCCGCCCCCCGGCGTCCTGCGCTGCCCGGCTCCCCACTGCACTGGGCCGTTCCCAGGCTGGGCGCGGGGTCGGGCACGGCTTAGCTACTGAGGTTCATGGTGACTGACATCTTAAGGAGATTAGCTCGCGCGAGCAGGGACGCCAGCCCGTGTTAACGAAACCAAGCGTCACCGCCACTCAACGTGTGCCACTCAAACGTGGCCGGGCCCCCGAACAAGGGGGGATTGCTTGGGGCTGCCTGGTCCTTGTGGCCCTTGTCCCTCAGCTCAGCGAGACGTGCGGTGCCGGGATGGGGAGGGGGTTTGCTCCAGGCCCCTGAAGCTGGTGGGGCCAACCCTGGCCCCCATCCTGGAAGGGGGCTGCCCCATGGCACAGAGGCCCAGTTCTCCCGGGAGGAGAGCACTTGGGGCTGGCTGTCCTGTTTTACACAGCCTCAAGTGTCGGCTCAGGGAGCCGTTCCAGGGACCTCGGCGGCCAGGCCGCGGTCGGGGAGGAGCCCCGAGCCGGGCGAGCGATGGGGGGGCCTGTGCATGGGGGGGGTGCGATTGACAACACGGAGAGTGGAGGCTGTGACTGAGATGGGGGGGTGGGACGCGCAGCCCCAGCCCCAAGGTCAGCCCAGCCCTGCATGAGGAGCGGGGCTGGGAGGGGGCCTGATGGCAGCTGGAACAGAGGCCGAGGGCTGCACGGGCGAAGGACCGAGCTCCTCTCTCGAGCCAGCGTTGCCCGTCCGCCAAGGGGCCAGCCCGACCCAATGGGGCGGTTGGGGTCTGGCCGGGGCCCCCAGCCTCCTGTAAGATCTCATAGGGTTTGCCAGTGTCTAGGGTGCTTCAGGATGCTCTAGGCCAGGGGGTCTCAAACCAGGGGTTGGGACCCTCAGGGGGTCGTGAGCTGTCAACCTCCACCCCAAACCCCGCTTTGCCCTGAGATCATCAGCCCCTCTGGGCACTGCTCCCCATGCCACACCCCTGTCCCTGGCACCCAACCCTGGTGGGTCCCATCCTCCCGGGTCTCTCCTCTGGGTTGCTGGTGGTTCCCTCCTGCTCTCTGCCCCTCTGAGCGCCCGACCCACCTTCTGCGGCACGGTAGGTTTGGGGTGGGTGACACGGGCGAGGGGCTGGGCTGCTTTGGCTGGTGGCACCTGCCAGTTCGGGGGCAAGGCTGAGTGCTTCTTGCGGCTCTCAGGTGGGGAAGGACTGGCAGGCGAGGGGCCGGGGCAGCCTGGGAGCCCCCCAGAGCAAGCCCTGCTCTCTGAGGCAGGAGGAGAGAGCCCCGCCCGGCTGGTCCCGTGGGTCGCTAATGGGAAGCACATGGGGCTGCATGGCTCTCGGCCGGCCGCCTCCTTCCCAAGCACTTACCCTGCCGGGGAGAGGAGCTGCGGGTGGGCTGGGCTCGGCTCGCTGGCTGGTTTGTGGGAAGGGAGGGTCAGGGCCCATGGGGGGTGCCCTGCACTATCTGGCTCCCTGCTTCCAGCTGGGACAGTCACGCGGCAGACAGGGGGAACAGCTCGCCCCCTGCAGCCATCACCAGCCCAGCCATGCCCCTCTGCACGGGGCCGCTTCCCCATCCATCCGCACAGCCTTCCCGCTACTCACTCTCGCTGGCGGGGCCGGCTGTGGCTGGGTATGGGATGGCAGAGATGTGGGAGGAGAGGGCTGCTGGTGGGTCTCACCCAGGGTCAGAGCATGCAGGCAGCAGCTCCCGGGGGGTACGGAGTGGCCCCCAGACTGGGGGGTGCTGTCCTGCAGCCAGGCTGGGGCCAGGCACTCTCCAAGGGGAGGACAAACCTGGGAGGTTGCCGCTGAGATCAGGCAGCGGGTCCCCCACCCTGCCCAGCGCTGGGAGCAGCCGGCCCCAAGCGGCTCCTGGATAACGCACCTGCAAATGGCCCGGATCTGCCAGGCTCTGGCCACTCACCCGCGTGGCCCTGGCTTGCCCTCGTCTGGGCACGTCGGCCGGCTAAGGACCTGATGGGGTGGGAATGGCGCCATCGGGGCCTGACGGGGGAGCCTGAGACCCATCTGTGGAGACATCCAAGCCTGTGTCCCAACCGCTACGCTCCTCAGTCACCGCACTGCCTAGGGTGAGGCTGCCGGCGGATGGGACCGAACTTCCTGTGATCCGGCCCTGGGTAGGGGCTTCCATCTGCTGGGCTCCCTCGGCCCGTCTGGGCGGCCTACAGGCCTAGCATGGAGAAGGGCCCGAGCTGGGCAGAGCGGGCGCCCCTCACTCGGGTCTCTCTCGCTCTCTGGGCCATGCTCTGGCTGCTTCCAGCCCCCCTCGCCTGTACCGGGACCCCCCCCGGCAACAGCCTGGGAGGGGGGGAACGGGGCTTGGGGAGCAGCCCCTCCCCTGTGGCTCTGCATCTCTGTCCGTGCGTCTCCGCAGCAGGCAGGCTTGGGACACACGGACGAGGGCAGAGCAGTCGGGCTGGCGATCAGCTGAGTGGGGTGGGGGCTGCTCGATATCGCTGGTGTCACAGGGGTGGATAAAAGGGGCTGTTTCTTGCGGGGGGGGGGCACTGGGTGCTGCTCAGTCCAACTTGTGGACTCTCTCCAGCCCCTGGGGGAGACTTTCTCCATTGCAGGGGCAGGGAGTGTGTTCAGATCTCTGCTTTGGGGGCAGGCGGGGAGCTGGGGGATCTCGACACGGGGGGAGGCTCCGGGAAGCCTCTCTTGAGTTGTGCTGGATAAAGACCAACTCATGGGCGCCGATGGCTTGTGACCGTGTGTGCAGGGTTGGGAGCTGCTCCATCAGCCACCCCGAATTCAAAGCCAGCCTCTTCTCTCAAGGGAAAGTGACTCGGTCTAGCCCCCGTTCTCCACATCAAAAAACCAACTCATTCCTGGTGACTTTGGTGCAACAGAGAATCAGGGGGCTGCGGGTCGGGGTTGAGGGGCACCGGCAGAGCTGGAGTGGGGGGAGCCCAGGGCCGGGCTAGCAGGGGGCTGCGGGTCATGATTGAGGGGCACTGGCAGAGCTGGGGGGAGGGGGGAGCCCACGGCTGGGCTGGCAGGGGGCTGCGGGTTGGGATTGAGGGGCACCGGCAGAGCTGGAGTGGGGGGAGCCCAGGGCCAGGCTAGCAGGGGGCTGTGGGTCGGGAGTGAGGGGCACCGGCAGAGCTGTGGGGAGGGGGGAGCCCAGGGCTGGGCTAGCAGGGGGCTGCGGGTCGGGGTTGAGGGGCACCGGCAGAGCTGGGGGGAGGGGGGAGCCCAGGGCTGGGCTGGCAGGGGGCTGTGGGTCGGGGTTGAGGGGCACCGGCAGAGCTGTGGGGAGGGGGCTGCGGGTCGGGGTTGAGGGGCACCGGCAGAGCTGTGGGGAGGGGGGAGCCCAGGGCTGGGCTGGCAGGGGGCTGCGGGTCGGAGTTGAGGGGCACCGGCAGAGCTGGGGGGAGGGGGGAGCCCAGGGCTGGGCTGGCAGGGGGCTGTGGGTCAGGGTTGAGGGGCACCGGCAGAGCTGTGGGGAGGGGGCTGCGGGTCGGGGTTGAGGGGCACCGGCAAAGCTGTGGGGAGGGGGGAGCCCAGGGCTGGGCTGGCAGGGGGCTGCGGGTCGGAGTTGAGGGGAACCGGCAGAGCTGTGGGGAGGGGGGAGCCTGGGGCTGGGCTAGCAGGGGGTGGGGGTCGGGGTTGAGGGGCACCGGCAGAGCTGTGGGAAGGGGGGAGCCTGGGGCTGGGCTAGCAGGGGGTGGGGGTCGGGGTTGAGGGGCACGGGCAAAGCTGGGGGGGTCGCAGGGGAGATGCTTTGGCTCTGGCGAGTTCTCTTTCCATGAGCGCACGGGTCCCCCAGCCTGTCAGCCCCTTGCTCCCCCCGGGGCAGGTCCGGCGCTTGCGGGCGGCCCCTAGACATGCTGGTGGTGGGAGGACTCAGTGGCCAGCCCTTTGCAGTCAGTAGCCACGCGGGGGTGTGGCCGTGCCCCTGCCCTACAGGAGCCCCCGAGGGCCAGCATAGCTGCACTGTGGATCCAGCAGCCAGTGAGAACCAGCTGCAGACGCGGTGGGAGAGCTGGAGCCAGGCCCCGGGCCGTGGGAAGGACACACCCTCCCGCTGTTCTGGGGCTTTCCTCTAAGGATCCAGGAGTCCTGGGGAGGATACCCCAGCCAGCTGCAATCTGGTGCTGGGATGGGAACTCATCAGCCAGCAACGTACGGGGGGCAGGGGGCTGTGACAGCCCCACGCCAGCCCCTGCCCGGCTGATGCGCTGTGCCCGGTTGGCGAGATGGAAGCAGCACCCCTCCCCCCCAGCCCTGCTCCGTTCTCCTGGGGTTCTGAGTGTGGACAGGAGATTTAAGGTGGATTTTTTTATCATCACCTTTGAACTGGGGAAAGGGAAATGTTTGTTTCCTGCTGCTCTGTGGGGTTTGACCTTCCCAGGGTTGGATTATACATTGATGTCGGTCCGTCCATTACCACACTCTGTCTGTCTGTCCTGAGCTCTTACTGCACAGGGCTCTCCCTGCCCGGGACTGCGCCTGGGGCCCTTTCTCCCCACCCGGGGCCATGCCTGGGGCTCTCTCCCCGCCCGGGGCCATGCCTGGGACTTTCTCCCCGCCCGGGGCCGTGTGTTGGGCTCTCTCTCCCCGCCCAGGGCCGCGCCTGGGGCTCTCTCCCCGCCCGGGGCCATGCTTTGGACTCTCTCCCCGCCCAGGGCCACATCTGGGGCTCTCTCCCCGCCCGGGGCCGTGCGTTGGGCTCCCTCCCCCCTCCCGGGGCCGCGCCTGGGGCTCCCTCCCCCCTCCCGGGGCCGCGCCTGGGGCTCCCTCCCCCCTCCCGGGGCCGCGCGTTGGGCTCCCTCCCCCCGCCCGGGGCCGCGCGTTGGGCTCCCTCCCCCCGCCCGGGGCCGCGCCTGGGGCTCCCTCCCCCCGCCCGGGGCCGCGCCTGGGGCTCCCTCCCCCCGCCCGGGGCCGCGCGTAGGGCTCTCTCTCCCCGCCCGGGGCCGCGCCTGGGGCTCTCTCTCCCCGCCCGGGGCCGCGCCTGGGGCTCTCTCTCCCCGCCCGGGGCCGCGCCTGGGGCTCTCTCTGACGGTTCCGGTTTCTTTGATGGGTTGATATTTTTGCTCTGCAGAGCGGGGCCGGGGACTGGGAATGAGGGAAACGTGCGTCTCCTCCGCACTTGGCAGGGCTGTGGGAGCAGAGAGCTCTGGCAGGGAGGGCGGGAGCGGGGGGATTGCTTGGGAGTGTGTGAAAGGAGGGGGGTGGGAACCTGGCGCAGGCCTGGCCACAGGGCTCGGCAGCCAGACCCGGAGCCTGGGGAGCAGAGCTGGTGCCAGCAGCCTGTGAGTCAGCTGGTCGGAAATGTGGGGGGGAGTGTGAGAGCGGCCGGGGGGGCCCTGTTCTCAGGGAGCCCCGAGCCAGGCAGCGCAGAGCCTGGGTTGCTTTGCCGCCTGCTTCCCAGCCTCCAGAACAGGCTGGGCCTGGAACCTCGCCCTGCTGTGCCGCCCTGATGCTCCGTGGGGGGAGGTGGGTAAATGCCCCCCCCACAGCCCCACTGAGGACTAGACTGGGGGGAAAGTTAGGCTCTGAACCTGGCTCAGCCAGGCAGATTGCTCTGTTAGAGAGCCCTTGTTTGCCCCGAGGGCGCGGCTCAGGGCATGGCGCGTCCCGGGGCGCTGGGATGGGGCCGTTTGGCCATGAGCCTTGGCCAGCGCTTGATGCGTTGGCCCCTGTCCCGGAGTCCCCGGGCGATGCTCTGGAACTGCTCCCCACGAAGCCAGGCAGGACTTTGGGGAGCCTCCTCTCCCTCGGAGCAGACTGTCTCCAGGGCAAGAAGCTCACACGGCTTCACCTTCCTGGGTCTGGCCTCGGAGCATTCAGCATCTTCTGCCCCTCCGTGCGCTTCCCACAGCGAGTCCGCCCAGGCGGGGTCCTGGGGAAGCCAGAGGGTCCTGCACCCCCACTTCGCAGTCAGACGTGACTCTCAGCCAGCCAGTAACACAGAGGTTTATTAGACAGCAGGAGCATGGTCTAAAACAGAGCTTGTAGGTACAGGAAACAGGACCCCTAAGTCAGGTCCATCTTGGGGAGGCAGGAAGACCAGAGCCATGTCTGGGCCCTTCCTCCATTTTCCCAGCCAGCTCCAAACGGAAACTCCCTCCAGCCATCTCACTCAGCCTCCCCCCGACTCCTCCCCCAGCCTTTGTCCAGTTTCCCGGCCAGAGGTGTCACCTGGCTCCAGCCCCCTCCTGGTTCTCATGTTACCTGCTCAGGTATTCTCCCTCAAGGAAAGTCTCCCATCCCCAATACAGACTGTCCCAGCCAAACTCCCCTGCAACCTTCCCAGGTCAACACTCCCCACTCCCTGCTGCATCACAGGCCCCCACCCAGGAGTCAAAGAAAACATTAAGAACATTCCCACTTTGTCACAACCCTCTCTGCTCCTGCCCTGGGACGCCACCCCCCCCCCCCCGGGATGCCACACCCCCTGTCACCTTTCACCCCCCTCTCACCCCGTCCGGGGGGCGCCACACCTCCCCTCATCCCGCCTGGGATGCCACAGCCCCTCTCATTTCCCCCCCTGGGATGCCACACCCACCTCTCCTCCCGCCCCGGGCTCTGCTCCCGCCCCAGGACACCCACATCCCTCCTCTCCTCCTGCCTGGGACATCATACCCCCTTCATCCCCCTCTCTGGGACACTGCACCCCCACTCTGCCCACCCCAAGATGCTGCACCCCTCTCTCATCCCCCCTGAGATGCTGCTCTTCCACCCCAGGACACCGTGGCCCCCCTGGTGTGAGCTCCGTGGGGGGCACGGTGAGTGGGGTACATGGCAGGGTGGGGTGGCAGTGCATGCCTGGCACCTGCTCTGGAGAGGGGGTACATCTGACTCTGGGGGGCCCGGCTGGCACCTCTCCCCTGAGCGCAGAGCACTTCCCCTCCCCTCTTGGTGACTCAGTGATTCCTGGGTTTGGAATCCAGCCCCTCGCTGCCTCTCCCGAGCTGTCTGCTTGCCCGGGCCCTATCATGCGGCCTGGCTCCTGGCTGGAGCCGCGTTTGCATGGAAACACTTTGCCTCATCGCATCTGATTTAAATCAAGCTGAGAGTGCGTCTAACCAGGCTTGGCTTTCCCGGGCATGGGGGCTCACGGGGGCTCGCCTAGCACTCGGGGAGGGATGGGGCAGACATTGGGGATGAGCGCCGGCGGGCAGCGTGTGTTCGGGGGCGGTTTGCCAGGGCTCAGTGAGTGCCGGGGGGGCGGCTGTTGGGGGGAGGGCTGGTGGGCCAAGGATGGGAGACTGGCCATTAGAACTGGCCATTAGAACGTCCGTCTTGAACCATGAAGAGCTGGGGGGGCTTTGCTGGGGCTAGGCCGGGGGGGCAGGAGAGATGTTTGCAGAACAAGAGCATGTTGGAACTGGGGAGAGGTGGGGAGTGAAAGGGAAGGTGAGGCAGAGACCCAGGGCTGCGAGCATCAGCCGAGCTCCATCTCTTCATTAGCTGAGATCTCCTCTCCCATGGTCTGTCTCCCCCACTTCCACTTCCCGGCTTCCAGCCCGTCCAGCCTAGCCCCTTGGCCTCCCCCTCCCACGGTGAGCTGGCATGGGGTGCCCTTGGCCCGCGACGCTCCTCTCCCTTCGCTGGTACTGGGCCGGGGAACGGGGAAGCGAACGCCAGCATCTCCGGCCCCAAATGGAGCAGGAAAAGTCATTGTCTGGCTCTGTGACGGCCGGGGGACGGGAAATGGTTTGGTGGGCGCAGCGGGGTCCCAGCCGGAGCCAGGGGGCCGCCTGCCACTCCGGGGCGGTTCGGGTGAAAATCAGAAGGCAGTGACACTTAATTCTAAAAGGCCGAGGGTTTGGAAACATCCCACCCCTGCCGGCTGCTTCCCCGGCCCAGCCAACCCCTGTGTGAACCCACGGCCTCTGGGCAGGAGCCCTGGCTAACAGAGAGGCTAGCGGGCCCAGCACTGGGGTCTGTGGGTCAGGACTGCAGGGTATTGGTGTAGCTGGATGTGGGGGAGGGGAGGAGGGAGATTTCCGGGGGGTGGGGGGGTGGGGAATCCCGAGGGGAGCAGCGGGGCTTCGGGAGGGAGGATCCCAGGAGGTTATTTCCCGCTGGTTTTGCTCTGTTCTAGGCCTAGCTGCGGGTGCCCCAAGAGATGCCCAAATGCTCCAAGCTGGCGCGTGGGCTGGGGGGGATGGAGAGCAGGGAGCTGAGCCCGGCCCTGCCAGCTGGGGACAGAGGGATGAGCTGGGGGTGGCCATAGGGGGCAGCTGCCTGGTGAGGTCCCCGGGGCTGGTGAGTGCCAAGGGCTCGGGGGCGCCAGCCTCTTCTGCGCTCACATGGATGCCCCTGCCAGGCGGGGTGGGGGGGTGACTCCCAGGGTTCGCGGCAGGTTTGGCCCCCAGAGCTGGGCTGGCTGCAGGCACAGGGGAGCCTGTCTTTGCCATCCCATCCCTGCCTCATTGCAGCTGTGGGCGGGCGCTCCTTGGCAACGCGGGTCAAGTCCCCCATCGTCCATGGGGGCCAAACACTGCTCTGGGGGGCCAGGGGCTGTGAGGTGGGGAGGTGGGCCCTGCCTTGAGGCCATTGCCTGCCCCACGGTTGCCACTGCAGGCTCTGGGGTCTTGGGCTCCCAGCTCCTTAGCTTGGGGTCTGGCCTCCCCTCATTCCCAGGCCCCCCTGCTCCGCTGGGAATCCCCCATCGCTGTGTGTGGGAGGGCCCAGGCTCCCTGTTCTCAGAGCCGCAGCCTGGAAAATCCTTCTCCTCCTTGGCGCCGGGCCCTGGCGTCCTGGCCCCGCTGGCTGCTGGGCTCCCCCGGAGATACGCACTGAGCAGCGGTCCGGGCGCCCGCCCCCGGCCCAGCTGCTGGGCGCGGCCTCAGCCCGCCTGCTCTGCAGTGCCCAGCCCCAGCCCCTGGCTCTGCGAGCAGGAAGGCCGGGGCGAGTGTAACCACATCCCGACACTCATCCCCGAGGCATCCTGGGGATTAGCTCGGGAGCGTGGGCCGGCTTAGAGAGCAGAGCTCACTTCCTCCCCGTGTGGGCGTCCGGCCAGGCTCCGCCGGCCCCGCTCAGCTTCCCATCAGGGAATGACCCGCTCCTCGGCCGCGCCCCCGGCTGTGAACACATGTGCTGGGGCAGGGAGAGGACCGGGGCCAGCCCGCCCGGCCCTTGGCTACCGGCTGCAATGTTTCCAACATGATCTCACAGGCCGGTCTTCCATGCTCGCCTCCTCCCCCCAGCCCGCACCTCCCCAGCCGCTCCCCAGCACAGCCGCTCTCCTGCCCAGCCGGGTGCCTGCAGGCCGGTCGGGGTGAGCACCTGGCATGGGGCGAGTGGTCTCTGCTGAGGCGTTGGGGCTGCCAGACCCCGGCCAGGCCCTGAGGCGTGGGGGCTGTGTGTGCTACAGGCGACAACTGCCTGCTGTAGGGTGGGTGCGGTGGGCTTGGAGGGGCGCTGCGCCTGCTCCCTGCCCCACCCCAACGGCACCTGGTGTCTCATGGGCTGGGGGCCAGTGCGGCTGGACACCTGCTCTGCCCTGGGGCGCTGCCTGCTCCTAATCTAGAGCCGGCTGCAGGAGGGTCTGAGCGGCCTGGACGGGGCTGCGCTCGTGTGCACGGGCTGCCCCGTGGCCCACGCATGCTCGCGCCCCAGCTGCCACGCTCGCTACCCTGCACCTACGCAGCCTCTCTGCTTCGGCGCTGGGCCCAGCCCATGGAGGTGCCGGCGCTGGGCTGCTCCCTGTGGGCACTCATTTCGTGTGGGAGCGTGAACAGGGCTTGGAGCACGTGGGTGTCCGGGTGCTGCTGTGTGGGTGCCCATGCGGGTGGCCGTGGCAACTGATGGTCCTTTGTTGTGTTCACAGCAGGGAGTGGATTGATGGGGAACACGCCCGCCTCGTCCTTCATGGGCAGCTTCCTCGCCAGCAGCCTGGGCTCGGCCGCCCCCACGCACCCCACGGGCCCCGCCTCGTCCCCCTCGGAGCCGGCCTACCGGGGCCCGCACTCCGGCACCTCCCAGATCTGGTTCTCGCACTCCCACGAAGGTAAGGGCTCGGGGCCCGGAGCGCCGCGGGGGAACTGGGGAGGGAGCGGGGCAGGGGAGACAGTGGGGACACAAGGAGCCCCATAGCCGCCCAGCCTCGACTCATTGCTCATTTTTTTTTTTTTTTAAATGGAGATATCCTATCTCCTAGAACTGGAAGGGACCTTGGAAGATCATCAAGTCCAGCCCCCTGCCTTCATTAGCAGGACCAAGTACTGTTTCTACCCCAGATCCCTAAGTGGCCCCCTCAAGGATTGAACTCACAACCCTGGGTTTAGCAGGCCAATGCTCAAACCACTGAGCTATCCCTCCCCTCATCCTGGCAGTGAACCAATGGCAGTGAGCTGTCTGCCTGCCCCCGGGCCATGTGTCCCCAGATGCGCCGGGCGCGTCCCGCTGCCCAGGACCACGTGTCCCCGAATGCGCCGGGCGCGTCCCGCTGCCCAGGGCCACAGGTCCTCGGATGCGCCGGGCGCGTCCCGCTGCCCAGGGCCACGGGTCCTCGGATGCGCCGGGCGCGTCCCGCTGCCCAGGGCCACGTGTCCCCGAATGCGCCGGGCGCGTCCTGCTACCCAGGGCCCGTGTCCCCGGATGTGGCGGGCACGTCCTGCTACCCAGGGCCACGTGTCCCCACATGTACACGCTCAGACGTCTCTAAGGCCTTTGATTTGGTACCACACGACATTTTGATTAAAACACTAGAACGAGATAAAATTACCCTGGTGCACATGAAATGGATTAAAAACTGGCTAACTGGTAGATCTCAAAATGTACCTGGAAGCAGGGAATCGCCATGGAGTGGGCGTGTTACCAGTGGGTCCCACAGGGATCGGTTCTTGGCCCTTCACTAGTTAACCTCTTTATCAATGACCTGGAAGAAAACATAAACTCATCCCTGATGAATTTACCGATGACACAAACGTGGGGGAGTGGGAAGTAATGCAGAGGCCAGGTCACTGAGACAGAGCGAGCGGCATCGCTTGGTAACCTGCGGGCAAGCAAACAATGGGTGTTTTAATAAGGAGAATTGTAACTGTACACATCTGGGAACAGAGCGCTGGCCATGCTGCCAGGCTGGGGGGCTCTGCCCGGGGGAGCAGCGACTGTAAAAGATTTGGGGTGTTTGGGGGGGAATCAGCCAGACGTGAGCTCCCAGTGCGACACTGGCCAAAAGCGCCGATGGGCTCGTGGGATGCACAAGCGGGAATCTGGAGGAGGCGCAGAGAGGTTATGTCACCGTGTACTGGGCACTGGTCCGACCCCTGCTGGGATCCTGTGTCCAGTTCTGGTGCCACAATTCAAGAGGGATGCGGATGAATCGGAGACGGGGCAGAGAAGAGCCACGAGAATGATCAGAGGGTTAGAAAACCTGCCTTGTAGTGACGGACTCCAGGAGCTCGGTCGATTTAGCATAACAAAGAGAAGGTTCGGGGGGGACTGGATCCCAGTCTGGAAGTACCGACCTGGGGAGCTTGGATAACGGGCTCTTCAGTCTAGCAGGGGAAGGTCTCACACCATCCTGCGGCTGGACGCTGAAGCTGGACCCAGTCAGCCTGGGAATAAGGTGGACGTTTTTAACGGTGAGAGTAACTAAGCACAGGAACGGTTCCCCAAGGGGCCTGGTGGATTCGCCCTCACAGGCAATGTTGCAATGAAGGCTGGATGTTTGCTGAAAGCTCTGCCTAGGGATTGTGTGGGGCCGGTTTCTGAGTCTGGCCTGCGTTATCCAGGAAGTCAGACGAGATGATCACATCGGTCCCGTCTGGCCTTGGAATCTATAAATCTGTGTGCCGGCTGCTCCCCCGGCTGCGGGTCCCCAGATGTGCCGGCTGCCCCCTACGGCTGCACATCCCCAGATGTGCCGGCTGCCCGCCCCAACTGCACGTCCCCAGATGTGCCAGGTATGTGTCTCTGCCCGGCTGGCTGTTTGGCCCCGCCCCTCAGTTGGGTTAGCTGTGCCTTAGGAGAAGGGCGAGGGTGACTTTACTGGCCCCAGCAGGGTGCTTTCGGTAACCCCCCCTCTGGTTCCCATCCCAGGGGATGAGTGCATCTGGAGGGTGGGGTGGCGCCGAAGGAGTTAAGGCTTTGCAGGCCTGGCTCTCGGCACGGCTGGCATGCGGAGAGGTAATTGCAGTTGGCAGCGTGAGTGAGCGGCGGGCTCTGTGCCGCTGGCACCTGGCTGCCCTGTAACGCGACGGTTCCTGCAAATCAAGTGTTTGGAGAGGCGATGAGGCAGGCGGGATGGGGCGGGGCGGGGGGGATGTTCCCTGCAGCCCTCTCGCCCTCCTGGGGCCTGTGTGTCTCTGGCTGGGGGGTTGGCGTGACGGGGCTTGGAGGGGCACGACGCTCAGGGACCTGACTGCTCAGGACTGAAAAGAGAGAGCTAGGCCGGCGTGGGCAGGGGAGTCCAGTACAGCTGTGCCAGGCCATGCCTTGCCCCCCCCCCCCACGACAGTACCTGGCAGTGCCAGCTCCCACCATGGCTTGTGTGATGTGCACAAACAGGGACTGGGGCCAGTCAGACTCATGCCACTTGTGACCATTGGGATGTGGAACCTGCTTTGCCAGCTCGCTGGGCCGGGCACCCTCCGGGCAGCCCCTCTCTGTGCTGTGCAGGGCCTGGCGCTTCCCAGGCAGTGTGAGCTGGGCCTGGGCAAACGGGAGCTTTGGCCAGCAGCTCACTAGGTCGCAGAGCAGCTCGGGAGGGGGGTCTGTAGCAGGCTGGGGTGGGGGGCCAGGTGCCAGGAAGCAGCGCTGGGAGCAGCCGGCATAACCGACGCCAGGCTCTGAGCTGCAGGTGCCTGCAGCGCTGGCTGCCACGGGGCCCGATCTCCGCGATAAGCAGCAGGGGCTCCAGGGGAAGGGAGAGGGGCCTTTGGGTGGGTGGAGGAGTGAATGGCCCCTCCCCCCTTCCAGAAGCAGCCCGGGGTGCAGGGGTGACCCCAGCCTTTCCCCTCACCTAGCCCAGCCGGAGTCACTGCCCCAGGCTCCCGGAGCGGGGCTGGGGTGCGAGCGCCCACTCGGGGGCTGGCGCCTGTCCCTGCCCCCCATCGCCTGCTCATCAGCTCAGAGCCTCTGTGGTTAAACCGGCGACACCCCGGCTTCCTGTGCCACTAACGGCCGGGGGGAGGGGGATCCTGCTACCGCAGACTGGGGGGGGGCTCCTGGCTCAGCCCCCCAGCCACGCTGCTCTGCGTCATGGGGGTTGTGCTGGGGAGATGCAGCCTGCCTGCCCCCCCCACTGGCCCCAGGGAACTGGTTCACTCACTGGTGGGGAGCAGCACCCCCAGTGCCCACCCTGGGCTGGGCCAACCCCCAGAATTCACGTCCCATCCCGGCTCACTCCCTAACCGCAGCCTGCCACCCCCTCCCCTGAAGAACCACTCCTCTCAGCCCCCTGTTGTACCCCACTGGACGGCTGGCTCCTTTCTCCAGCCTCTCCCCCTGCCCTGCCAGCTCTGATGGTGCCCCTCAATCCTGACCCGCACCCCCTGCTAGCCCAGCCCTGCCCCCTAAACTCTGCTGGTGCCCCCCACTCCCGACCTGCAGCCCCCTGCTAGCCCAGCCCTGAGCTGCCCCTCAATCCCGACCCGCACCCCCTGCTATCTCAGCCCTGCCCCTAATCTCTGCTGTTGCCCCCCACTCCTGACCTGCAGCCCCCTGCTAGTCCAGCCCTGCCCCCTAAACTCTGCTGGTGCCCCCCACTCCTGACCTGCAGCCCCCTGCTAGTCCAGCCCTGCCCCCTAATCTCTGCTGGTGCCCCCCACTCCTGACCTGCAGCCCCCTGCTAGTCCAGCCCTGCCCACTAAACTCTGCTGGTGCCTGACACTCCTGACATGCAGCCCCCTGCTATCCCAGCCCTGCCCCCGCCCCAGTGCTGACGGTGCCCCTCACTCCCAACCCGCAGCCCTTTGCTGCCCTTTCTCCCCTCCCTCCCCCCCACCTGGGTTTGGTGCTGAGTCTGTGGTGTCCCCACCTGATCCCTGTCCAATGAGCTGGGTCAGCGCCGGGAAGCGAGGGAGATGCAGAGTTAAGGAGCGAGGAGCGAGGTGGTATTGGCAGGGTGCCCTGGCACTGAGCCCGGCTGCTAGTTTGAACTAGTGCCAGTTGGCTTCCGGCATGCCGGGGCTTGCTCAGCGCGTCGGCGGTGGGGGGGAGCGCACGGCTGCCTGAGCAGGATCACGAGAGGGGCAGCCTGGCCGAGCACCGGCGGCTAATGAAGCTGAAAGGGGCCGGGCGCGGCGTGGGGTTCAGAACTCAGCCTTCCGGGAGGGCGCCTGCGCCCGGCTCGCTGGGCACCCGGCTGCCGTCCGCCCTGTTGCGCTAGAGGGAAGCAGAGAGGGGGGCTCACAGTGGGGGCTGGGTGGAAAGGGGGCAGCAGGGTGGGAAGGGGCATGGGTCTGCGGGAAGGGGGGCGGGAGAAGATGGGGCTGCAGGCGCCGGGGGTAAAGCCTTGGCATCTCACCGCAGGGCCCATGAGCTGGCATCTCGGCTTTGTTCACCCAGTCTGGCGGGTCTCCGTGTGGGGCCCATTGGGGTGGGGCAGGGTAGAGGGGCGGAGGTGTGCGATGGGGCTGGCATTGGTCTGTCTCTCTCTGCAGGCCCAGGTTCGACCTCGCTGCGCAGAGGGGCAGGATGGGGCCTCTGGATCTCGGCAGGGCGCAGCATCCCAGCCCCAGCTTGTGGGAATTTCCAGCTCCGCACAGACCTGCTGGGCCCCACTGCGCCGGCTTCCCTGGGAGGCCCTGAGCCCTGGACCAGAGGGGTGGGGTGTGGATGTGTCCCATGGCTGGAAGCCGGGGAGCCACCAGCAGCAGTAATGGGGAGAGGATGGGCTGGCCGGGGTGTGTGCCGGATGTCCGCCCCCGGCGGAGGCAGGTGGGGCTGGTGACCCCAAGGGTAAGAGTGAGTCCCATAGGAAACCTCTAAAAAGGTGCGGGGAGGGGTCCAGGCCAGGGCCGGACAGACACAGGTGGGGTCCGGGTCAGAGTCTGGGGTGAAGGGTGGGCCTTGTTCCCCCTGCAGGGAGATGTGCTGGGGGTGAGCAGAAGGCCTGGGGTGGGGACACTGAATTGCCCTGGGGGTTCCCTGCTCCCACGAATTCGAGCTCAGGACGGCTTGCCCCGTGAGCCGGAAGCTGAGACCGCAGCAATTCATGTCACTTGTTGGCTGGTTGGCCGGTGCCCCATTCGGACTGGAGGGGTCAGCCGCACCGGGAGGGAGTGCAGCAAATTCACTGGGCCCAGTCCCATCAGCAGCTCTGGGTCCCTGGAGGGCTGGAAGGAGGTGGGGGGGCCACCGGAGTTGCAGCAGCTGCCCTGCCCCGCAGCAGGCTGTGTGTGGGGCTGTCTGCATTGCCCCCAACCCCAGCGTGTTCGGGGGATGGGGCGGGGGGCCTGGGAAACTCTGTCAAGCATGTGTCATGTGTGATGTAAATGGTGTGTGTGGGGGGGTCAGTTCTTAAAGGGAAAGCAGCCTGGTCTCTGGTTCAGAGTTCAGAGCCGGGAGGGGGGAGGGCCGTTCTAGGGTGTTGCCCCAGCGGGGCGCCCTCTGCACAGAGAACCCTGGGGGTCTAGTCCTGGCATCATCTGCCCCCCACTCCCATTGCAACTGCCTGTCAGGAACCTGGTGGCCCTCGCACCAGCCCCCCATCCCACCGGGGGGAGGGGAATCACCCAGGGCCTTCTGCCACTGTCGGACATTTGCTGAAGCGCTTTACGACTGGACAGGGAAGTTGCCTCACCTACCACTGAAATGCAGCCACCTCTGGGCTGCCACGCAGCAGCTGTTTAACCGCTCACAGCAATGCAGCTAGGACAAGGAGTGAGGGCGCCAACGTACCCCGCTGAAGCTGCGGGTGAGCTTGAGGCAGCAGGATGGAATTGCCCCGTTGGGATCTGGCCAGGGTGCAGACACTGACGCCCTAGCTCAGGCGGAGGTTGAATGACCGCAGGCTTCCTGGGTTTGCTGCCCCTGGGAGGGACGACCCTGCACAGCTCAGTGTCCCAGCCGAGGGCTTGGGGCCAGTGTGCATTGTGCCTCCGAGCCCCCTGTGTGCCCAGGGCTTGGGTCTATGTCTCTGGGCCCTTTGCCAGGCACTGGCTCCGCTCAGCCCCGCTCGCCTGGCCGCCTGGTGACCAAGGCTCCCAGCAGGGACAGGTTGGGCCCCCCCGGGCCTGCAGCAGCTTCTCACCAGCAGCCCGGTGTGAGCAATGCCCCAGGGGTGTCCAGGCTGCGAGTGTGCACACGGACGTGGCTCTGGGCCGGTGTACGCCTGCCCCCCCAGTCTGGGCTCTAGGCTCCCCTCGCACGCCAGGAGTGGGTATGTTCCCGTGCCCAGGCTGATGTGTGTGGGTTATGGCTGTGCTCACGTCACTGTGTGTCCGTACACATGTCCATGTGTGTCTGTGTCCATCCTCGTGTGCATGGCCTGGTTGGGTGTGTGCTGCACGACTGTGCATATGCCTATGTGCTCGTGCGCGTATATAGCTGTGGGTGTGGGTGTGCTCACGCGTGTGCATTTGGGCATGTTGTATCCACACTTGCTGCGTTCCCCCATCCCCCCTCCTCCCCCTCCCGGTCCCAGGTGCCTGCTGTGCGCACACAGCTCTGGGTGAGCTCCCTGGCAGGGCTGCGCGCTCAGGTTTCGGTGCATAACCTCGTTCGTCTTTGAAGCATGTGCCAGAGATGAGGTCGGGAGTTCTGAGCCGCATGCTGCAGGGAAACCCCTCCCATCCCCCGCAGTTGTGTGTGTGCTCCCCCTCCCCCCCAGCCTGAGCCAAGACCTCTGAGGCTGGGCAGGTGCCACTCACTCCCACTGCCCCTCTCTGAGCCACAGCCCAGCCTGGGGGGCTTCCCTGGGCCACTCGCTGGGGCTGGGAAGTGTGACTGGGGCGGCCCTGCCCTGGGGGAGGGCTGGATTTGACCCCTCAGTGCCCAGTGCAGTCAACTGGTTGAGGCTGGGCTGGGCCAAGCTGGCAGAAGCTCTGTTTGGATCTCCTGGGTCCTCGACTGCCCCAGTGCCCCCTTCGCCTGTGGGCAGAGATGGGCGCACAGGTGTCCCGAGACAGGCGCTGCTGCCAGCGGCAAGGGATTCTGGGTAACCGGAGAATGCCTGGCTGAGGCCGCTCTGCCCTGCCCCAGAGAGCTTGGTGAGCCGGAGCTCAGACCCCTGGAGACCCCCCTCCAGGCTCCCTCCCCCACCACTGCACCTGCACCTCAGCCAACTGCCCCGCACCCGCTCCCCTGCCTGCCTCCTGCAGAGGGCGACAGTGGCCCGGCGCCTTGCAGACGAGGCATGTGACTGGGAGTCGGCTCCTGGGTTCTGGTCCCAGCTCTGTTGCAGACACTGCGTGACCTCGGGCAGGTCACATCATCTCCCTGTGCCTTGGTGTCCCCACGGCGGGGCGGGGGCAGCGACCCTGAGCACGCAGCGAGGCGAGGAGCTGGGTGAGTCCCCACCACTACAGAGCGGTACCAGGGAAGACACCTGGGGCCACGGAGGCTGCATCCCCCTCCTGGGAGAGCATGATGGCAGACCTGGCCAGCGTGGGGGGCAGACCTGGCCATCATCTCTGCAGGGCAGCAACATTGGCAACCAGAGCTGGTGCCCCCTCCCCCATTGCACCAGGGCATCCCTGGGAGATGCAGAGATTCGGGGCCTGCACTGGCCCCCATGGGAGGACACAGCACAGAAGCCTGGCGGGACTGGGGGTGGGGTGGGGAGAGACGTGGGGTGACGGCAGGAGGTCAGGCATCTGGGCCTGAGGAATTTACAGACTTCTGTTGACTGAAATGAGGGCCAGTAAAACTTTTAACAGCAGCTGATGAAAGAGGGACAGCTGCTGGTGGGCCGTGCCCCGCCCCGCCCCATGGCACAGCCCCAGGGGACCGCGGGTGCAGCACGGGATGAAGGTGGCATTGGAGCGGGCAGAAGAGTGCCGCTGACCACGCAGTACTGGATGTTATCGAGGGTCGTTCTGCTCTGACTGGGGCCAAAGGGAAGAGATGCCGGGGTTTAGACGGGGGCTGACAGGCCTCAGGCTGGAGCAGCGCCGGCAGAAAAGCAGCATCCTCGTTAGCTCCATGTGGAGGCTGGGCAACCCTTCCTTTGCTGTTTCCCGACTTCGCTGCTTTCTGGGCATTGTGCTGGCAGGTTTGGGTGCGGGCTGGGCTAGCCAGCCGCTGCTCTCGGGGGTGTAACGGGCGAGATCCCCCGTTCCTCCCTGGGCAATGGGGCTGTCACCATGCGGGGGAGAGGGGGTGCTCGTGGCCTAGCGGTGAGCACTGCTGTGTGCCCAGAGACAAGCGAGAACTGCCCAGTTGCTTTGGCGGATCAGACAACGCTCGTGCCAGCGCCAGCCCCAGGGCGCTGAGGGCTACGGCAGGGCTTGAGTGGTGCCAGGGGTTTGTGTGGGCACAGGTCCTGGTGCATGGAGAAATACCAGGTGCCCTGGCCTGGGAGAGCACGGGGGAGGCGCAGCGCAATCCCCGTCCAGCTTGCAGGGGCAAGCGCACAGAAGCCAGCGAGCTGAGCACTCACATGCACTCACGTGCCTGGCCGGTTCGCTCCCCCTCTGGTGAGGGCTGATGGGGGCGCTGGACAGACGTGCCAAGAGGGGATCGGATGCGGGGGGGGACATTGTGCGATTGCAGGTGCGCTGACCAGATCTGCCCCCACCGCAAGACTGGTCTCCGGGGGATTGATTGAAACCCAACGGGGCCATGTCCTCTCCGCTGGTCCTGCCTTGCCCCCGTGTCACCCCAGCGCCTGCGCACAGTGGGCTGAACCCCAACATGGGGACGGGCCCAGGTGCGAATGGCGGGGAAGGCATCATGTCACCGGCGCGCGAAGGCCCCAGGGCGATCTCCCACCGGCCATAGCGGGGTGGGGAGGAGCTGACTGACTGCTGGCTCTGGGACCCCCGTTCAGAGCTCCGACAGCAGCAGCCCGCCAAAGGGGAAGGGCCAGGAGCCTGGCTTGTCCATGCAGGCTTTGGTGTTCCTGTGGCCTGTCTGGGGAGGTGCCCAGAGGCTAGGGGGATGGGCAGCCGGGCGAAGCCTTGCGACAGTGTGTGTGTGTGTGGGGGGGGGGGATACCATTTACCGAGGGCTTCCCGTGATCTGCCTGCGTGTCTCTGCACACTCGCTCCCTCTCTCTCTCCAGCTCCGGGGTACCCCAGGTTCTCGGGGAGTCTGGCCTCCACCTTCCTGCCCATGAGCCATTTGGATCACCATGGAAACAGCAACGTCCTCTACGGCCAGCATCGGTTCTACGAAAGCCAGAAAGCAGGTACCAGGAGGGGCTGGGGCAGGGCCTGGAGTCTGCACCCCAGCGCCCGGGCTCCTGGGCCCCAAGGCAATGGGCGGGGAGGGGCTACCGGGGCACCCTGGGAGGGGACCAGCCAAGCCCAGGAGGGAAGAGGCAGGAAGCCACCTGGACTTCTTGACACGAGCCTGTGCCCCGCGAGAGCCTCCTGCTGGGGATTTGGCGCCAGTGGAGTGGGGCTGGTTACCCCAGCTGATGGGGAGACGCCCCCGGTCCCTGTCTGGAGAGTCCTGCCCCGCTGCGTGGCAAAGGAAGGGCCGAGCCCCCTGGCCGTGGCAGGAGGGAGCAGCACACAGGCACACAGCAGGGAGCCGGCCTGGGCAGTGCGGGCCGTGGGTCGGTTTGCGATGCCCCGGCCTGGCCCATAACCCTGCGCTGGGAGGGATTTGGGCAACAGGCTGATTTTTTACAGCCACTTGGACCAAAAAGTGGGGAACTTCTGGCGGGGGGTGGGAGGGTCTGGGGGGGGGACATGATTTGTGGAGTTGTTGTGGGGGAGGATTAATGGAAGTGGCGGTTCTGGGTTGGGAAGGTTGGGGGTGTTGGGGGCAGGGAGGACTGAGGGATGGGGGCTGGGATGAAGGGAGCTGGGATGAGGAGTGGATTGTGGGGCTGGGGGGGGCTGGGATGAAGGGGGCTGGGATGAGAAGTGGATTGTGGGCCTGGGAAGAAGGGTGCTGGGGCAGGGAGGATTGGGGGCTGGGGGGCTGGGGTGAGGGGGGCTGGGGTGAGGGGAGGATTGTGGGGCTGGGGGGGGCTGGGATGAAGGGGGCTGGGGCAGGGAGGATTGTGGGGCTGGGATGAGGGGAGGAGTGGGGGGCTGGAGGGCTGGGATGAGGGGGACTGGGGCGGGGAGGATGGGGCGGCTGGGATGAGGGGGAGGATGGGGGGCTGGGATGAGGGGTGCTGCCGGGGTGGGCTCTAGCACTGCTGAGGTGACTGTCATGGCGCTGAGACGTCGGGTGCCTCCTGTGGGCGATGCCGGGGGCTGCTGCGCAGAGCAGGGTCAGCAGGGCCTGGTGGCGGGCGAGCTCCGCGGAGGGAGCCAGCGTCCAGCCAAGCCGGGGCCGTGTCCCAGGCCCCGCAGGGAGGCGGGCGCCCATCGCTGCAGAAGGCCCCGCGCTCACCGGCTGCGTTTGCCCCCCAGATAACTTCTACCTGCGGAACCTGCCGGCCCAGCCCACCCTGCTGTCAGCCAACCACAACTTCCCCACCATTGCCCGAGCAGCCCCCGGCCACCCCATCGGGTCCTGCAGCCGTGACCGCGAGGCCAGCCACGGGCAGAAGAACCACAAGGAATACGACCGCTACCTCCTGGCCAAGGAGAAGGCGGGCAAGGGGGAGGCCAAGGAGAGGCTGGGGGAGGAGGACGTGAAGGAGCGGCACAAGCTGGTGCTGCCCATGACGCCCGAGGGGCACTGTAAGGAAGGGGTCCACCAGAGGAGCTCGTGCGAGAACCGGGCCAAGCACCTCAACTCCTGCCTGCTGAACTCCAAAATGCTCAATGGCGACGCCCACAAGGCCGTGCTGCCTAGCTGCACGGGCGGCGCCCTGCCCCGCCCCGCCGGCATGGCCCAGAGCCGCTGCCCCAAGGACATGCTGAGGTCGGAGCGGGAGCTGGCTCCCCACGAGTCGCCGCAGCCCTACAGCGAGTGCCTGGAGCGGCGCCAGATGCTGCACCACTCGGTCTCCTACACCGTCCCGTCCAGCCTGCCCGCCATCCCGCCCCCGCTCAGCACCTCGGCCGCCACCTTCCCCTGCCTGCAGCTCCACTCCAGCCCCGACGGGCTGTGCCCCTTGCAGGACAAAGCTGGGCGGGAGCTGAAGCTCAGCGGGGCCACGTTCGTGCCGTCGGTGGGACACTTGACCGACAAGAGCAGGTCTTTCCAGGTGGCGGCCGAGGCCTGCAGCCTGGAGCGCGGCGAGGCCAAGGAAAGGCACGAGATGAGCTCGGAGCACACGGGCGCCTACGGGAACTCCTTCCACCATCTCAAGGCGGAAGGCAAGGTGGACCGGAGGCTGGAGTGGGCGCAGAGCTCCAACGCCCGGCTGAAAGGCCTGGAGTACCTGAACAGCGCCGGCTCCGAGGCCCCCTTCCCCAGCCTGCCCCAGGCGCCCAAGGGCGGCCTGGAGAAAGGCAGCTACTTCGAGATGGCGCCGTCTCAGGACTGCTCCCGCGCCAGCCACCAGGACGCCCTGTGCGTCAAACTCAGCCAGTCCTGCTGCACTTTAGACAAGAGCTCCAAGGAGTACCAGGGCCAGAGCCAGAGCGTGCAGAAGGTGGCGCGGATACGGCACCAGCAGCACGTCCCCCCGGAGCTGGAGCTGGCGGGGAGCGGCTCCGAGGCCAGGAGGAAGGCGATGGGCTACAATGGAGCCCCTCTGCCCCCCTGGGGCGTGCAGGGGCAAGGCGCGCCCATGTCCATGGGCGAGGAGAGGAAGAGCTCCTATCTCGACCCCTTCAGCACCAGTTTGCAGCAGGCTGCGCTAATGACTCAGGGCTCGGTGCTGAGCCAGGACACACAGAGCCCCCCCGACGAGGTGTCGGCCATGAAGAACCTGCTGAAATACAGCAACCAAGCACTTACCGTGGGCCAGAAGGCCCCCTTCGTGGGGCTGGGCACCATCAAGGGCAGCTGCGCTCAGCAGGACGGGAAATTCCAGGCCGGGAAAGGGCAGCAGGAGCTGGAGCGGCCGGACTGCGCCCGCAGCAGAGACCATGAGCTGGCCCACGGGGAGGGCGAGGTGCGGCAGCCGCCCGTGGGCATCGCTGTGGCGGTGGCGCGACAGAAGGACACGCTGAGCCGGCCGGAGCCCTCGTACGGCACCAACTCCAGCCGGCAGAACAGGGTGACCATGGGCCTGAAAGGTAACGGGGCCAGGCCGGCCACGCGCCGCCCTAGGCGGGAGGCTGTCTCTGGGGTGGGCAGCCCCAGGCCTGGGAGGAGCAGCAATGGGGGTGGTGTCCGCAGGGCTGGTGGGGGGAGGGCACTTCCCAGAAACCACAAGCGTCCGGTTCTTATGGCCAGCCGGCATTGCCCAAAGTTCACGGCCCCAGTGCCTCTGCCCGGAGCCCCGCTGGAGAGGAGCACGGCCAGTCCCAGGGAACCCCACACTCACGCCTGCTGCCCTCCACATGCTGCCCCGTCCCCTGGGCCCCACCCGTCAGCCCCTCTTTGTATGCTTCCATCCCCTGAAGCCCAGTGTGACCCTCAGCTGAAATGACCCCTCTCCCCGCTATTCCATCCTGAGCCCTCCCCATCACAGCTCTGCCAGTCAGTGCCCCTGCTAGCCCAACCCTGCCCCCCACAGCCCTCCCGGTGCCCCTCGGTCCCGACCCATAGCCCCTGCTAGCCCAGCCCTGCCCCCCACAGCCCTCCCGGTGCCCCTCGGTCCCGACCCATAGCCCCTGCTAGCCCAACCCTGCCCCCCACAGCCCTGCCGGTGCCCCTCAGTCCCAACCCATAGCCCCTGCTAGCCCAGCCCTGCCCCCCACAGCCCTGCCGGTGCCCCTCGGTCCCATCCTTCGGCCCCACTCTGTTTCCCAGCCCTGTGGAGAGCACACGTCAGCCCCAGCTGGGGGGTGAGATGGGCACAGGCAGGGGCAGGCTGAGACCCACGGGATGAACGTGGGAGCCCAGGGTGAGAGGCGGATGCCCGGCCCGCACCCCTGAGTGAGGGGTGCGGGATCCTGTCCCTCACGTTTCTCTCTCATCCTGTAGCCGGCTCAGCACGACCCATGCACGTCATCGACCTGGAGGCGGAGGAGGAGCGGAGCCGCCTGTGCGAGGAGCGGCTGGGGATCACGGGCCGAGAGCTTCTTCTCCAGTAAGGAGCCAGCGCACCCTGGCCCACGCCGGCAGGAGAGTCAGGCTGGCTGGCCTCCCCCACCCCCTCCGGGGCTGCCCGGATCCCACGTCCCCGGTATTTCTCTGCCCTGGGTCTTAAATGGGCCGTGGGTGGCCCCCAAGGCCTCCGGGTCCTGGCTGGAGCGGGGCCAGTAACGGGCTGGGTGGGTGCCAGAGGAGGGCCAGGCTGCACCGAAGTCTCTAGCGTCATTCTACAAACCTTGGGCCCAATTCTGAATGGTGCAGAGCGCTGGCAGCTCTTGCTGGGGTCCCCAGGTCGCAGCTGCGAGGAACAACAGGAGGAGGCAGTAATCTCGGAGCTGGACGCAAACCCTGTCACTCCCAGATCCTGCAGCTCCAGGGCCGGGCAGCGCAGGCCAGGGGTGCAGGGCACCAGGACACCTGGGTTCCGCTCCCAGCTCTGCCATGGTGTGGCCTTGGGTGGGCGTCTGTCGGCCCCCCCATTTCCCACCTGTAGAGGTGGGTGGGGCGGATGCTCCCTGGGAAGTACTTTGCCCCTGGGATGTGCATGGAGCCCAGCGCACGCCCCTGGCTCAGGGCCCAGCGTGGGACTCACCTGGCAGCTGGCCCTGGGCAGGTGCCTCGGGCTGGCTGGACGAGGCAGAGGGAGCCCAGAGCCGGCTGGACAAGTGACTGCCGTGGCATATGCCTGGAACCATGCCTGGGGCAGCCAGGTGCCCGCGTTGTCAGCAGGCACCGTGTCTCTGTTTCCAGCGATGGGGGCAGCTGTGGGGAGCAATGGGCACCGTCTCACCCTGTTCTGCGTCTCCCCTTCGCTTTGCAGGGAGAACAAGGACCTCGTGGACTTTGCCAGGATCCACCCATCCAGCGGCTGCCCGGGCGACCTCACCCCCCACCTCATGATCGCAGGCGGCTCCTCCCTCCAGGCCGGCCAGTTGGGAGGGGACCCCGCAGCCCACGCGCACCCGGCCCACACGCACTGGCTGCCCCGGACGCGCAGCCCCTCCATCTGGATGGGGGGGCACTCGTACGGTCAGTGCAGGGCGTGGCCGGCTGGCTGCTGCTGGGGAGACGGGGCTGCTGGGCTTCGCTCCAGGTCTTTGGGTGAATCTATGAACAGGATTGGGCCTGGGCATCACTGGGGCTGGGCATGCTGCCAGCCACGCACCTCTGGTGGTGCCCCTCCATCCCCGACTGCACCCGCCCTGGCCTCCCGTACGCAGGCACTGTGGATCGGCGCCAGGGCTTGCTGGGGTTACAGACTCCTCCGGCTCCTGCTCTCACTCCGCTCCCAGCAGCCGTGGTCTGGGCGTCCCAGCTGCCGCACGGAGCCTGGCGTGTGGCCCGTGGGCTCGCTGCCCAGCCCGGCTCTGTCACTGACAAGTCCCTGGGTCTGGCCACGGTGCCAGCCCGCTAGAGCGGGGCCCTGGGAAGGTGCCTCTGGCTACGCCAGCCCCCGTGACCCTTCTGTGTTTGTTCCCTCCACAGGCATCAGCCACCCGGCCTTGCATCAGAACCTGCCGCCCGGCTTCCCAGCCTCCATGCCCAGCACCATGCAGTCCGTGTTCCCCCTTCCCCAGGATCCCCCAGCGCAGCTCGTCATCCTGCCCACGGAGCCGTCAGCCCACGGCGCCCCGCACACGCTGGGTAAGGGCAGCTGCCAGGGGAGACGCTGCCCCCTGCGGAGGGTGGGCCCAGCGCCTGGCTCCCTGGCTGGGCTTGTCCCTCTCGCCCGGGTTCCCTCAGCAAAGGGCTTGTCAGGGAGGGGGGCCTGGCAGGGCTGCGCCGGGTGGCCCCTACCCCACGGGCTCTGGTTGGCCCAGGGCGAGGGGCCGCGGCTGCTGAGCTGATCCCCTGCTCTCTCTCGGCAGCTGATGTTATGGACCAGGCCTCGCTGTGGCCGCCCATGTACCCGGGCCGGGGCCCCAGCTCCCACCTGCAGCACGCGGGCCAGCTCCCCGTCTACTCGCGCTCGCAGTTCCTCCGGCAGCAGGAGCTCTACGCCCTGCAGCAGCAGCAGCGGGCGGCCCAGGCGCTGGAGCTGCAGAGGCAGTCGCAGATCCAGGTCGGGGGCAGGGAGCCGGGGGGAAGGGTGAGGGGGGGTTCAGAGGAGGGTGGTGCAGGTCCCCTGCCCCTCCTAGCCCCTGGCAGCCTCACGCCTGGGGAGCCGGCACTGGGCAAACTGGGCTGGGGCCATCTGGTCTCTCCGGGGTGGGTGTCAGGCTAGGGCGTGAGGCCAGTTTGTCTGGGGCATAGGGCTGGGCCCTGGGACTGACCTGTCTGGGGCGTGGGGCTGGGCCCTGGGACTGACCTGTCTGGGGCGTGGGGCTGGGCCCCGGGACTGACCTGTCTGGGGCGTGGGGCTGGGCCCCGGGACTGACCTGTCTGGGGCGTGGGGCTGGGCCCTGGGACTGACCTGTCTGGGGTGTGGGGCTGGGCCCTGGGACTGACCTGTCCGGGGCTGGGCCCCGGGACTGACCTGTCTGGGGCGTGGGGCTGGGCCGTGGGGTGACCTGTCTGGGGTGTGGGGCTGGGCCCCGGGACTGACCTGTCTGGGGTGTGGGGCTGGGCTGTGGGGTGACCTGTCCAGGGCTGGGCAGTGGGGCTGACCTGTCTGGGGTGTGGGGCTGGGCTGTGGGGTGACCTGTCCGGGGCTGGGCCATGGGGCTGACCTGTCTGGGGCGTGGGGCTGGGCTGTGGGGTGACCTGTCTTGGGCTGGGCCATGGGGCTGACCTGTCTGGGGCATGGGGCTGGGCTGTGGGGTGACCTGTCCGGGGCTGGGCCGTGGGGCTGACCTGTCTATGTCCTGGCCCCACAGCGGAAGGTGGAGGAGCAGCCTGCCGAGCTGGACGAGCCAGGCCCCGAGAAGCCCCTCAAGCCGTCCCATAAACCAGTTGCCTTAACGCCCCCCACCAAGGGCCTCTCCTCGCCGGCCCCCTGCCCTGCCAAGCTCTCACCCTGCTGCCACTCGCCCGCCCTGCGGCATCCATCGAAATGCCCCTCGGTGCATCCTGCTGCCCCCTGCACTTTACCCGTCTGCCCGGCGCCCAGCTCGGCCATTGCCCCGCGCTCCCCGCCCGCCAGCCCCAGTCCCTCGCCCAGCTCCAAGAGCAACGAAGCGGAAGACAAGCGGGTGGAGGGGCAGCCGCCCCGGGGCTACCCCAAGTCGCTGGAGCCAGGTGGGGTTCGCGCCGGGGCTGGGCTGGAGGGGAGCCATAGGAGTGCTGGGGCCTGAGCCCTGAGACAGACAGTGGGGCCAGCCCCCCATTCGTGTGTCTCAGGGCAGTCCTGTGGGGTGGGGAGCTGGGCTCTCTGGCTGTGGGGCAGGGGGAGGCCATGCTGAGGCCCTGCTCCAGCCCTGGGCAGAAGGATCCAACTTTGTCAGGACAGCAGCTGGGCACCGTGGTGATGAGGCCAGTGGGGTGGGGGGAGCTCAGGGCCACCGGGGGCAGGATGAGGTGCCCGGGTGGCCCTGGTTCTCCATGCTGGGATTGGGGGGGAGGGGTTGGCAGTCAGCCCTGTTTGTGAGAGAGAAGCCGAAGGGGGCATGTGGGGCGTCAGCGAGGCCAGAGCCTCCCCGTCCCGTGCGGCCCGCCATGGGGTGACCCAGTGCCAGGGCAGGCAGAGGGGCTGGAGCCGATTGGCACCCGCTGGGGAACCGGCCCCAGGAATCCACCAGGCGCTTGTGGGGCCGTATGTGCGTCCCGCTGCCCGAGCTCCCTCCCTGTGCCAGCCGAGCTGCCCGCTGGCCCTGCCAGCCCTCAGACAAGGGCATTTAACTCCGCTGGCATCGCCGCCAGCGTTTACATTGGAACCATGTGTTGGACGTAGCATCTGGTCCCAGGGTTGCCACGGGGATGCCCGCCAGCAGGGTTAATGGGGCACAGTGCCTGTGCTGAGCCAGCTCCCATTCCCCAGCCGTGGCTAAGGCCTGCCTGCCGAACCGGAGCATTGGTGGGGGGGCCTGGCCCGCCTGGGGGGCTACCTGGGATCAGAGGGGCCTATCGAGTCATCCCACGCACCCCCCTTGTCCCAGCTGGGGAGGCACAGACCTGGCAAATGCATGGGCCAGTTAGACACGTCCCCTGGGCCCCTGCCGGCTCGGGGCTGGGGTTCCCCAGGCGGGCAGACCCCAGGCGCCTCTGACCAGCTGGCAGGCCCACGAGGCTCATGGGAAAGGGCGGGGGGAACATCTAAGCGAGGGCCTAAAGGGAGGGAGACCCCCAGACGCTGAGTAGGATGGCGGGGGTCAGAGCCCCCTCCTGGAGAGCGTCAGGGGTTGGGCTGGCCCCTGGCGCTGTGGGGCACGTGGTCCCCTCCCCTGCCCTCCCTGACTGTGCTGCCTTGCTCCGCAGACCTGCCGCCTGGATACAGCTACCCTGCCGTCAGCATGGGCTACTCCTCGCCGCTGGCCGTGCACGCCGCCGAGCCGGCCGACCCCGACACTATGCAAAGCGTCTCCCCGGCGGCCGAGCCCGAGCAGTCCCGGACGTTCCCTCCCACGGAGGAGCCGTGCCGGGCCAGCGCCGCGGCCGTGCTGGAGGAGGCCGGGCGGGCGGTGCAGGGCGCCACGGCCGAGCCCAAGGCCCAGGCTGTCATGGGCCAGCATCTCCACCACCTCCTCCTCCCCCCGGGGCAGGCCTCCGGGGAGCTGGTGGGGGCAGCGACGGGGCGGGGCCCGGCGGAGGAGCTGGGAGAGACGCCCTATGGCCCAATGCTGGGGGGGCCCGGCTTGGCCTCGGCTCAGGGAGCTCCGGAGGAGAGCGGGGGCCTGGAGGAGCAGCCGGGGGCAGCACAGCTCCCAGGGGCACCGGCAGGCTCCCCCCCGAAGGCCTCGGAGGGCGCAGCCGGGGAGGAGCAGGTGGCAGGACAGAAGGCCGGCTGCGAAGAGGAGCAGGAAAGCGACTCCCTGAGCCTCCTGAGGGCGGGCACCGGCCTCCAGGGCCCCCTGAGCGGGCTGGACGCACTGATCATCGCAGGCATCGACCTGGGAGACCTCCCTGCCCTGAGCCCGCCCAGCGCGGCCCCCCCAGCGGCTCCCCCCTTGCCCTGCCCGTGCAGCTCAGGAATCACCCTGCTCAGCGAACTGGCCGACCTGGAGCTCCAGCGGCAGAGGTGCGACGCGGCGGTGGGAGGTAAGGAGCTGCCACCCACCCCCCGGGCCTCACACCGGACCCCTCCCTCGGCTGGGAGCCCCCCATTGCAGCCCCTCTGCTCTCTGATCCCCCCCCCCCGCAGTGTGGGGTTGGAATCAGGCTGGGTGCAGTGTGGGGTTGACATCGGGTGGGGCAGGTGCAGTGTGGGGTTGGCATTGGGCTGGGTGCAATGTGGGGTTGACATCGGGTGGGGCAGGTGCAGTGTGGGGTTGGCATTGGGCTGGGTGCAGTGTGGGGTTGACATCGGGTGGGGCAGGTGCAGTGTGGGGTTGGCATTGGGCTGGGTGCAATGTGGGGTTGACATCGGGTGGGGCAGGTGCAGTGTGGGGTTGGCATCGGGTGGGGCAGGTGCAGTGTGGGGTTGGCATTGGGCTGGGTGCAGTGTGGGGTTGACATCGGGTGGGGCAGATGCAGTGTGGGGTTGGCATTGGGCTGGGTGCAGTGTGGGGTTGACATCGGGTGGGGCAGGTGCAGTGTGGGGTTGGCATCGGGCTGGGTGCAGTGGGCTTGGCATCGGGTGGGGCAGGTGCAGTGTGGGGTTGGCATTGGGCGCAGCGGCTGCATGGGGTGTCAGGGTGGCCACCAGGGTGCAGTGGCCCAGTGCAGACAGGCCGAGCGGCTCCATGTCCCACCCAGGCAGGACACGGCGGGGTCCCAGGCATGCCCCTCGGGGCGCGCAGCAGAGCAGGCGGGTGGCTGCCCAGCCAGATGCCCGGGCGCTCTGCAGAGAGGGGCCTGCCTGGCCCGGGTGAGCTGCAGGCTGTGTTTGGAGAGCGACAAACGCGCAGGTCGCTCGCCAGTCACCCAGGAAGGAGAGTTCACCACGGCCAGGCGCCCTCTACCCGCTCACAGTGGGCGCAGGCGCCCCGGGGACGTCTCCTGGGAGCAGGCATTGGGAAGGTGGTGGGGTGCCAGTCTTCGGGCTCAGCGTCCCTCCTCCCTCGACACCTGGGATTCCTGCTCAGCCTGGCCCTGCGCTGCCAGGCCGGGGGTTCCTGAGTCAGGGCTCTGGGAGGTGGAGGAGCCGAGAAGGGGCACAAGGTCTGAGCAGAGGGAGAAACCCCCCAGGCACGGCCCCAGTTATGCAACAAAAAGCCCCTGGAAAGGGAGCAAATGGCCCCCCAAAGCCCTTCCCATCTCCACGCCCCAGGGAGCAGACTGGAGGGAGCATCCTGTCCTGGGGATGGGACTTTCCCCACTCTAAGGCTGGGGGTCTTTTGGGGACCTGGGTGTCCTGGCAGGAACAAGGAAACCCCAAACCCCACTGCAGCAAGAGCCGGGTCAGGGAATGGGCACTGGAGTGGGAATGGGACATCAGAGGGCAGGGAATGGGGCGCTGGAGGGCAGGGAAGGGATGTTGGAGGGCAGGGAATGGGGCATTGGAGGGCAGGCAAGGGACGTCGGAGGGCAGGGAATGAGCACTGGAGTGGGAATGGGGCGTCGGAGGGCAGGGAATGGGCACTGGAGGGCAGGGAATGGGGCATCGGAGGGCAGGGAATGGGGCGCTGGAGTGGGGCGTCGCAGGGCAGGGAATGGGGCGTCGCAGGGCAGGGAATGGGGCGTCGCAGGGCAGGGAATGGGCACTGGAGTGGGAATGGGGCGCCGGAGGGCAGGGAATGGGGCACCGGAGGGCAGGGAATGGGGCACCGGAGTGGGAATGGGGCGTTGAAAGGCAGGGAATGGGGCACCGGAGGGCAGGGAAGGGGCGTCGCAGGGCAGGGAATGGGCACTGGAGTGGGAATGGGGTGCCGGAGGGCCGGGAATGGGGTGTCGCCGGGTAGGGAATGAGGTGTCGGAGGGCAAGGAACGGGCACTGGAGTGGGAATGGGGCTCCGGAGGGCCGGGAATGGGGTGTCGCCAGGTAGGGAATGAGGTGTCGGAGGGCAAGGAACGGGCACTGGAGTGGGAATGGGGCACCGGAGGGCAGGGAATGGGGCACCGGAGGGCAGGGAATGGGGCACCGCGGGGCAGGGAATGGGGCGCCGCAGAGCAGGGAATGGGGCGCCGCGGGGCAGGGAATGGGGCGCCGGAGGGCAGGGAATGGGGCGTCGCAGAGCAGGGAATGGGGCGCCGGAGGGCAGGGAATGGGGCCTCGCAGAGCAGGGAATGGGGCGCCGGAGGGCAGGGAATGGGGCATCGCAGAGCAGGGAATGGGGCGCCGGAGGGCAGGGAATGGGGCGCCGGAGGGCAGGGAATGGGGCGCCGCGAGGCAGGGAATGGGGCGCCGGAGGGCAGGGAATGGGGCGCCGCGGGGCAGGGAATGGGGCACCGGAGTGGGAATGGGGCGTTGCAGGGCAGGGAATGGGCACTGGAGTGGGAATGGGGTGCCGGAGGGCCGGGAATGGGGTGTCGCCGGGTAGGGAATGAGGTGTCGGAGGGCAAGGAACGGGCACTGGAGTGGGAATGGGGCTCCGGAGGGCCGGGAATGGGGTGTCGCCAGGTAGGGAATGAGGTGTCGGAGGGCAAGGAACGGGCACTGGAGTGGGAATGGGGCACCGGAGGGCAGGGAATGGGGCACCGGAGGGCAGGGAATGGGGCATCGCAGAGCAGGGAATGGGGCGCCGGAGGGCAGGGAATGGGGCGCCGCGAGGCAGGGAATGGGGCGCCGGAGGGCAGGGAATGGGGCGCCGCGGGGCAGGGAATGGGGCACCGGAGTGGGAATGGGGCGTTGCAGGGCAGGGAATGGGCACTGGAGTGGGAATGGGGTGCCGGAGGGCCGGGAATGGGGTGTTGCTGGGTAGGGAATGGGCACACTCTTGCCCTGGAGCCTGGCCCAGCACACGGGGGCTCAGCCAGCTTGTTTATTTCCTTAAATTCTAGAGGCAGAAAATCCCCCACTCATCTATTCCTGCACCAAGCAGAGCCAAAGCACCCGGCATCGCCCCCACTTCCCCTGCCCCTGCCCCTCCCCCCCCAGCTGTGCCTGGCCCAGCCCTGGTCCATACAGGATTCCCAGAGAGCACAGGTGGGCCGAGCCTGGGTCACCAGATCCCCACCCCAGGGCTTTGGCCGCCACTAGCAGCTGAGGTCACTGGAAGCTCCACACGTTGACATGGCCCCCAGCCAACCTGGCCCTGTTGTCCCGTTCACATGCCACGGGCCCTCCTCACCCGCCCTTACTGCAAGGCTATAAACAACCCCCTGCTGCGCCCTGACGGTTCTCCTGCCCCCGCAGTCCTTCGCCCAAGCAAAGTCTGTTCCTTCCATCTCTGCTCAGACGGTTACTGTTCCCAGAACCCGCAACGAAACGGAAACCACACACAGGCATTCCTGCCCGCCACCACTGCCACGCCATGCACACTCGCCCGAGAAGCCCACGCCATCGCACGCCCCGCGTGCCAGGCCAGCAAACGCCTGCACACGTGTGCACGGGCCCTCTGCCACACCCACGGGCCCCTGAGCCCCCCCCAGCCACACCCATGGGATCCTGCCCCCTCCCCACCCTGCTACACCCATGGGACCCTGCCCCCTCCCACCCAGCTGCACCCACAGGACCCTGCCCCCTCCCTACCTGGCCACACCCGCAGAACCCTGCCCCCTCCCTACCTGGCCACACCTGCAGGACTCTGCCACCCTCCCCACCTGGTCACACCCACAGGCCCCTGAGCCCCCCCAGCCACACCCATGGGATCCTGCCCCCTGGAGCCTGTCCTGGATGAGGCCTGGGCTGGCTGCCCCCCACATCCAAGCTTTCCCCCCATTCTGCCTCCCCCTCTCCCTGCCCTCTCCCTCCCATAGCCAGCCCTGACCCCTGCCTGCCATCACACGACCTTTGGCCTGGGAAAGTCCCCCCCACCCCCCCGGTGGCTGCCAGGACCCTCAGGCCAAGGTATTTGGTGTCCCTGTAAGTTCCCCTCCGGCTGGGTTGCTGCTCGGTATGCCAGGAATAAACAGGCACAGAGTGCCGGGCCTGGCCTGGGGCAGGGAGCTAGGCAGGGGGCAGCTGTGGGAGGGGAGGAAGCTGATGCCCACGGCAGAGGTTCTGGTGCCTGGGCCCAGGGCCCATCTATACCAACTGGCTGGGCCTGCCAGGGGGCGCTGGCATTCAGGGCTGCAAAAGGCCCTCTGGGGCTGGCCCCCCCGTCTGTGCTCCTTCTCGCTCGGTGCTGTGAGACAGGGCTGGGGGGTCGTTAGCTAATGAGCTGAGTGCCTCTGAGATGCGGGGGGCTGACCCCGCTGCGGGGCTGGGGGCAGCTCTGCCTCCCCTGACCTCTCTGCTCCCCACAGCGGAGGATGAAGACTTGGTGGCTGTTAACCTTCAGAGCCTGGCGACCATCGCTGCCCTGGTGGAGGCGGCCGACGAGGAGAGCAGCCCACCCTGCCTCAGCCCCCTGGTGGCCCCCCTGGCCCCCCGTGCACGGGGCCTGCGACGGAAATACACCTGGACCCCCAAAACCAAACCCGTGAGTGCCCGCCTCGCCGCCCTGCCTGCACGGTCCCCCAGCCTCCGCAGCACATGCCAGGGCCCAACCGAGCCACCCGCCGGCCTGGATTCCAACCGGCAACCCCCAGGGAAAGGCCCCTGAGCCCTTCCCTGAGCCCCAGGGCCCCATGGCGGCATCTCTCACCACTCCTGGGAGCCCCATGCTCTCCCCCGCAGCCTCCCTTTGTCCTTGGAGCCCTGGGCCCACCAACAGTCGAAGGGCCCACCCCATGTTTAGTCTGTGGGTTGCTCAGGGCCCTGCCTGGCTCCTGCCACCCCCCAGAGCTAAGCGCATTCCCTGGCACATGGGGACTCCAGGGTGCTCCCGTCTCGTCAGGGTCACCCATCAGGCAGCTCCGGGTGCCTCGCCCTGTTGGGACGATGGGAACTGGAGCCGTGGGGACCTGGTGGCTGGGTGGGGTGGCCCATTCCCGACAGATGGATCCCCCATTGCACCTGGGCTCCTCTTCCCAGGCAGTCGAAGCTGCTGCTGGCCTTGGCCCTTTGCTGGGCTCCAAAGGCCGGTTCAGGCAGAGATGGGGGGCCAGGCTGGTGATGCCAACGAAGGGAGCAGCTGAGGACACGGTGCTCGGCCGCCCAGCCTGCAGGCCCTTGGCTCTCCTCCCTCACGCTGACCCTGGGCCTGCCCCCCCAGGTCTGCCCCCTGAAGGCCGCCATTGAGCAGCTAGACACGCAGGAGGTGGAGATGCGTCTGCGGCTGGCGGAGCTGCAGCGCCGCTACAAGGAGAAGCAGCGGGAGCTGGTGAAACTGCAGCGACGGCATGACCATGAGTACGTCCCCCTCGATGCACCCCTGTCCACTGGCCTTTCGGAGCCCCCCACACACACAGGGCATGGGGCAGGTGGCCAGTCTGTGAAAGGGGCAGGGGAGGGAGGGATGGAGTGGGGGGTAGGTGGGAGTGGTACTGCCACAAAGGAAAGAGGAGGGAGCCCCCCGAGGTCTCTGCCCAGTGTCCCAGGAGGTGTCAGAGCCCCAGGGAGAACCTGTAATAGGAGCAGAAAAACAAGGCAGGTGAAAAGTCACTGGTGTGATGAGTCTGAGGCCGTTCTCAGCCTAGTTCACGCAATGAGCCAGTCAGCGGAGAAGACGCAGGAGCCCAGAGCAGAGGGCAGGAGGGGGGCGAGTTCCTGGCATCACTCTGGTTTTGTTGTGGCTGGTGCCCGCAGGCACGACGAGAGCTCGCGGAGTCCGGCGCGGCGCGGCCCGGGGCGGCCGAGGAAACGGAAGCATTCCAGCATGCTCGGCACCCTGCGGCAGAACAACGCGCTCAGCAGGGCTGACGGCAGGAAAGTCAAGTGAGTGACGCTGCGTGTGGTGCATTGTGGGGATGTGCCAGCAGCTGGGGCCCCTGTCTCGGGGGGTCGCTTGGCCCCAGGAAGCCCCGTGCTCTGGCTCCAGGGGGTGTGCTGCATGCATTGCCTTGTGGCATGGGAGGGAGGGGGCTCATTCCCCATCCCCGGTGTGGTAGATGTGACTCTTAGCGAGCCCCAGGGCAGAGTGGCACACCGAGCGCTGGGACTGTACACCTGCAGCCCCCTGCACTTGGCAGGCCGATTACAGGAGCGTGTCCTGGTGTCCTTCCTCTTCTTCCTGCTTCTGCGTGGCACTGCCCGCCTCCCGGCTCCTCTGCCCCAGAACCGGCAGCATTTCGGGGGCAGGAGACGCAGTCCCCATACGTGCAGTCGGATGGAAATGGGGCTGGCTGGCTGCAAGCCTGGCTTCCTCCTGGCGCTCCCTCCCCAGCCCATCGCCGAGCGGAGCGGTTCCGACGTGCCTGCACTGTTCCGGGGAGCGCCCCCCCCCCCCCCCCAAAGGGGAAGGCAGCGTTGCATAAAAGCCTCTTTATCTGTGCTGTATAAAGTCATTGGTCACGCTGCAGTGCTGTTCATTGCTGCTGGCGCTTTATTATTATCCATTAGCCGCCCGGCGCAGTCATTCTCGCACTCACGGGCCCTGTATAATTGTCCTTCTCTGCTACAAATTGCCTCTCCCGGCAGGCCCATTTGCATAAATCCTCCGAGCTAGTCCAAACATGATTGGAGTGTGTGTGCGCAGTGCATCAATCCTGATGATTTGGTAATAATAGTTAAATCTGTACTAAATGGTTCCTTCAATTAAGACAGAGGGAAAAAATTAATCTCGAGGTTTTATGTCACAAAACATTAGCAAATGGAGTGAAGGTTAGAGTTAAAAAAAAAAAAAAAAAAAAGCAGTTAGTGTTGGCTTAGGGTTGCAACGTGGCTCGACCATATGGCTGCTGGGAATTCTCCTGGGCTATTGGGACAACTGGTTTTGCTCCCTCCCCCCAGTCCAGGGGAAAGAGGAGAAACCTCCCCCCACCCCCATCCGCAAAGCTCCACAGCCCGCTGAATACAGGGCCGGCTCTGGGACGAGACACCCCGCGCTGCCCTCCACTGCCCGCAGCAGGTCTGTCTCCTCTAGTGCCTGAGAAAAGGGCTTCTGGGCTCCTCCACAGACGCCTGGCTGAGCATGACCGCCCTCCTGCCAGGGCTGCCCGAGCTGCCAGCCCTCTGGTGGGGAAGGAGGGGCAGAAAATGCCCTGGTGGGGCCCAGGCCAGGGGACTGGCATCCCTGGAAATTCCTTCCCCACTCCAGATCTGGCCACTTCCCTCCCCTGGTGCATGGGCCAGAGTCACTGGAGTTTCTGCGTCCCTGGCGTTGCTGATAAAGGACCCAACAAGAACCTCGGATCCGTGCCATTTACCCGGGCTGTGGCCAGACTAAGGCGTGTTCCTGCTGTTCGTGTGCACATGCAATCATGCAGCCACACTCGTGCACGCGTGTGCTCATGCACATACTTTCCTCCACAGATGCAGCCACACAGACTGGCACACTCACGTACGTGTGCGCCAATGCATACCCATGCACACGCTCATCCTCGCACGGACACGTCTGTGCTCCAGTACACACACAAATGCACAATCACACAGCCCTCCACTTGGCCTGACCCCCCACTGCACACAGCCTCGCCCCACGTTCGTGCACCCACACACGGCCTTGCGGTGAGCTCCCTGTGCTCACACCCCTGCATCCATCGTGCTGACACACACGCTGCTTGTGACCCTGTGCACACGCACACCTTTGCACATGCCCTGGCCCTGCACCCCAGGAAATCTGCCTCTGCAGGCTGTGAGTCCGCAGTCCCACACGCAGGCCCTGCCCCTCCCCGGGTGCCACATGCGGCATCTTGGCCACAGCCCTGCGGCAAAGGTTCGTCCAGCAGCTGCAACTCCGGCCCTTTGGCCGCCATCCGATCACTAACATTCCTGCCTCCTCAAGCTCCTCAAGGGCGCGGAGCTGGCTGAGCGGAGACGCCTCCCAAAGCCGGACACTCCCCTGGAGCAAAGCTGTGGCCTTGGTCCGTGGAATCTCCTCGCAGGGCCCCGTTCCTCCCTGGCTGGCCCAAGGGCCCCGGCCAGTGACTTGGGGAGCTGGGAACCTCCCTGCCTCCCCTCCTGGCTCTCTGGTTAGCCGGGGATTCCCTCCCTGCTGCCCAGAGCTGACACTGGGTGCCAGGGTCGCCCAAGGGCGCCGGGTCGAAAGGTCGAGTGAAAGCGTCAAGCCCTGCCAGAGGGGTGTGAACAGGAGCTGCCTTGCAGGTGCGGGGCCGGAGGACAGCCTCGGACCCCAGCCTGGAGCGCCAGGGCAGGGGAGCCAAGTCAGCTTCCCTGGAGCTTGGGGTTCAGCCCCGCTCCCGGCACGGAGGGGCTCCGGGCACCAGGCCTTGGGGCAGCGAGATGCCCTGGTTCGGGGTGGGCAGCAGCACTGGGAAGGAATGAACAGGGAGGGTAAATGAGCCCCCTGCAGGGAGCTCGGGGTGGGGGGGGGCATTCTCCCTGTGGGGTGGCTGCTCCAGCGAGCGCCCAGATGCACGGGCAGTGCCCGCAGAGCCGCAGGCAGGGCTGTGGAACTGGCAGGGCGGGCACTGGTGTTGTGTCCCGCTGATTGCACAGTGGGGATGGGGGCCGTGGCTGGTTCTGGCACTCTGACCCACAGCGTCTCTGTGCGCCGCGCCCCGAGGTGCTGTGATCTGAGTGCTGGGGCGGGGGACCCCCCTCTCCCATCCCCCACCCCCTTGGGCCCAGCTGCCGCTCTCAGGCCCTGCCTGGTTTTTTCTGCACTCTAATGACTAAAGCAATTAGTCAGTAATAAATGCCCCCAGCCCCAGGAGGGCAGCACCTGTGCATCTCCCCCAGTCTGGGGGCAGGGTGTCTCCCCATCTTCCCCACTCACCAGTGGCAGCACTGATATCCTCTCGGACGGGACAGGCCAGCCCCACGTGGGAGCTGCCTTTCCCCTGCCAGCCCCGTGCCCATAAAGCGCCCTGACAGCTGGGGATGGTGATTCATTTTTGGTGAAAGAGGCGATTGTCCGTGGAGCGGGTCCGTTCCCCCCCCACCCCATATTAATTAGCTCCAGCAGCAGCCGCCTCGCGGGCTCTCTGGAGGAATGTGGCAGGAAGGCACGGAAAGCCCAGGAATGTCCCAGGGAGAGGACTCCCCCGCCCTCCCCCGCCCCCACAAGGGAGCAGATGCGGGGTGGGAGGGGGGGTGGATCTGGCCTGCCCCAGCTGTGGCCTCATTGTATTCATTGTTGGGTGGGGAGATCCCAACGCAGCCCATCCCCCCCCATAATACACCTGCCGGGGAAGGAAGGGGGCGCAGGGCCGGTGTCAGGGAGGCTGAAGTGCAGTAACACTTCGCATTGTCTGTGCAGCCTCTACCCCCAAGGATCTCAAAGCACCACAATGGATTTTGCCTCCCAGTTCCCCTCTAGGGGTGCAGAGAAGTCTCAATGCCCCCATTTTATACAGTGGGAAACTGAGGCACAGGGCGATCTGGCGACTTGCCCCCAGTCACATCGCTGGGACAAGAACCCAGCGCCAGGCTGGGGTGGGAGTTCGGAGCCGCTCTGGTTCTCTGCTCCAGCATGGACCTGGCTCATGCCCACCTGTTTGTCACAAACCTTGGCTCCATAGAACATGACTCTGGGCAAAGGGGCCGGGTGGGGGCAAGATCCCTTGCCCGGCCCCCTAGGCTGCCCGGTGCCGCTGCAGTTCACAGGGCCCCGGGCTCAGTGGCTATGGGGGAGTGCTTGGGAGAGTGCTTGGCTGGGGCGGGGTCAGGCTCTGGCAGTGGGGCTGACATCAGGGTGGAGGCTGGCAGCAGGCTGGGATTCCTGGGGCAGCCGGGTGGGTGGCAGGACAGGGTTCCTGGGGTGGGGCTGATGGCGGGTCAGGGTTCCTGGGGTGGGGCTGGTGGCGGGGCGGGGCTGACGGTGGGGCGGGGTTCCTGAGGTGGGGCTGGTGGCAGGGCGGGGCTGACGGCGGGGTGGGGCTCCTGGGGTGGGGCTGGTGGCGGGATGGGGCTGATGGCCGGTCAGGGTTCCTGGGGTGGGGCTGGTGGCGGGGCGGGGCGGGGTTCCTGGGGTGGGGCTGATGGCGGGGCGGGCAGGCTGGTGGCAGGACTGGATTCCCGGCACCCCGGGACAAGGCCCGCGTCTCCGCGCCTCTGCATGCCCGGTGCACTGAAGGCCGCTCTCCCCCGCTCATAGGGCCGTGAAGACCAGCCTGTCCCTCCTGTGCGCGGAGCTGCGGAGCGACGGCGAGCCCAAGAAGAAGCGGAGCAGGATTGCCGAGGCGGCCTACAGCAGTCTCAAGGGCGCCCAGGTGAGTGCCCGCGCCGGGAATGGCCCCGCCGGGTTGGCTGGGGGAGGCTGGACACTGGGTGAGGGCGCTGGGCACGGTGCCCGGGGTCTCTGGGGGGTCTTGGCTGTTCCACACATGGGGCCCCGCCTGGGCTGCCCCATTCCCTGACAGCCCCAGCCGGGAGGAGCGGGGATGCAGGTCGTAATGAACTCAGCAGCACTGTTGGGAAGCCCAGCTCCTCCTCTGGCAATGGGGGACGGGCGAAGCCATTGCTGTGGGGTTAGGGGGACCAGACAGCAAGTGTGAAAAATCGGGACCGGGGTTGGGGGTAATAGGAGCCTATATAAGAAAAAGACCCAAAAATCGGGACTGTCCCTATAAACTCGGGACATCTGGTCACCCTGGGGTGGGGCCAGGCGGCAGGGCAGAACGCACTGGGTAGCCGCTCAGGGCTGTGCTGTTTCCGGCCCACGCAGGACAAGGTGCGGTGCAAGAAAAACGTTGCCAAGGCGGCTCACAAGGTCTCCCAGCTGAAGCAGAAAGTGAAGAGCAAAGGGCTCCCAGCCGGCATCAGCCCCTTCCGCAGGAAAGAGTCCAGCCCCGGCAGCCGGATCCAGAAGAAACTCTCCAGGGCCAAGAGCACCAAAGCTGCGGCCTCCACCAAGTACCCGCAGCCAGACCCGGCCAGCCGGGAGACTGCTCACTTCAAAGCCACGCCCAGCCTGGGGGCAGCCGGCCCAGGTACAGGAGTGGGAGAGGGCATGGGCCACAGCCCAGTCAGGTCCCACTGGCACCCGGCCCTAGGGCTGCCCCCCCTTCATACTGCTGCAGGGAGGCCCTGGGCACGACTCTGCTCCACGGGTGAGGGAAGGGGCATCTGTCCCTGGACACAGGGCAGCTGGCAGGGCAGGGCTGCCTTGGCAGCGAGAGGTTCCTGGCCTGCTGCTGCTCTGCTGGGCTCCAATGGAGGGGCAGGGGGCTCGCTGGGGCTGGGGGCCGTGCACAGGGATGAGCGCTAGCTGCAGCTACTGGGGGAGAGGAAGGGAGGCCGACAGATGGAGAAAGCTCTGTGGGACGAGGAATTTAAAAATAGCTCTGTCTGCCTGGCCCAGGGCTGGTTCCCGAGGCCCCGGGGGCGACCCCGCAGCTGCCGGGCAGGGTTATCGGGCAGCCAGGCCCTGACACACAAGACTGGGAAAAAGCCTCAGCTTCCTCTCCCCAAAAGCCCTTTGGTCCGGCAGAACAAAGAGAGGGGCCCGCCTGGGCAGGATGCAGGAAGGAGGAAGCCGGAGCAGGAAGCGCTTGCTGCGAAGGAGCAGGAAGTGCCATCCCCAGGGAGCGCCCTCCCCGTGCCCCGGGTGAAGGGCAGAGAAGTGGGAAGGGCAGATAAGACGAGGAAATCCAAGGCTCTTTGTGCCGGCCCTGGTGGTGTCTGGCTGCAGCAAACCTCTCCCGGGTGCCCAGCCCTGCCCAGCATGGCTCTGCTCCTGGCGGGAGGGGTCCTGCCTGCCGACTGGCCACCGGGCTGGGGCCAGAGAAAGGGGATCCCAGCCCTGCACCCTACCCTTCTGGGGGTATCCCCAGGCGAGCCCCAGGATGGCTTCCAGAGACCCCCCCACCCCACCCCAGCCACTCTTGGGCTATGACATGGGGACATGCTGAGTCCCCTGCGGCTGCCCAGCGGGTCCCTCCCTGATCCCAGGGCCAGGCAGGGCAGTGTGGGGAGAGGGGGCTGGGTAAGTACGGGCACCCCCTGCACCCATGTGCTCTCCGGCCAGCGCTCAGCCTCACACCCGCCATTGCAGCCCCACCTCCCCTGTCTCTTCCTCACCCCTCCCGGCCTGGCCTCCCCCTGCAGACGCAGACTACGAGAGCGAGGACGGTGCCGCCCTGTCGCCTGACGAGACCCTGCCCCCCGCCGTGGTCGGGCCCTCCCCATCCTCGGTGGTGAAGATGGAGGCCAATCAGAAGGCGAAGAAGAAAAAGGAAAGGCAGGGGTTGCTAGGTAACGGGAAAGGCAGGCCGGGGGTACCGGGGATTGGCAGGTGCCAGGCGCAGGGAGCGCAGGGCAGGGGGCCCCTGGCACAGACCCCCCTGAGCAGGGGGCAGGCCATGGAGACAGAGCTGCCTTTGCCCGGAGCTGGGGCAGCACGCTGAAGGGGCTCACGCTGGCACAGTCCAGCTCTACCCAGTGCCGGCCCACCTCGAGAGGCAGCGAGCACAGCCAGATGCTTTGCTCAGCGGGTGCCCTGATGGAAACTTGTGGCCAGCTGGCGATGGTTCAGAGTCAGTGCAGGGAGAGCACCCCCTGTCGGTGCCCCAGGACGCTGGCCCACATGCCAGCACGGGGCCCCTGCTCCTTGGCGGGCTCAGGATGGGCACAGGCTGGCAGTCGCCAGGACCCCTGGCCTAAGCAGCCCGTCCCTCCCCTCTCTCCCTGCAGGGCCTTGTCGAATCTCCAGCCCAGAGGGCGAAGTCAAGATCAAGCGGCGCCCGGGGAAGCCTGGCGCAGGGAAGCTGGAGAAAGTGCCCGCCAAGAGGAAGACGGGGGCCTGCGAGGGGACCGCCAAGAAGAAGCTGAAGGGGAATCCCAAGGAGAGCCTGCGGCAGCTGGTGCAATCCGGCGCGGGCAGCCTGGCAGCCAGCAACAGCCCCTTCCCCGGCACCGACGCCAGACAGTTCACACCCAGGGAGGACGGGGCCAAGATTTCCAGCGAGCGCCTGAAGAAAGCCACGCGCAAGAGCAAGGTGTTGCAGTCGGCCCTGCGGGTGAGTGCTGGGGGGCAGGGGCTCCTGTAGGTGGGGGGGCCAGGGGTGCTGAGTGTGGAGAGGCTGGGGGCGCACAGGTGGGGGGCGTGTTGCATGGTGCAGGGCAGAGGGCTGTGGGTGTGCTTGGGGGTCTCTGGGCCACAGCCATGCACTGTCAGTGTGCTAACCCCTATCGTCCCCCCCAACAGCGGAAGAACGGGGCGCTGGCCCTGGCCCTCTCGCCCAGGAATGCCAAAGCCATCCTCAGCAAAGGCAAGAAGCTGTGCAAGGTGAAGAGCAAAGTGGCCACCAAACAGGTAAGGTAGCCTCGTAGCCCTGCCCCCGCCCCTGCTGCAGCAACCCCTCCCCCACCTCTGCCAGCCCTGCCCCCATCCCCACTTCGGCACCCCCTCCACCACCTCCGCCAGCCCTGCCCCCACCTCTGCCAGCCCTGCCCCCACCCCCACTTCGGCACCCCCTCCCCCACCTCTGCCATCTGTCCCCCCTCCACGCATGGCCCCTAGTCTGTGGCATAGGAGCCCAGCCCTGAACCACATCCTGCCCAACCTGCCACGGTTGGGAAGAGACGCTGAGGCCAGCTGCCATCTCCAGAGCACATCGGCCTGCGGCCCCCTGACTAATCACCAGCCACCCATCCCGAGATAAGGGGCTGCTCAGAGACCTGTGGGCAGAGAGCCGTCTGGAGAGACCAAGGCCGCGCTCGGGGGGCTGGAATCCCGGCCAGGGCTGTCTGTGGCCCTTCGGGGGGACTGGGGGTTGGGAGGAGTAGCAGGAATCTGTCCGTGGCGGGGCAGGGGGAAGCCCCTTGGGGCCATTCCTCCCTCCAGATGCTCCCAGGCTTCCCCCAGGCCCCCGAGAGGTTCGCTCCCCCAGGCTGGCCGGGCTGCAGGCAGAGCCGACCTCCCCACTGGTGCTGTCGGGAGAGACCCAGGTTCAAGGCCTGGCCAGGGGCTGGGTGAGGGGCTCCCTGGCAGCCCCCGGACCACAAGGGGGTGGCTGCTCACTGCCCCCCGCACTCTGTCCCCACAGTGCAAGGGGCGGGCGGTCAGCAAGCTGCTGGAGAGCTTCACCGTGGAGGACGACTTCGAGTTTGATGACAACAGCAGCTTCTCAGAAGAGGAGGAGAGCCCTCGGCTGGGGGCTGAGCAGGGCGCAGCCCACGGTGAGCTCTGCCCCCCAGGCCGCTGGGGGATGGGACGAATGGACACAGCTCAGGGGGGTCCAGGGCCGAGGAGTTGGTTCTAAGGCACCCGTGTCAGGACTCCTGGGTCCACGCCTGGCTTTGTGTGTGTCTGCCCCGTTCTGTGCCTCAGCTTCCCCATGGGGCTCTCCAGAGTGGGGCTGTGGGGCTCAATCCAGTCACATCTTGCAGCGCTCTGGGATCCCTGGAGCGAGGGGGGGGCCACAGATTGGCGGGGCGGGATCCCGGGGGGCACAGCACACCCCACGGCTCGTTTCAGCGCTCTGTAACGAGAGCCAGCATCCCGTATGCAGCCCCCAGAAGCCAGTGAGCAGGCTCCGGATCCCTAAGCCACGGGAGGGGCTGTGAGGCATGCGAGTGCCCCGTGGTGCGGCTTGCCTTGCGGGCACGGTGTGGGCAGGGGGGCAGGCGCTGGCCCCTGGGGGACTCATGCCCCGTCTTCTCCCCCAGCTCACTCCTGTACTATCCGCAAGGAGGACCTGCGGGACGGCCTGCGCGTGCTCATCCCCAAGGAGGACAGTCTGCTGTATGCCGGCAGCGTCAAGACCCTGCAGCCTCCGGACATGTAAGGGCCACGCTGGTGTGGGGGAGAGATGGGGGGGCGGGAGGACCCACAAGGAAGGAGACGGACAGATGGACAGACAACCCCTGCACGGGAGGGGCTACCGTGATGCCCCTCGCCCGCCAGGGTGGGTCGCCCTCTAGGCCCCTTTGGATTTTCCCAGCCGTTCTCCCCCGGAGAGGCCAGTGAAAGCGATGGTTCTCTGGGAACGCTCTTGGGATGCGAAATGGGTCCTGTCTGTGCCCATCCCCCTGCACCCTTGTCCTCCCCCCTCACGGCAGCGCTGGGCTGCGGGCCCTGGGGTTACCAGGCTAGCCCTGCAGAACCACGCACTGGGCTCTGGGCCTCTTGGGCTGGGCGTCCCACCTTCCCCCTTCTGGGCGAGCTCTGAAAGCAGAGGCGAGCCCCTTCCTCCCGCCGTGCTGGCCTGACCCCTTTGTTCGCTGACTCCCTCCTGCAGCTACAGCGTTGTGATCGAGGGGGAGAGAGGGAACCGCCAGCGGATCTACTCCCTGGAGCAGCTCCTGCAGGAAGCCGTGAGTGCTCTGCTCACCCTGGGTAAACACAGAGCTTGGCCCGGAGCCGCAGGGAGGGAAACAACCTGCCTCAGACAATCGGAAGGTCCCAGCCATCTGTGCAGGGCGGGCAGGGCAGCCTTCAAAGCGCGGGCAGGAAGGGAGGGGTTGGCAAGCGCCCGGCCAAGGCAAACAAGGGCAAGCGCGCACAATGTGCTGGAGCCAGCGTGGGGACGGGAGCCAGGCCAGGCCAGCTTCACAGCACCCCAGGCAGCGGCTAGAGCACACCAGAACCCCACTGGTTCCCCACCCTGTGTGCACTTCCCAGGCAGAGCTCCCCCCACGTGGGTGCGACAGACACCCCCCACCCTTTGGCGGGGGGGAGGTTGTCCCCGGGCAGATGCCCCAGCCCTGCCGAGGAGCCTCTGGTGACCCAGGCTCTTGTCTCCTTCCAGGTGCTGGACGTCAGACCCCAGTCCAGCCACCACCTCCCGCCAGGAGCCAGGGTGTGCGCGTACTGGAGCCAGAAATCCCGCTGCCTCTACCCGGGGAACGTGGTGCGAGGTGAGGAGCCTGCAGGGTGCAGGCCGGGGTAGGAGCCGTTCGGGTGATTCGGGCCACGGGGCAGCGCGAGCACCGTTGGGCTGCAGAATTGAGGCTGGTGCTCTGGTGCCAGGCAGGGGTCCCCGGGCAGGGGCAGCGGGAGGAGAGGGTAGCAGGGCTGGCACCTCCCTGGCACACAGCTGGGAGCTCAGCTCTGCCCGGGACACGGCCCTGCTGACAGGCCTGGGCAGACTGGGGCTGGACGGAGGGGCGCGCAGAGGGAGTGCAGGGCGGGGGGGAGCTGGGGATGGGCCTGGCTGGAGGAGGACTCTCATTCTGCTGCATGCACATGTGACTGTGGCCCAGAGATGCCCCTGCCATCGGCGCGTCCCTGCCCCAGCGTGCTGGCTCTGCGCAGCCTCACCTGCTCAGGGACGCCCTGCGCTGGCAGTGGGCTGGCCCCCTCACTCGCCCAGCGCTGGGGCTCCCCCTCCCCTCTGCGCGCACTGACAGCACGTCCCCCCAGGGCCCTCCAGCGACGAGGAGGAGGAGGAGGAGGACCTGGACTCGGTGGTGGTGGAGTTTGACGACGGGGACACAGGCCACATCTCAGTATCCAACATCCGCCTGCTGCCCCCGGACTACCAGATCCAATGTGAGCCGCCCGGCTGGGCCCCGGGGCGGGCGGGGGGCCGTGGGGTGCCCCGCAGAGAGGCACAGGTTGTGTGTGCAGGGCCAGGGGCCAGAGTACTGGCATCGCACTGCCGGGGGGCCGGGCAGGGACTCAGCCAGGTCTCCCTGCCCCTGGGGCCTGGGCCGGCCCATCTGGCTACGGGCGCGAGTCTCCTCCCCAGCCCTGACGCTCGCTGTGGTTACAGGCACGGAGCCCTCCCCCGCCCTGCTGGTATCCAGCACATGCCGGCGGACGAAGCGGTCCTCCAGCGACGCCCCCCCGCCCAGCGAGGCAGTCCCCAGCCTGTGTGTGGATGGGCGTGACAGCGCCGAGCCAGCCAAGAACGCCAGCAAGAAGGCCACTAGCAAAGAGAAAGCCGGTAGGTAGAGCCAGGGGCTGGGAATGAGCCTCCCAATAGGCAAGGGTCCCTCACCTGCTCCGCTACAGCCAGCCAGCAGAACTATGCCCTTCCCTGGAGGGAAAACTCCCTAGGGGGCTGGGACTGGCCTAGCAGGGAGCTGCGGGTCGGGAGGGAGGGGCACCAGCAGAGCTGGGGTGGTGGAGCCCAGGGCTGGCATCGTGCTCCTCTCCAGCCAGCTTGAGAGCTGAATTGGCACAGCCAGGCCTGGGGACCCGTGCACGGGGCTCGGTGCTGGGCGGGCACGGTTGGGACGCTGTGGCTGGAACAGGGGCCTGGCAGAGCCCGGAGCTGTTCTCACCCACAGCCATTGGCCTGACCCGGCTGTTTCCCTTCCCGACAGGTAAAGCCGATGTGCTGGCCCTGGGTGCCAAGGCGCTGCCGCCGGCTGATCACTTCCTGGGCCGGCGTGGCAGCCCCCTGATGAGCTGGTCGGCGGTGGCCCAGACCAAGCGGAAGGCGGCCAGCAAGAACCCAGCCGTGCTGCAGAACCTCTTTCAGCTCAACGGCAGCAGCAAGAAACTGCGGGCCAAAGAGGCGCTCTTCCCCGTGCACAGCGTGGCCGCCCCCATCTTCGGCAACGGCTTCGGTGCCGACTCCTTCAGCAGGATCGCCAGCTCCTACGCCTCCTTCGGCGCCGGCGCCGGCCTGGTGCTGCCCGGCACCCAGAAGCTCCTGCGGGCCAAGAAGGTGGAGAGGCTGGAGGCGGAGGTGGGCAAGGGGGGCAGGAGGAAGTCGGGCAGCGAGTACCTGGTCAAGCTGGACCACGAGGGCGTGACATCCCCCAAGAACAAGAACTGCAAGGCCCTGCTGATGAGCGACAAGGGCTTTGGGCCCAAGCTGGAGAGGCCCCTGCCCAGCCATGGCTACGCCCACCCAGCTCTGGTGGGCAAGGACAAAAAGGGGCGGGCCCCCATACACCAGCTGCCCATGGGGCTGGCGCTGCGCAAGTACTCGGGCCAGGCCGACTACGCCTTGAACTGTGACAGCGACTGCCACAGCTCCTACTCCGACGAGGACGAGGAGACCGGTGGGCTGGGCGCCAGCGTGCCCTCGCGCTTCATGACGCGCCTCTCGGTCTCCTCCTCCTCCTCCGGCTCCTCCACCTCCTCCTCCTCCGGCTCCATCTCCACCTCCAGCCTGTGCTCCTCGGACAACGAGGACTCCTCCTACAGCTCCGACGACGAGGACTCCACCCTGCTGCTGCAGACCTGCCTCACCCACCCTGTGCCCACCCTGCTGGCACAGTCCCAGGCCCTGCGCTCCAAGAGCAGCGCCCCGCAGAGGTGCTACATCGCCAAGGCCGCCGCCGCCAGCGCCAAGGCCAAGCTGAAGCGCAAGGAGGCCCTGAGCTTCTCCAAAGCCAAAGAGTTCTCCCGGAGGCAGCGGCTGCCGTCGGTGGAAAATCGGCCAAAGATCTCCGCTTTCCTGCCAGCGCGGCAGCTCTGGAAGTGGTCGGGGAACCCCACGCAGGTACGTCCAGCCCCGCCCCCAGGTACATCTGGCCCTGCCCCTGGGTACATCTGGCCCCGCCCCCAGGTACATCTGGCCACGCCCCTGGGTACATCTGGCCACGCCCCTGGCTATATCTGCCTTCCCCTCCCAGTACATCTGGCCCCGCCTCTGGAAGCATCTGGCCCCGCCCCCGGGGGAGTCTCAAGGGCAGGGCCGGTAGAGGTCTCCCATGTGATTGTCCCTGGCTTGTTAGCTTGGTGCGGAGGGGAGGCTGTTGGGCACTGCCAGCAGATGGGATGAGGGGCAGGGCGCCCCCCTAACAGGGATGTCTTGGGTCGGGGAGCTGCTGGCCAGGCCGACACCTCCACAAGCAGACCCCTGCCATGGAGGCACAGTCACTGCCCGAGGGGGCACCGGCTTGGCACACCGAGGCATCTCCCCCAGCCCATTCCCTCCAGGGTTTGCAGTTCTTGGTCCCCCCTTAGCTCCGATCCAGGCAGAACCTCCCCACCCCTTGTCCTGCTGGGAGCCCATGGACTCACTGAGGGGGCCTGGAGCTGCTGCATCGCTACCAGCCCCCCAATCCCACCAGGGCAGCCGTGCTGCTCTTATTGGCACCTCATCCCAGTGCCCGGGATGCCAGTGTGGGGTGGGAGGGTCGCGAGCTGGGGCCTGACTGCGTCTCCACCCCCCGCAGAGAAGGGGCATGAAGGGCAAGGCCCGGAAGCTGTTCTACAAGGCCATCGTGCGGGGCAAGGAGACGCTGCGCATTGGCGACTGCGCCGTGTTCCTCTCGGCCGGCCGGCCCAACCTGCCCTACATCGGGCGCATCGAGAGCATGTGGGAGTCGTGGGGCAGCAACATGGTGGTGAAGGTGAAGTGGTTCTACCACCCCGAGGAGACCAAGCTGGGCAAGCGGCAGAGCGACGGCAAGGTGAGGGGGTGGACGGCTGGGCACGGACCATGGATGGGGGCAGACGGGTGCGGGACAGGGGTGGCTGGGCGGATGAGCACGGGATGGGGCGCTGGGTGGACAGGCCTGGGATGGGGGTGACAGGCGTGAGATGGGGGTTGCTAGGCAGATGGGCACAGGATGGGGGCACTGGGCGGATGAGCACAGGATGGGGCTCTGGGTGGACAGGCCTGGGATGGGGGTGACAGGCGTGAGATGGGGGTTGCTAGGCAGATGGGGACAGGATGGGGGCACTGGGTGGAGGGGCACAAGATGGGGGTACTGGGCAACTGGGCACGGGACGGTGCATTGGGCTGCCGGGCGTGGGATGGGGCACTGGGCAGACGGACACAAAATGGGGGTTGCTGGGCGGACGGGCACAGGACGGGGCACTGGGCAGCCAGGCACGAGATGGCCCCTTTCCCAAGCTCCCCGGGAGAACCTAAGGGCTGCGCTCAGAACAGGATGGCCACGGAGCTCCCAACCTTGCCCTCTGCCCACAGAACGCGCTGTACCAGTCGTGCCACGAGGACGAGAACGACGTGCAGACCATCTCGCACAAGTGCCAGGTGGTGGGGCGGGAGCACTACGAGCAACTGACCAGGAGCAAGAAGTACCAGGATCGCCAGGACCTCTATTACCTAGCGGGGACCTACGACCCCACCACGGGCCGGCTGGTGACTGCCGACGGCGTCCCCATCCTGTGCTGACCCCGCCGGGGGCGAGCCAACCACCCCCCGACCACCCACCGGCAAACACGCAGGGGAAAGGAGCCGTGAACCGGGGCCAGGAATGGCCGAGCACCCTGGGGCCTTTTGCCCCCCTTTCTGGGTGGGCTGGCCGACGAAGGGCTGTGCTGACATCGGGGGGAGCTCCCCCAGCAGCACCACCTCTGCCCGTTGGAGCCAGGCCCGGTAATTATGCAAACCCCGCCCAGCCGCACAACCCCGGCGGCTCCCGCGGAGCAGCGGCTCGGATCCTGGCCGTGGGGCAGAGCCAGCCTGGCTTGCCGGAGACCCGCACACAGAGCTCTCCTTCCCATTGGCAGGCGCGGAGAGATTTGAATTCAAGCCATACTGTCCCTAGTACCTCGGACTGTTTGCCAGCAGGTAAAGCAGAAATCAGGTGTATTATTCTATTTATTTCTCATGTAAATATTGTATTTCTTCCGGGAAGTTTTATGGAAACAGAGAAACCGACAGACAAACGGGGGGGGGCGGGGAGGGTGTTGCAATGCACTGTTTGCCCTCAGCCTGGCTGAGGCCAAGGACAGCTGGGGTTTTCTGTACATAGGGAGGGAGCAGGGAGGGCCCCTGGCGTGCTCACCCCGCTGACGGGACCGCACCCGCCTGGCCGGCTGTGTAATATAGACCCCCCGGGGCGCGCTCCCTCGGTCCTTCGGTGTATTATTATTATTATTATTCTGATGCTAGTGACCCCGGCGCTCTGTCGGGGGGCATGTGCCCTGGGGCGGGAACAGAGAGAGAGTATATATATTATTATAAACTAGGGCAGGGAGCACACAGCCAGAGCCAACTTCCCTCGGGAACCAAACACGCCCGCCACGCACAGACCTGCCGCTCCTGCATGCACCCACGCCCCGCACAAGCAGGAGACAGGGCTGGCCTGGGCTCTCCCTGTGGCTCCCAGCCGTGCCAGGATCCCGGGTAAAGGACATGGGTGGATGTGTGCAGATGGGGGAAGGGGGGGGGGCATTCGCATGTGAACGTGGGCACGCAGGGAGTGGGCACGCAGGGGGTGGGTACGCGGAGGGGTGCACAGACGCTGAAAGGACAAAGTGCAGGGGTGCCCGACAGCACCGCATCCCCAACCCTCTTTTCTGAATCCCATGAATCCATTAAACCAAACTAACCCAGACCCTCTCAGGAGAAGACGCAGGGGCCCGGCTGGAGCCAGCGCTGCCCATGGGAAGTGGCTGCCCCAATGCCCTGGGCTGGGGCCCAGCTGGAGCCGAGATATCTCTGCTCTTTGGGTGCCCTCAAGCCTGCAGCTCTGGCAATGGGGCTTACGGCCGGGCTGCCCCCCCCCGGGGGAATTGGGGCTTTTCTGAAAGCAGAAGAACCCAGTGAGAAGGTGCCCGGGGAGGTGGGGCTGAGCCAGCCGGGAACGGATATCGCGCCCTGCTTCGAGCCCATTGCCCTGGCATGCCGAGTGATCCAGAGGGGCAGTGGGTGGCTTCCTGCAGACAAACCAAAGCACCACCCCCCGCTCACCCAGCCCCCAGGGGCTGCGCTGGGAGCCCGGCAGGGACATCCGGGAGCAGGCCCCTGCCCTTGCCGGCCCATGTGCAGACACCCCAGCTCTCCCACCCAGCGGCTGCCAGCATGTCTGCCACTGCTTCCCACTCCCCCCATGGCAGCCCTGCCCTACAGGGAGGTGGCACCCACTGGACACAATGCTGGGCTCTGTGTGGCCCATGCCAGCTCGGGGTAGCATGGCCCCACTGAGTGGGCACCCCCAACCAAGGACCAGATGGCCCCAAGCTGATGTAATGTGTTCGGAGGTGCCCCCACGCTCCCAATACTTTGCTGTCTGTGATTTCTGCCCACTCCAGTCAGGACCCACGCCCTCAATGGGGCAGGGGGACGCTGGCCCGTCCCAGCCCCCCCTAAAGCTCCAGATAGAAGAGAAAGGAGCCTCCCCTCCCCCCGGTGGTCTCAGAGGAACCCAGATTCCTGATGAGTGCGTGAGACGCCCCCCCGCATCCCCCCAGCGGCCGTGCCCCCTCCCCGTGGCTATGCTGTAGATGTGTAAAGGGCCGTTCTGCGCCGAGGGGAGGGGTTTTTTTCAATGTAAACACTAAAAAAACTACAACAAAAAAAGGGGGCAAAGACCCCGGTTTTCTGAACAGCAGACGATGTAAAGGCCTTTTAGTATGGAACTTTTCTATCGATAACTTGGCTTATGAATAAATATATGAAACCTTGCTGGGCAGCGGGTGTTCAATCCCTCGTGGAACCAGCCCCACGGGCAGACAGGCACTGGGCACCGGGGCAGGGCTCTAACCTATGTACTGGGGGTGCCAGGGGAACGGATCAGGAGTGCCCTGCACGGGGGGGCATCACAGGGAGGATTGGGGGTGCCCTGCCTTTGAGGGGTGTTGGGATGAGGCTCGGGGAGGATTGGGGGTGCCATGCACTGGGTGGGCCATGCCAAGGAGCATCAGTAACATGGGCCGGGCTACATATCAGTTACAGTGACACCCAAGGGCCAAGTGTGGCACTGGGGAAAGCTGGGTGCCAGGCCCCGGCTCCATGCCAGGCCCCGGCTTTGCCTTAGCACTACTCAGAACAGGCCGACAGAACACAGGTTCAAGTCCCCAGTTCTGCCTCTGCAGCTACAGACAAGTCCCTTGTGGAGGGGTGGGTGGCTCCGTGCCTCAGTTTCCCCTTCTGCCTGAGGGGTCTCAGTGGCCTCCCCAGGGGAGAGTCTGGGACTCACGCTGGGATGTGCTTTGAGATCCTTGGTAGAGCCAAGAAGGCTGAGCGCTCACCCTGGCTGGCCTGGTGCAGCCCACCCCCTTCTCCAGCAGTGTGGGGTCAGGGTCGCCCCATAGCCTGACTGCGGGCCAGGCCCCCTCCCAGCCGAGCCATTCGCAGCATGGGGGCTGTAAATCCCACCGCGGCCCCCCGCAGCTGCTGGCTAATGACTTAGTTTTATATCTTAATTCACAATTTTATTGCCCTCCTCCCAAGCGCAGAGACAGAGAGATGTAATTAGCAGCCAATGCAGTTACCGCCCGCCCCGCCCCGTGCCCGCTCCAGCACCACACTCAGGAAGGGAGCTGGAGCAGCTGCTGGCACAGGGTGGTCCGGAGGCCCAGGGCAAGCAGGGTCTTGCTGGCCCTAGTCCTCCTGCAGCAGCCATGGCAAACACATCTGCTCCCCCCGGCTCGACAAACAGACACGGGGGTGGGATAAATTGAGAGGCTGGCTGGCGCAGTGAGATTAATGGGTGCATTGATGACAGGCAAAGGGGGGCACTGGTGAAATGTTGGGGTGCTCTCAGTTCCAACCCCCATTCTCCAGACAGGGAAACAGAGACATCTAGCTGGGACCTGACTTCCCCTGGTCACACTTCAGTGGCAGACGAGTGACAGCCCCAGGAGCCCTATCTGCCAGCCCCACACTCAACCCCCCAGCCAGCCCTGGCTGTCCCCCAGGCCCCAGCACGACCATTCCCAAGGGCAGCAAGCGCCACCCAGCTCCTCTCTGGCCTGTCCTCACCCAGCCCCCTCCCATGCCAGGGATGCTGCCCGGCTGCTTCCCCATGCAAGCCCTTTGCCAGGCCTCTGCAGGGACCGTGCCTATGGAGAGCCAGCCCCACTGCATTTGGGGCTGCCGTGGCCGGAGCGCAGCACTGGGACGCAGGCAGGGCAGAGCAGAGCTAACCCCAGTAGCGAGACACCAGCATGGGGGCAACTGCGGCTCCCCGCAAGCATCGACGGGCAGGGGCGTGAAAGCCCCCGTCTGGGAGCTGGGCAGATTCCAGCCAAAAAGCGGAGGGCAGAGACAGCACCAGGAGCTAGGCATCCCCCGGGGCCAGAGGCCCCAGGCTAGGGGGCTGAGGCCAGCAGCCCTGCGGTGACTAGCTTGGGGGCTCTTGGCCATGGGAATGCTGGCCTTTCAGCGCCAGTTGGATCCCGCAGCCATCACAGGCCCCCCCCCGCGGTTTTCTCAGCACTGGCCATGGGCACTGCCCAGCTCAGCAGAGAGGTACCGGAGACCAGGCTCCCCCCCAGAAGTGGGGGCATGTTGCTGGGGTCCAATTTCTGTCTCCTCTTGCAGGCAGCCAGAGCGTCCCCAATGTCTTCTCCCTCCCCTTCCCCCACACCCACCAGCCCAGCTGCTCCACGGTGGTGCTTCATGTCTCTCCGCGCTGTGCGGAAAGTGATCCTGCCCCAGGGGAGGTCAGCGTGCAGGCCGGGGAGTCGGCTTTCAGCCCAGCACTGCTGCCCAGGCCCCCCAGGCCACGCCAGCCCCTTCACCCTGACAGCGGGCTCGGCTTAATTCTGCCCAGCCGAAGAGAGACGAAATTAAACAGGAGCTGGCCCAGCCCCCAGCAAGCCTGGCGCAGAGCAGGGAGCCGCACAGCCTCAGGCCCGGCTCTACCCCGTCCCAGGCTGGGGGTGGGCGCCAGGGAGTGCTGACTGTTGGGTTGTTACAATGGGACAGGCCCCATGGGGCCAGCCACTCCCATCCCAGGCGGGCACCCCCCTGACTCACCAGCCTGAAGCGGCACAGGGGCCGGCAAGCTCCATGGACCGCGTCCCCTCTCCCCTGCACCCCCATCCCAGCCGGGGCCCACAGCCCCCTGGGGGTGGGGCTTGAGGTCTCCAGCCCTACTTCCCCGTCCCGGGTACCACAGGAGCAAATTCCTTTCCCCATCTGCCAAGGCCATGGCCAGGTGAAAACCCCCCACCTTTCTGCCCCACTCCTGTCTCCACTGTGCCCGCCCCACTGGAAGGCCCCTGGAGCAGGGCCTGTGCTGTGTCAGGGGGCAGCGCCCAGAATACACAGGGTTAAAACCGGTGCGCCTGGCCTGTGACTAAGACAAATGAGGCGCTATGGGACCCGCCACAGCAAGATAAATGGTGGCACCGGGTGACTTTGATCAATACACGTGACGCTGGCGCAGGTAGAGATGACAAGCAGGGCCGATCACAATTAGTTTTTAATACCACAAACCAATTGGGGATGAGGGCACATTAATTATTCATCCACCAAGCACCAGCCTCGCCTCCTATGGAGCTGCGTGGGTGGGGGCCGGGCCAGAGAGCAGCAGGCACCCCTGGCCAGTGCCCCACAGCCACAGAAGGGGGGCACAGAGGGATGCCAGGGCTGGTGGTCTGAGGATCCCCTGGGAGGCATTTTGGCTGATGGACAGATTCTCCCAAGGGAGCTAATGGGCACCACAGGGCACAGTGTCACCAGGCCGGGTGCCTGCCCAGCCTTGCCAGCATAAATGGGCACTTTGCCCGGTCGAGGGTGAAGCAGAGACGGGTGAGTGGGGAGGGGAGACACGCCGCAGGAGGAGCTTTCCCAGACTCCTCCCCCTTTCAAGCGCCACACGGGCACCCTCCGGCCCTCATGCAGCTGGCAACTCTCACCCGCTGGGCATGAGCCGACCCACCAGCCCATGACGAGCTGTCACGGAGGGGTGGGGGGGACACAAGGCCCTGCACCCCCGGCTTCCTGCAATTCACCATGACTCTCAGCCAGCCAGTAAAGCAGAAGGTTTATTTAGACGACAGGAACACAGTCCAAGACAGGTCTTGCAGGCACAGACAACTGGACCCCCTCACTTAGGTCCATCTTGGGGTCCCAGAGCACCCCAGCCCCGTTGGGGGGGGGTCAGAGCCCCATCTGGGCTCTCCTCCATTACCAGCCAGCTCCTGACCAACCTCAACTCCCTCCAGCCTCTCTCACCCCTCCTCCTCCCCAGCCTTTGTCCAGTTTCCAGGGCAGAGGTGTCACCTGGCTCCAACCCCCTTCCTGGGTTCTCACGTTACATGCTCAGGTATCTTCCCTCAAGGCCAGTCTCCCATCCCCCAATGCAGACAGGCCCAGCCAGAATAAAACAGCACTCCGCTCTCTCCATCCCACCCCCTGTGCGCCCCCCCCACCCCCACTAGGCTTTGCATCTCCCCCCAATCCCCACCCAGCATTCAAAGACCTCATTAAGAACTGTCCCAGTTCGTCACACGAGCACAGGCTGGTCAAGCTGCTCACATCTCTCTGCCCCCAGTCCCCTCTGGAGGGCAGGGCCGGAGTTAATCCTGTTCTGGGGCCGGCAGATCCCTGCACCCAGACCCTCTTGTCACGTGCCAGCTGCCAACCCAGCTCCCCACAACCTCCATCACAGGTCCTGCAACCCCAGGGCAAGAGGCCCCTTCCCGGGCTGATCCCACAGGAGCAAAGGCAATGGTCCCAACCCCCTGCCCCACCCCAGGCTGGCCCTGCCCGGACTAGCTCCCTGCAGCTTCCACCCTTCCTCCTGGTCAGGTGGGGATTGTGGGGAGATGCAAAGCCTAGCAGGGGGGGTGGGGTGCACAGAGGTGGGATGGAGAGAGCAGAGTGCTGTGTTATTCTGGAGACAGAAAGAGCCTGAAAGTCCCAGCTGGATTGTCCAAGGGAATTAGACCCCCAAGATACAGAGAATGCCAGGCACATTCGAAAAATCACCCTTGCTGCCTGTCTGTGCCTTTAGGCCCCTAACTCCCTTGGGCAGCCTGGCCCCCAGAGGGCATCTTGTTCCACCCGTGCAGTGAGCCAGTGCAGGGTGCTGCCAGGCAGGGTGCTGCCAGGCAGAGGGGAGGGTCCCTGCCCCAAGCTCTGAGGCCAGGTTGGGGGCAGCCTTGTCACTCCAGGAAAGGCCCTGCTGCAGCCACGGGGCTTGGGGCAGGGAGCCAGGATTCCTGGCGTCCACCCTCAGCTGGTCCCAGCGCACAGGGTGCCCCACGAGAGGTAATGCCCCATCTGGAACCAAGGTGAGCAATGCCCTGCAGAGCCCAGCATGCCCACGCGGCCGCTCCTGGCCTGGGCACTGCCGCCATATTCCCCACCCCTTTCTCTAGGCCAGGCTTGGGAAGCTCCCGGCAAGGGGACACGATCCACTCAGACCCACGGATCGCCCCAGGCTCCCACCCCTGCTGCCAGCTCAGAGGGGAGCCCCGCTGGCACTTCTGGCTGGAGACCAGGCCAGACTTCCCATTCACCTGGGAGCAGGCCCCATGCAGCCAGCTCAGGGTAGGGGACTCTCCTGGGAGCAGGGTCCTGAGGCAGGGGCAGCACTGGGCTGTGATCCCAAGCAGGTGGGGTAGCAGCTCCCTGTGACCACGCCCTGGCACCAAACCCGAGCCAGTTGCCCAGGAGACCCTGCCAGAGGCCCCCCGAGCCAGGCCAACAAGCAGAGGGCCCTGAAGGGCCGCACCAGGGCAGGAGCCGAAGGTGAAGGGCCGCCGGCCGTGGCCAGGGCAAAGGCTGACTGGCTGGACAGTCCCTGCAGGTACCTCCCGGGCACAGCCCCGGTGGGTCGGCTGGAGGCAGCGGCCGCAGAGCGACTCTACAGGAAAGACCCAGCGAGCAGTTTGAGGGGCTGCTCCTCCCACACTGGGGCCGCCAAGGAGCAGCAGAGCAGGACGGCGGGAGCTGGAACAGCAGCTCCACCGGGCCTAGCCAAGCCACCTCTCAAAGGGCTGGGCTAGCAGTGGGCTGCGGGTCAGGATTGAGGGGCATCGCCCCGGCCTGCGCTATCACTCCCCATTGACATGAGCACGGACACCAGGACCCGGCAGGACGGGGCTGTTTAGGGACCGGTGCGGGGCGATGGACCCAGCTTCGGAACAGTCTCTAGGAGGAGCCTTTTCGTGGGCCAGAGCCCCTCTGGGTCTCACTCCTCAGACTGCACCTCGGGGCCTGCTGTCCCCCGTGCGCTCCCTGCAGCAAGTGCAGGCCCCGGGTGAGACCTGGCCCCTCTGCAGGATTAACGCCCCTCGCGACACACGGCGTTGGCAGTTTATCAGTCACCCAGCACTGCCCAGGAAACCCCCAGGGGGGCAGAGAACAGTGAAAGCCCAGACCCTCCTGTTCAGCCCAGAGCCCGACTAAGCTGCCGTGAACCCATGTTCTGGCTCTGACTCGGCCTGGCTAGACCCCAGGTGAGACCCCAACTCCTTCCAGCAGCCAGGTCTCGTCCCCTCCGTCCTTTGCGCTCAAGTGGGGGATCCTCGCTCAGCTTCCTTAAGCAGACGCAGGGAAATCCAGCTCCCTCGGGGCATCAGCTGGTAGGGGTCCATATCCTGGTGACTGGCTTGGCTAAGGTCTTCACAGATGCTCCATTGATCTCAGGTCTGAGGCCACATCAGAACAAACAGCCCACTGGGTAACAATACAGCACAGGGGAAACTGAGGCACACGGGATTAAAAATATTACAGAAAATTCCCACTTTCTCATGAGGCCCATGAGAGCGGTTGCTCCCCACCCCACCGACTGGGCTGACCCCATGCTATGGTCCAGCTCCTAGTCTCTGCACAGCCCAGAGAGCCTGTACCCTGGGGGGCGTCTCCCTCTCTGCCCCCCCCCCCCAGTAGGGGTACAGGCTACAACTGGAGACAGACACAGACAACCCTGCCTGTATCAGCAGGGGGCAGATGTCTCTGGGTCCCGGCCTAGCTTCCCCCCATCACTGAGCGGCTCACACAAACGGGCACAGGCCAGCCGCTGGCTCTGGTGTCTGCACACAGACTACTTGGCGGTGGCTGGGGAAGGCTCCTGACGGCAGGTAAGATCAAGGGGCTACATCACTGGGAGCTCTCCACACAGGACCCCCAGGAAGACTGGCTTGGCCAGGTCCCACTGCAGCTCCCCACCCTGCCTCAGCCCCAGTGGATTTCTCACTTGTGCCCCGTAACACTGAATCAGTCCCAGCAGGGCTGGCTGGCAGAACGGCAGCTATTGGTAGGCCAGGGCTGCTGGGGGAACTAGGCTGCGTCCGCTGTGCCAGGCTGGGCAGAGGGAGCCTTTGCCATTCCCTCACCTGTTAATGGGGCTCCACGCTGGGCAAGCTCTGGTGCACAATGCCCCGGGTGCCCACACAGGGACAGGGGGTGCTGCAAACAGAGCCCCGCCAACAGCTTGGAGCTGGGATAAGGCCTGAGGCCCAAAACCCCTTTCCCTGGGAGACTCTGATCCATCTCCTGCCTACCCACAGAGGGGCTTAGGCAGAGACCGGCCAGGGCCCCTCTGCTCTGGGGAGGGCTGGAGAAGGCTGCTGCAAACCAGAGAGAGAAAGCCTGGGGTCTCGCTCCCCGGGGTGGGCGGCTGGGACCTGGAAAGGAACGAGCCAGCCCTGAACATCTCCCTGTCCACCCCCATGGGGGGCCTACGCTGAGGGGTGTCAGATCATCCACACACACGGCCACTGCCCCCCTGCACTGCCTGCCCGAGGGCTCCCCACCCGTTCGGCGAGCCGAGCTGAGCACTGCAGGAGAAGAGCCCTCGGCATGGCACGTCCCTCCATGGAGCTCAGCCAAGCCGCCCTGGCACAGAGCAGGGATGCCGAACCGGCCCCGGAACCTGCCAACAAAATAGCCCGGATCCCCCACCCCTCCCTCATGGGCCTGGCTGGGCTCCCCTGGAATGGCCAGGGCTGGGCTCCCCACTGTGGCCCTTAAACATGCTGGAGTGTTGGCACCGCAAGCTATGGCCAAGGGCTGGTCCTGGCATGACAGCCCCCTTCCCCCAGCATGCCTGGGCAGGCGTGGCTCTGGGGACAGCACTGGGATGCCAGCCTCACTCCTCCCCTCCCCAGGATACCCAGACCCCTTCCCCCCCCCCACAGGCGTGGCTCTGGGGACAGCACTGGGATGCCAGCCTCACTCCTCCCCTCCCCAGGATACCCAGACCCCTTCCCCCCCCCACAGGCGTGGCTCTGGGGACAGCACTGGGATGCCAGCCTCACTCCTCCCCTCCCCAGGATACCCAGACCCCTTCCCCCCCCCCACAGGCGTGGCTCTGGGGACAGCACTGGGATGCCAGCCTCACTCCTCCCCTCCCCAGGATACCCAGACCCCTTCCCCCCCCCCACAGGCGTGGCTCTGGGGACAGCACTGGGATGCCAGCCTCACTCCTCCCCTCCCCAGGATACCCAGACCCCTTCCCCCCCCCCACAGGCGTGGCTCTGGGGACAGCACTGGGATGCCAGCCTCACTCCTCCCCTCCCCAGGATACCCAGACCCCTTCCCCCCCCCCACAGGCGTGGCTCTGGGGACAGCACTGGGATGCCAGCCTCACTCCTCCCCTCCCCAGGATACCCAGACCCCTTCCCCCCCCCCACAGGCGTGGCTCTGGGGACAGCACTGGGATGCCAGTCTCACTCCTCCCCTCCCCAGGATACCCAGACCCCTTCCCCCCTCACAGGCATGGCTCTGGGGACAGCACTGGGATGCCAGTCTCACTCCTCCCCCACCCCCAGGACACCCAGACCCCTTCCCCCCTCACAGGCATGGCTCTGGGGTCACAGGCACCCCAGGAACCCACTCAAGGACGGAGGGGAGGGGAACCACAGCAAACTCCAGCCTTAGCCCTTCGTCTCCCCCTGCACCATCAGCGGGACACAGAGCTGGGTGAATCCAGGCAGCTGAGACCCAACCGGCAGAGAACGCGCTGGGGCGCCGAGCAAGGAGTTAGTCCAGGATGGCTGTGCGCGTTTAACTCCAACAAGCCTGCCAGTGCCCCTCAACCCCGACCCCCCAGCCCCGGGCTCCCCCCTCCCCCCAGCTCTGCCGGTGCCCATCAATCCCGACCCGCAGCCCCCTGCCAGCCCAGCCCCAGGCTCCCCCCTCCCCACAGCTCTGCCAGTGCCCCTCACTCCCGACTCACAGCCCCCTGCCAGCCCAGCCCTGGGCTCCCCCCTCCCCCCAGTGCCCCTCAATCCCGACCCGCAGCCCCCTGCCAGCCCAGCCCCAGGCTCCCACCTCCCCACAGCTCTGCCAGTGCCCCTCAATACCGACCCCCAGCCCTCTGCTAGCCCAGCCCCGGGCTCCCCCCTCCCCACAGCTCTGCCAGTGCCCCTCAACCCCGACCCGCAGCCCCCTGCTAGCCCGGCCCTGGGCTCCCCCCTCCCCACAGCTCTGCCAGTGCCCCTCAATCCCGACCCGCAGCCCCCTGCCAGCCCAGCCCCAGGTTCCCCCCTCCCCACAGCTCTGCCAGTGCCCCTCACTCCCGACTCACAGCCCCCTGCCAGCCCAGCCCTGGGCTCCCCCCTCCCCCAGCGACCCTCAATCCCGACCCGCAGCCCCCTGCCAGCCCAGCCCCAGGCTCCCCCTTCCCCCAGCTCGGCCGGTGCCCCTCAATCCCGACCCGCAGCCCCCCAGTGTCGCCTTCCTCGAGTCAAAGCCATAATGACCCAATAGCACAAGGTGTGTGTGTGTGGGGGGGGGGTAGGGGGGTTGCTCCAGCCTGCGCTGAGGAAGGCCAGCTTGCAGACCAGGGAGAAGCACGGCCTTCAGGGGCTGATCACGGAGCCATCTGAGAAGCTGGGTCAGGGGCCAGCAAGAGCGGGAAGTGACCCCTACAAAGCCCCCCTCCAACCAGGGGGGAGGGGAGGGGGGAGCTTCGTGGGGCCTGGAGAGCAGATCCAGGCTGGTTTCGCTTATAGGATCAAAAGTGAAGGCAGCGAGAAGCTACAGGGGATTTTAGATTAAAGAGCCTCCCAGAGTCTCATGGCTGCGCTCAGATGAAGAGCTCACCAGGCCTCAGAGGGGTGAGGAATTAACCAGGCTGAGCCCCGCTGGGGGGGGGGGGGCGGGGGGGGGACTCCTGAACCAGGAACCCACAGATCCCCCGTCCCCGGAGCTCGGGGCCCCTGCTCAGCGGGCTACCCTACAGCTGCTATTAGTACAGCCGCCAGGGCGGGGGCCCCATGGGTTGAGCTGGGGAGGGGGTCCCGGCGGGCCAGGGTGAGGGGCAGGGAAAGCACGGCCCCCCAGTGATGGGGGTACAGATTGGGGACCAGGCTTTGGAGCTGACCGAGGGCGAGAGGAAAGCCCAAGGGACAGACCCGCAATCAGCACGCCATCCCCAGGGCCTGGCAGTGCCAGCTTCGCCGTGCTGCGCTGAGGGGCTGAGGCAAGCCGGGGCCTGCAGACCCCCAGGTGCAGGGGCAGAGGAGCCGAACACCAGCGCAGGGAAGAGTTTCTAAAGCACGTTTGGTTGCAGGCCTCTGAGCAGCGGGGAGATGGGCCCAGGGCAGAGGCTGCACACCCCATGAGCGGCTGGCTCGGGCCTGGGCAGAGCACCAGGGCGTATCCCCCAGAACCCCACAAGCGAGGCTGCAGCCACCCCCCACATACAGCACCAAGCCCAGGCACATGCACTAGGGGCACATGTCTGGGGCTCCCTCGGAGGCCCGGGGAAGAGGAAAGGTGAGTGCAGCCCGGCCTCCAGCAGCCGAGGGGTCCAACAAGACCCGAGAGGCCGGCCTGTGCACCCCGGATCCCGCTGCAGAACAGCCCGTATCTCCCCGTTCCCACCAGCAGGAGGCGCTGAGCCGGGAATGCCCCTGCCAGGCTGGGGAAGCCGGACACTCCCAAGGGAGGAACCCGCCTCATCCCGACCTCGCACCCACCCCCAGCACAGGGCCACGAGCTCCCCGGCCTGGGGCAAACCGCGGCCCTTCTCTGCCTCAGTTTCCCCACTTGTGCATGGGGGCGCGGGGATCCCGCGCTCGCAGCGCTAGGGGGAGCCCGCCCAGAGCCCGGCAGGGGACCGACCTCCCGGTCCCGCCGCGCCCATCCCCGGGGCATCGGGCCCCGCGCCGCCCCCCGCCTCCGAGAGGGAGGAGCGCGAGGCCCCGCCCACGGGGTCCCTCCATCCCCCACGCCGGCCGCGCGCGCACGCGGCTCATTGACGCGAGGTGACGTGCGCAGGGCTGAGCGATGGACGGGCCCCCAGCCAGCCAATGGAGATCCGACTCGCGGCTCCTTCCCCCACGTGGGGCAGGACGGGCGGCCAGCGCCCGCCTGCCATTGGCCGCGCGGCAGCCAACCAGAGAGTGTCAAAACGCAGCTCTGCGCGCCCATTGGCCAGCGGGGCTCCCTTTTGTTCTCGCCACCCTGGTGCAGTTAACCCTTCCCTCCCCGCAGGCTGGTCCGGGGGAGCCGCTGTCCTCCAGGGGGCGCTGGCAATGCCAGGGAGCCCCGGGACTAACACGTGCTCGTGGGGTGAGGGCACCAGCCCCCCGCAGGGCAGGGCAGGGCATTGCCAGGGGCCCAGGCGCTGCTCCCAGAGCTGGGGAATCAGCAGGGGGCTCCAGGGGGAGCAATAGGGGCGGGTGGAGACAGGCCAGGTCCCACAGGCAGATGGCACAGAGACCCCCTAGGAGCCTGCGAGGGGCCCTTCACCCACCCCTCAGTGCCACAGACCAGGGAGACTCACGGTGGCAAGCCGGGACCCAGGGCTCAGCCAGCACCTGGGCCTATGGGCGGCAGCGCGTCCTTCGCCCAGACAGAGCCCCCCAGAAAGCCAGCGCAAGCCAAAGAGCTCCTAGCAGGACAGAGCCAGCGTCACTCACAAGGGTAACAGGCTGGGAAGGGGGAGACCTGCCAGCTGGGCACAATGCCCCCAGCTTCCTAGATCAGGGGAGGACGCTCTGCAGATGCCCTTCCCCCACAGTCCCCCTGCTGGCAGGGGTGCACGCTCTGCAGGCGGCTCAGGGGTGCACAGGGCGGGGGTGCAATGGGGCGTACTCAGCAGGACCCCCATAATGCCCTTCACTTCCCCCCCACCTGGGCAAATATGCAGCCCAGGAAGCGCCCGGATCAGGCAGATGGGTGGGGGGAACCATTACGAGAGCTTTGTGAGGGTCACACCCCTCACTAGTGTGACCGTAGCGCACTGCGGCAGAGCCACAATGAACCCCACCCTCCCCACTGCCCGTGGTGCCCTGCCATGCAAGCCCTTCCCATGGTATCCATTCCCAGCGGGCAGGCATGGCTCTCGGCCGGAATCCCTGCTCTGTGTGCACACAGACAGGGGCCATGGGATGTGGGGGCCAGCCCCCAGGCCAGGGGAATTAAACCCTCTGCACGATCAGAGCCAGCTCCCCTGCACTCAGGACAGTACCACACACTGGGGCAGGTGAGCCCAACATTCCTTAGGCCCCGCTGGGACGCTGGGGCTGTTAATGACAAGTTTCAGAGTAACAGCCGTGTTAGTCTGTATCCGCAAAAAGAAGAACAGGAGTACTTGTGGCACCTTAGAGACTAACAAATTTATTAGAGCATAATAAATTTATAAATGCTCTAATAAATTTGTTAGTCTCTAAGGTGCCACAAGTACTCCTGTTCTTCTTTTTGGGGCTGTTAATGGCTCTCCCCACTGCCCCGACAGCAGAGCTCTGGCTGCCCCACGTAGCAGCGCCATTTGCCTGGCTCTGTGCCGGCTGGGGAAGCTAGGCAGAACGGTGAGGGGGATGGATCTGGGCATTGGCACAGCCAGCAGGTTCATCTTTGGGGGCTACCAGGCGCTGCACTGGGCATGCAACGGGCCACTTGGGTTCTGCGCAGGAAGCCTGAGCCTAGATGGCACCCGCCCAGCATCATGGGTGCACAACCCCTGGTCCATAAGTTTGCGAGGCTGCACGGGAAGCCCCTCGTCCACCCGCCAGGGCCTCTCTCCTGAACCCCCAGGCTGAGCCACATGAGTCTATCCCACTTTCCGCCACTAGGTGGCACCCCAGCAGGCCATGGCCAAGGGCAGGGAGCAGCTGGATGTGGGGTGGCCAAGACAGAGTTTTGGAGCCCCACAGGGGCAGGCCGGCTGGGCCCAGGAGAAGGGCTGGGTGCACCTGCCCCACAACACATTACAGCTTTGTGGGGAAGGAATAAGAGCCCCACACACAGCAGCCGCTCCTCGGGCTGGGGAGAGATGCTCCGTCCCCAAGGCAGGGAGCAGATGGCCCCTGAGCTCTGCATTTGCTGCAGCACCAGCCCTTGGGTTTGGCTGCTGGCCGACGAAGGGTTAAGCCCTCCACCCATCACTCAGCAGCCACGGGGACCCCCGCCCCCGCATGGCACAGGGAGGCAGGCCGGGAATTCCTTCCAACACCACAGTATAAAAAGTCACCGACTAAGCAAGTTAACAAGTGAACAATCAACCGCAGCCAACTTGGCTACAGCGAAGCCGTGACGAATGCCAATTGAGAGACGAGCAAAGGCTGCGGCGGGATCGCTATGCCCAGCCAGCCGGGCGCGAGGCACGGCGTGCAGAGCAGGGCCAGGGGGGCCTTGACAGACCCAGCAGCCGGCATCCCTCCTCAGCTTCCCTCCTTCCCCCCGCCCCAACGCGTACCTCCCGTACTGCGCCAGGGCTGCCCTTTTCTGTGTGGCCCTTCTGGATGGGCTGCATGGCGCAGCGCCCCATCCGGAAAGGCCATTACCGCATGCGCCGTGACGCGGTAAACGCCCCTGGCCAGCAGCCCAGCTCTCAGACAGGGGGTGCAGCCAGCAGGGGGCATCACAGAAAAGGACACTGTCCCTCTCTCTAGGGACCACCACCTCCTCAGCCCTGTTCCCCGATCAGATGCACCTACCTGGAGCTGGCGATGGTCCCGGATCCCTGATCCTCTCCATCCAGGCAGGCTCCCTACAGAGTGCATGGACAAACCTGTTAGGAGCCAGATGCCAGGTTCCAGACACCAAGCCCCCACCCTGAAATCAGCCCCTTACCTGCCCTGGGATCAACACAGCTGCCCCCTGCCCTGGGAGCTAAAGGACTGGCATAGCGTCCGCTCCTCCTTATATAGGGAGTGGTGTTGCAGGGAAAGCTGTCCCTGTGGATCACCCGTTCCCATTCAGCTAGTTCCATGCACCCTGCTGACCTACCCGCCTCACGCCCAAGGGAGCAACAAGTGCCACCATCTGCCAAGAGCAAGAGAGAATCTCGAAGAACTGGGGGGTGGCGATGGGCAGCACCCAGTCTGGTTCCCAATGCCACACAGCCACAACCCCCCTCCTGAGGCTGCCCCCGCTGGATCTAGGGGGGTCTCCCAGCCTGTCCTGCTCCCAGGAGCCTGTCTCCCCGCAGCCCGTCTCTGGGTGCGAGGGAGAGCCCCCGTTCTGGGTGGGGTGGGGGCATGCCATGGCCATGGTGACAGAGTGGCAGGCGCCCCACTCCCCTCGTGGAGACTGCCATTGGCATGCACCATCCCCTGCTCTCCGTGCAGCAGGCCAGGAATCTCTCCCCCAGCCAGTGTCAGGCCCAGGGCCTGAGCCCTGCAGGCCAGGCTCCCCCGGGGAGCTGGAGGGGGCCCAGAGTGCAGGCAAAGAATAGCTGCCACTCGCCCCCTCACCAAGCCCTGAGCTTGGCATCTACCCTGCAAGAGTGGAGGCATCCCTCATGCCCGGGCCTGCATGGAGGGCACCCCGCCCTTACGGTGCCAGCAATGGTACTGGCTGCCGCAGAACCACCAGGGCCCGGAGCTGACACCTCTCAGATTCTGCCTGGATCACAGCTTCTGTGGTTTGTCCTGAGCTCCTCCAGCGGCTCCCGAGGAGCAAAGGGAGAGGTGGCTGCCCTGTGCCCACTCGTGCCAGGGGAGAGCTGGGCCTTGGGACTCAGATCCTTGCAGGCGGGCTAGAGAGACTGAGCCCTGCTCAGCCACAGCCAGCGAGCAAGCAGGTCCCCTCAGATCTGGGCAAACATCCCTCCATGGCCAGCCTGTGACCAGCCTGTGGAACCAGATGGGGAGCCCAGAGCCCCATGGGCACGGCTATCACCCCCAGACACACCAGTGTCGGCATCTCCCCGTAACTGACGCCGGATGGTGGCAGCGCGGAGAAACGCCGGCTCTGAAATGGGGGGAAAGGGGCCAGGGCAGGACGATCCCCACCACAGCGCCAGCTGGGATGAGCTGGGGGGGCTCCGTTCTCCCCTTCACAGCTGGCAGCCCCTTGGGCAGTTTGCTGAGCTCACCATAACTTCTGCTGATTCTGGTTCCATGAATAAATGATGCGAAACTTGCACAGAGGCCGCCTGCATTGAAATGTCTGTCTATCCTGCCAGCCGTCCTGTGCCCATCACCGAGGTATCTGGGCCCTTCTGCCACAGTAAGGGGGGAAATCAGACCCTTGCTTTGCACTGGAGTAAGTGCTGATCCAAGGTGTAGCCTAGCAGTGAAGCAGGCCCACTGAAAGTGGGGCGCATGGTTGCACCAATGTGAGGCCCTCTCCCTCTGGTTTGAAACCTGTTTGAGATGAGCACAAGGCAGGAGCAATTTGGACACAAATGCAGTGCAGCTAGTGCTTGTCATTTGATGATGGTCTTCATAAAGCCCCAGCTCCTGGAGTCCTGTGAGTCACTGAGAATCTTGGCTTTCATTGAAAAAAAAAATCAGAAAGTTTCTAGCCCTTGTGACTGGAGAAAAAACAGAAATTGTGATTTGGGTGTAACCAACAGGCTCTGGAACCAGAAGGAAACAAACCAGGACCCAAATTTCATTACAAAATAAATAAAATGATTTTCAAGCCAGTCATGGGTGGCTGTTTTTTTAACCATGTAGGGTTGTTGTTCATAATGCAAATGCATTTTGCTGCTTCTTTCTTGGGAGAACAGGCTGAGGGGGGATGAGCTCGACCCGGACTGGGGCTCTGCATTGTTGACACAGGTGATTTCAGCTATTTCCTTGTGTCTGTGCCAGCGTTTGGCATGCCTGCCTCGCTGCAGTAGCCTGTCCTGCCTGCGGGATAGCGAGTGCCCGGCCCATTATCAACAACACTCGTGCTGCGGTATCAGACCACGGTCAATATTAATAATGCAAACCACATTGGGGTTGGTGCGGCTCAGGACTTTGCCAAGAAGCAGCTATAAATTCTACCTGGCTAGAGCTGTCAAAAGTGAAACAGGCCCGGGCCGAGGCCCCGGGGCCAGACTGCAGCCGGATTGGATGCACAGGTGAGTGCACAGATGTATCTAGTCACCCGCTAGGGCTGAGGCAGCTGGGGCCGAGACTGGCCACCAGACAGAATGAGAAGGGAGCCATGCACAAGCCCGGGGTTGGTGCTGGTGGGCAGCAGCCGGCTGGATGGAAGGGCTGGGGAGCTGGCACTCAGTGGTAGAGCCATTATCAGAGCTCGGAGGTGTGGGGACTCAAGCGCCCCCCCCGTAGGCCTAATGCCACTCCGAGCGCTGCCTGGAGCAGGAGAGCCCAAGGGAGGGGGGTCTCTGGGGGACAAGGAGGAAGCGGGAAGTGACAGCGTCTGTCCTAGGAATAGCGAGGGCTTGGCCAACTCCCCCACTTCCTTGAACTGCCTTGCTGGGATCCCCCTGCTCCCACAGGCTGAGAGTCCAAACCCTGCATGGATGGTGAAGCAGCCGGGCTCACGGCAGCTCACGGCCAAGGGGGGATTGCAGAAGGTGGGGGAGGGGTCATCTCGTCACCCCACTCCCTGCCCTTACCCACGTAACCCCCCCACCCGGTGTCACAGCAACGGGCAGAGAGCGCTGCTGTGCCCTGTGCCTGCTGCAATTGCCAGGGCGCGGTGCCCCAATGGGGCCCTGGGACAGCCCTGAGCACCCACTGTGCCACCCCAAGCACCCCCTCTGCAGATTTTTCCTTCTTCCATGAAAAGGCTCCAAGCAATGTCCCAGCACCCCGACGAGTCCCCCTAACCCTGACTGGATCCCAGCGCACCAAAGGGGCGTTCCCAGCACCATCACAGCACCCTTAAACCCTGACAGGGTCTTCCCAGCACCCCGATGGGGCCCCCAAATCCCCAGTGCCCTGGCAGGACCCAAAATCCCCGACAGGACTTTCCCAGCACCCCGGTGGGACCCCCAAATCCCCAGTGCCCTGACAGGACCCAAAACCCCTGACAGGACCTTCCCAGCAAGCGAGTGGGGCCCCTGCACACTGACTGGAACTCGGCACCCCACCAGGAGCACCCCAGGCAGCCCAGCCCTGGGGTCCCACCTCCACCCCCACAGAGCTCCCTCAGTGCCCCTCAACACAGGCAGCGTAGGCTGAGGCTGGAGCATGGGCCTGGGAGCCAGGAGCGGCTGGGTGCTCATCCCCCAGTGTGCAGGGCTGATTACTGAGGGAGGCGGGCGGTATTCAGCGCTCTTTGGCAGCAGGTGGGGGCACACACCCCCTGAAAACCAGCCCACAGCCTGGGCACCCAAACTCGCTGGACATGTGGGCCTAGATTGTTGCATGACTCAGTTTCCCCCAAGGAGACTGATCTAAAACATAGAGGGCTGTGGGGCCCAATGGGTTAATGCTGGCCCAGTGCTAGGAGCCGGAGATGCTGGCTGACTGTCTCTGTTCAGTTATGTTCAAGGCCTCCTGCCCCCAACCCCCACTCCAGCCTGCCCTTGAGGGACCAGCCCTAGGGCAGAGAGGGGATTTTCACACACCCCCCCCCCCGCTGCGGCTGCCAGCCAGGACGTCAATCAGGGCCAGGAGAGAGGGGGCCGTTTCTGCCATGCTGGCAGAGCAGAGACCCTGGCTTGGGCCAGCGCCAGCGACTGCCGGGCACCAGGCTCCGCATGGCTCAGCAGGGAGGCAGCCACCGTCTTTGCCAACTGCATGAGCGCAGCAGCTGGCAGTGAGCTTTTCCGGCCAGGGACCATCTCCCTCTCTGCGCAGCACCTGGCCCACTGGGGCCCGCAGGCGCTACCATAGCAATAACGACCGGCCTGGCGAGGCCTGCCAGCTTGGAGAAGTTGAAACCATAGGCACATGTCTGTGCACCCCCCGTCCCCATCGCTCCACTGGCTAAAGTCCGAGGAGAACCAGAGATCCATCTCCCGCATGGCACCCCCAAACGCCTGGCCGGCTGGAGCAGTGCTGCACTGCCCTCTTGTGCGCACCCTGGGGATGACAGACTGGATTTGGAGCGGAAACTCATCAGAGTTGGGTTCAAATTGCTAGTGGCATGGGGATCAAAACACTCCCGGGCCCTCTCTGGCAGGAAACGCTGCCTTGCCACCTGCCTCCGGCCCATGTTCTGCACTTGGCTGCAAACAGCGCAGGGAGCCAAACACACAAACCTGCCAAGCTGTTTGCAGGCCTGGTGGAGTGGTGTTGGCCCCAGGAAATTAGCGAGACCGGGGGTGTGTGTGTGTGTGTGTGTGTGTGTGTGTGTGTGTGTGTGTGTGTGTGTGTGTGTGTGTGTGTGTGTGTGTGTGTGTGTGTGTGTGTGTGTGTGTGTGTGAGGTAATAGCTTTTATTGGCCCAGCCTCCAAGGATATGTACACGAGCGAACCCAGCCACTACGGTTACACCCGGCTGGGGAAAACTGACACACACAGCTGTAGAAGTGAGGCTAGACACATCAGTCTCGGCAGCCTCCACAGACAGGTGGGCAGATGGGGATGGGATGGGGCGGACAGATGGAGGGACATTAGGGGAGAAATCTAACAACTCCTTTACTCCCATTGAAATACACTTAACTGGAGGAGTTCTGGGGGAAGAGGACAGGAAAACGCCCCATAGTTTGTTAAAAAAATGAATAAAAAATACTAGGGGCTTCCTCCCTAGGGCTATGTTCTGCTCCAAGTTACTTCAACAAAACAAGGAGCTATTTTTCGCTAGTGTTAGACCCCAATTTCGATTTGATTGCACTAGAAGTGGGGCTTAAAAATAAACACCCCCCCCCCAACCAGAATGGAAATGGTTTCATGAATAATTTTGTTAATTTCTGTTTAAACCAATTTTTTAAAAAAGTTTAAACTTTCACCCAAAATGCTGGGAGGGGGGAGGAATCAAACGTTGCAACTCAGTGCTGGTGTAGGAGGGCTCTTTAATATCATGCACAACCCAGGGTGCAGCAAAACCCAGCTGGTGGCAGCTGAAGGGAGGAAATGCAAACTGGCCATAAGGCGTGCCCTTAATGGTGACTCCGGGAAGAACTTACCAAGGGACACGGAGGAGTCTCCGGGACAGGAGGCCTCACATGGAAAGTGGCCACCTCTATCTGAGAACTGGGCTCTAGTTCACCCACCGGCTACTGGGCTCAAGGCAGGAAGCACTGGTGGGATCTCTGGCAGGATGGTCCCAGGGGCTGAGCTGTGAAATCGACCAGAACCAGAAAGTGACACTTGTGCTCCCCCGTCAGTCTGTCTGTCTCCAGCTGGTGTCTTGTCTGATTATTGGATCGTCTCTTTGGGGCAGGGACTGTCTCTGTGTCGTTTGTACAGTGCCTAGCACCGCAGGGTCCTGGGCCATGCTGGGGTTCCTCGGCACTGCACTGGTACAGATAAAGCACAAACCAGCAATACGACAGCCTTACCTGGCTAATGGGAGTCTGATGTCGGAAATTCTTCCTGCCCTCCCAGGCTGGAGCTCTCAGGAGCTGATCCAGGTGAGGGTGGTGCTTGAGTTGCTGGCTGTGTTGAACTCTCACAGCCCCGCAGAGATTTTTCTGTTCCTAGCACAGGAGTCGGCAACCTTTCAGAAGTGCTGTGCCGAGTCTTCATTTATTCACTCTGATTTAAGGTTTCGCGTGCCAGTCATACATTTGAACGTTTTTAGAGGGTCTCTTTCTAGAAGTCTATAATATCTAACTAAACTCTTGTTGTATGTAAAGTAAAGAAGGTTTTTAAAATGCTTAAGAAGGTTCATTTCAAATTAAATTAAAATGCAGAGCCCCCCGGACACTGGCCAGGACCCAGGCGGTGTGAGTACCACTGAAAATCAGCTCGCGTACCGCCTTTGCCACGCGTACCTACCCCTGTCCTAGCAAATAAATGACAGGCCAGACAGACAGACATTGGCCCAGATGGGACGCAGCAGCTGCTGGCTCCGTGTGACCAGTAGCTCACAGGGAACCGAGTGGGAAATGATCCCTGGTCTCTTCTAAGTTACCCCTTCAAAATCTTTGGGGGGAAAAAAAAAAAACCAGACTAAAACTGCTCCCTGGAGCCGCGTATGGGGGTACATCCCCCAAAAGCCGCAGCGACTCTCCCCGGTGGGCACACTGGGATCCCTACAGACAGAGGCCAGGGCCGGCCCATTCGCCAGGCTGCCAAGCTGCAAACCCGCAGAGCAGGCTCCAGCCCCGTGACTGTGGGAACGGAGCACAGGATGGGGGCAGGGGGGAGCTGCAAGCGATTGGCCTTTGGTACGCAGGGCTCTGTGCCTCTTACCCGGAGCCGGGCAGGGCCTGGGAAGGGTAGGAGGCCAGGCTGTGGCAGGAGAATCGCTCCCAAGGGCAGTGCAGGAAGCAGGTGGCAGGGGAGCTGATTTTTATACACGGGGGGGCACCGCACCTCTCCCGGCACATCTGCGCCATCCCTGTGACCGGAGCCAGCGTCCCAGCTGGAGCCCACCACATGCCCGGGTGGTGCAATGAGACGCCACCTGGACCATCTCCCTTTACCAAAGCTGCACATTTTGAGCACGTTAAGCAGACATTGGCCCTTAACGTCCATCGGTGGCCAACTGGCCCCTTGGCGCAGCCCCCCCCCCGCCGCCCGCCTCCCCCACCCACCAGGACCTGGCACCGCGGGCATTTGCTGGGCCGAAGCAGCCTCATTAGCGGAAGAGAATCGATATTTCCCTATAAAAGGGGAGAGCAGAATTTATTAGACAGACCACTCTGGGGCTCCACATGGGACATCTGGCTGCTGAATTCTCCGAGAGGACAGGCCCTTTATCCCGAGACAAAAGAGAGGCCAGGCAGGGAATGCCGGCGCCGTGGGGACCCTGTCAGGCCCGGCGAGTTGGGAACAGAAAGAGCCCGGAATCGAGAGAGCAACGGGAGGCCGGAACACAATGTTGGGCTCTCTGCAGCCACTCTAATCACATTACCCACCGGCTTCTCGCACACAGCTCGGCTCCTCGGCCAGGCAGCCGTCGCCACCGACCTGCTCTCCCGCCCGCCCACGTGCCCCGGCTCATCCAGCGGCACACTGCTGCCAGGCTGCGGCGAGGAAAAGGTGCTGGGAGAACTTTCATGAAGCCAACTTTGCTCCGGGGATTCGCTACCAGAACGAGCCCAGCGCTGACCCGAGCCCCGTCTGGTGAAATGACAGCGCAGGCTCTCAAAGCCCCACTGAGAACGCCCGGGGACTCTTCGGCAGAGTGGGGTCACTGATTTTTTTCTTTTCTTTAAATCTTCCCGTCAGGCGAATGGTTAATATGAAGAGAGGAGGAGGAGAAGAATTCCACATCTCTGCAGAGTCACCATTGGCTCCTGAACGTCCTCGGGCACCGGCGCTCGGAGGGAGACGGAGAACGGCCGTGGCGCAGCTGGTGTCCACTGCCGTGACAACAGCAGGGCTTGACCCAGAGCCCCTGGGACCGCCCGCAGGAGGGAGAGCCATGCAGTACAAGGACTTAGGAGGGTCAGATCCAAGGTGGTGATGCTATTTTGACGCAGTCTTCGCTCAAGCAGAACTCCCAGTGACTCTGGGGAGGGAGGGGCTGAGCACCAATTGCAAGAGGAAGCGCGGCCTAGTGCTTATGGCCGGTGTTGAGTCTCAGGAGAGCCAAGCTCAACTCCCAGCTTCGCCACAGACTCACTCGGTGACCCCAGCCAAGTCACTTTGCCCAGATGGGTCAAGTGCTCCACCCCCGGTAGCGACAGCAGGGGTCAGACTGCCGAGAGCCCAGGGGTTACCTCTGAACAGAAATGAACAGTGAAAAAATGTCCATGTTTGTCAACAAACTCCGTTCCCACCCTGCGATTTGGCTTCAGAACCACAATTTTTCGTTTTTTTGATGAAAACCCAAAAATGAAAAAAGAAAAAAAAAAAGAAAAGAAAGAAAAAAAAAAGGAATCAGAACTATTTAAGGCCTTTGCCATTTTGACTTTGTGAATGATGGGCTCCCAGCTACTCGTAACACTAACGACTGAGTAACACCTCCAGACCTGGTCCTCATTACCTCTGCTCTGCATCAGCATCCCTGATGTGCAACACGCTGAGCCAGTCCTCACGCTCACGGCCCATTTCCACGCAGGCCTAGCTCCGGTGCACCAGCCGCGGGCCTTATTCCCAGGCTGTAGAATTGATTTGCGCAGGCAGCTCTGTCGTTGTCAATGGGACGATTTTCACGGCTGAAACTCACCCAAGGAGTAACATGTCCACGCTGTCGCTAGCCAGCTGCCATTCTCACACATTAGTTTGTCTTCACTCACCTCGTTTCCCTAAGCACCAAATTAGCCTGCAGGAGAACCTTTAACACCAGTCACCTCATCTCCACCCCTCCCCTCTCTCCCTAGTCCCATTTCTCACCCCACCCCTTCCCATTCCCCCCTCCCCCAATCCTGCCTTCTCTCCCCTCCCCTCCCCACGCCTGCCTCCATCTTCCCTCTTCCTCCACTGCCCTACCCCACCCCTCCACTCGCTCCCTTCATCTTTCCCCACTCTCCACCCTCCCCCACTCCCTCTACTCCCCATCCTTGCCTCTAGTCCTTCTCCCCACCCCCAACATGCCCACATAGCAGCAGCAGTCGCGATATTGATGCATTTCACTTCTCTCAGGACTGGGGAAGACGAGTCGCTCCGTTCCCGCCAAGGCCCTGGCAGGGCAGGGCAGGGAGCCCACAAATTAGTGTTTGACCCTTACCGGGTGTCAAGGCTGAATCCCCACTCTGTCACTCCGAGTGCAGAAGGTGGGGGCCTGCAAGGATTTTAAAAATTAATACTGGCCACTCCGGGCTTGTATTACACTCCCAAGGTTACAGCTTCTCTCTGACCCTGGCTTGGTAAAGCCTGCCACCACCCAAATGCAAAAACCTCTTTGAACCCAGGAAGGAGCACTTGGGAATTCCTCCTTGTGGGGTACCCTCGAGTCCTTACACACACCCCGGGAAGAGCTGACAAAGAAAACAAAGGAAGTTAGCTGTGGGTATCAGCTAATCCAACAACATGCACAAACCTCTTAGGACACCAAACATCCAATCCTGTTCTTAAAAAAGGTAAATTTGATTAAAAACAAAAAGGGAAAAAATACATGTGGAACTCAGGCTTTTTGCTAGATCTTAAAAGAAACAATTACAAAAAGGTGACAAGCCAACAAAGGCATCAGGGGTTAGCACAGAGACCCACAAGCCTTAAACAACAAACAGAAATAAACCTCATTGCGTCTAGCTAAACCTTCTGAGCTACTTACGCATTAGCAGTTCAGATCCGTAGTTCTAGGCATGATCTGATGATTTATGATCATACCTGGCTTAAGCTTTACACAGCATTCCTGCTGCCCTCTGTTCCCCTCTTTCCCAGACAGCAACACAGGGAACGTTTCTTTCCCCATTTTAAAAAGTTCTATCTTCCCACTGGCCCTTTTAGTCAGGTGCCCACTTTTTTCCCCCTTTACCTGGGGGACGTTTTAACCCTTTACAGGTAAAGCAAGTAGAGAACAGCTACCAAGAGGGCTGGCTGGTGTTCATAAAAGGAAGCTCTTCCCCCGCGCCACGCTTCATTTATCACATCCGGTTGATGTAATAGGTCCCTGCAGTTAATGGCGGCCACTATATGTCCCGGCAGGATTCTCCTTGTACCGGGCTCCTTTTCAGTGGAACTACTGCGGAGATGGGTGCTGGCCTCATGTTCTGTGAAACCCCTCGTGGGGGTCAGCCCTTGGCAGCCGCTGGGAGAGAGCGCCGGCCCTCACCCAGTGCCTTACAGAGGGGCCCTCTGCTCTCGCCGGCCCCTTGAGCCTCCTCATCTCCTGCGGCAGCTGTCGAGCCTTCAACAAATGCCGGGCCACTGCCTCAGGCCTGGCCTATTCCTCCCACAGCCCTGGGTGTCCCCCTCGGCACACGGGGCCGTGTTCTCCTGATATAAAATTAACCCGAAACTCACAAAATGGATTAAAAACTGGACAACTGATAAGTCTGAACAGGTACTGGTAACCAGGGAATCGCCATGGAGCGGGCGTGTTACCAGTGGGGTCCCGTAGGGAGCGGTTCTTGGCTCTTTGCTACTTAACATTTTTACCAATGACCTGAGAGAAAACAGAAACTCATCACCGAGGAAGTTTACCGATGACACAAAAACTGGGGAGTGGGAGATAATGCAGAGGCCAGAGCCAGCTGGTATCACTTGGTAACCTGGGTGCAAGCAAACAATGGGTGTTTTAATACAGCTACATGGGACTACACATCTGGGAACAGAGCGCTGGCCATGCTGCCCGGCTGGGGGGCTCTGCCCAGGGGAGCAGCGACTCTATCAAAGATTTTTTTTAGGGAGGGAATCAGTCGAACGTGAGCTCCTGGTGCAACACTGGCCAAAAGCACCGATGGGATCGTGGGATGCACAAATAACGGGCTCTTCAGTCTAGCAGGGGAAGGTCTCACACCATCCTGCGGCTGGACGCTGAAGCTAGACCCAGTCAGCCTGGGAATAAGGTGGACATTTTTAGCAATGAGGGTACTAACCACTGGAACAATTCCCCAAGGGGCCTGGTGGATTCGCCATCATGGGCAATTTTTAAATCAAGACTGGGTGTTTTGCTATAAGCTCTGCCCTAGGGATTGTGTGGGGCAGATCTCCGAGTCTGGCCCGTGTTACCCAGGAAGTCAGACGAGGTGATCACATCGGCCCCAAGTGGCCTTGGAATGTAGGAACACAAGCTTCTCCAAAGTCGGGTCATTCCACTCTGCCCAGCCGACCCAGCGTACATGGGGCCAGGTCTCCTGACTCCGCTTAACCTCTCCCCAGGACAGCTACCCTCTCAGACCCAGTCTAGCTCCAATTCCTGACAGGGGTTTTAGCTGCTTGATGCACATTCTGGTTTCTAGTATTTGTACTTAGATTGTCAGCTCTTTGTTCTGGGTTTGTACAGGGCCGAGCGTGATATGGGGCCTGGCCCATGACGGGCGCTCCTAGGTGCTATGGTAACACAATTAAACTGACATGGCTCAGGCTAGTACAGAGCATTATTTGTGTGTCTCACTGCAGTGCCTAAAGGAGCCAACTGAAAACAGGAACATGCAAGTAGCGTGAGACAGTCCCTGCCCTCAAGAGCTTGCAAGCTAACTGGCCAAAGCCAGGAGGACAAGCAATTGCTCCCAGTCAGTGGCTGCGCCGGGAACAGAACCCAGGTCTCCTGAGTCCCAGGCTAATGCTCTAATCCTTGGACCGTTCTGCTTAAGATCAAGAAAAAGGGTCTCTGGGGCAGTAGTTCTCGAACGTTTGTACTGGTGACCCCTTTCACACAGCAAGCCGCTGAGTGCAACCCCCTTATAAATTAAAAACACTTTTTTGTATATTTAACACCATTATAAATGCTGGAGGCAAAGCGGGGTTTGGGGTGGAGGCTGGCAGCTCACAACCCCCCCTGTAATAACCTTGCGACCCCCTGATGGGTCCCGACCCCCAGTTTGAGAACCCCCACTCTAGGGCATAGTGCCTGGGTCCGGCCCTTAGACAGGGGAACGCCCACCTAATGCAGAGAGAAGCAAACAGCACAACCCCCCTTTCTCTGCAGGAGCCGTCACACACTTGTGTTAATTCAGGATCGGGATCACTAAGAAATCCCAGCATAGGGGCAGAACCTCAGCTGGCGTGAATCAGTGTAGCTCTACGAAGCCATGCAAGTCAACCGATGGAGCAGCTGTCCCACAGGAGTTAAGAAACTGCAACCCCCCCATGTTGTTCCAAGGGCTGGCTCAGCGTATCCCTTCCCTCCCCGCCCCCTTGCCATGCAAACCCAAGGTGCCTTGGGAGGCCCCGAGTGCCTCACCCCCGTGGCATTGCCATATATGTCCAGCAAGAGAGCGACGGGGTGCGGAAAGCCGCCCGTGGCCGGAACGCCTGCAGCTCTAATTCGAAGGTGCTGGATGAGCTCACAGCTCACTGCTGTGGGATGCAGAGTACCGCCTGCTCTGAGTAAGCAGCCGCATCCTTCCGCTCCCACTGCATATTCCCCGGCAGACTTTCTTCCCTTCTCTTTTTTCCTGGAGTGATTAATGTGCAAACATTCTACCTAGGAGGTTAAGAACACTACATCATATCCTGGAATATGCGAACACTTGAAAGGGGATTTAGAGCTAAGGCCTTTGTGAATACATAGAAGCAAGCGACTGCCAACTAAAATTTCTCCAACAGACAGATTCCACTTATTTAGCTTGACATCTGTTAGGCATCCCGAACGGCATCTCTGAAGACTGAATTGTTTTTCCACGGCAGAGGAAATCTTCCTGCCCCGCAGAATCCAAACCCAGCCTTCCACTCTGGTTGGGCGTTAACCATCCCTCTTGTTCATTTTTAAGGATATTTATGGATGAACAAAACACCTTGACTCTTCCCCCCCTCAGCTCCCTGGCAAATCACACAGCAAAAAGCCAACGTGAGACAGGTTATGACTCTATTATGGCACCAAACAGCTTGGCAAAAATTGCCACCTGGTCTTTTTCAAATCCACCCCCACAGTGAAAAGCTAGTCGGCTGTGCCAGTGGAAATGCCTAATGCACCAGACACAAGGCACTTGCCCCAAGCCCTCCAGTGGGACTCAGCACACAGCACAGTACATGTTCTTAGTTACTTTTACCCACCAGAAACAACTGGTTTCTCTTAACAGGTATGCAAGAACTCACTGCCACAAGTTAGAACGGAGACCAGGTGCGTAAGAGGAGTCAAAAGTGCGGGACTGCTCCCGTGTAGACACTCCCTTTGTCCACAGGAGGGGTTCTCCCGGAGGCATAGGTACTCCCCCTCCCCGAGAGGCGGCAGCTAGGCTGACAGAATTCGTTGTCTGCACCAGGGATTAATCGGCTTAACTACGTCACACAGGGGTGTGGATTTTTCACACCCGAGTGATGTAACGTTTTAGTGTGGACCAGGCCGAAGAGCTCTGGCTCTGGCAACCCTCATGCTCCAGGGCCCAGCTGAGCTCTAGCTAGTGGGAGTCAGGAAGAAACTTTCCCTGGGGGCAGGTTGCCTCATGCAGGGTTTCTTCCTCTGAAGCATCTGGTGCCAGCCACTGTCAGAGACAAAACACTGGGCTAGAGGGACCCCAAGTCTGATCCCATCTGGCCATTTCTAAAACAGCAATGGACCAAGCCATGCTTCTTTAAGGTAGGATCTTGCATGGAAATACTTCCTGTTGAAAAGAAGCTGCCCCTCCCGTAGTGTTTTGTTCAGCCCGGAGATCTAAAAGCTTGGTTGGTTGGAAGCTCTCAGCACCCCCACTCCCATCAGGGACATGGGTCTGGAAGTGAAGTTTTTAATTAACATTGGTATTTGTACCCAGCTGCCATCAGGAGACAAGACCAGCAGACTCAGGCAGGGTGCTCAGTCTCTCCACGTCAGCGGGGAGCCCCTTGCCTCATGGAAGCGATGAACTCCAGGGCACGTCCTTACAGCTGGGGCTTCACAAAGCATTAACCCCTCTCCCTGTTGCTAAGGGCCCGTAAGAATCTCTGTAATGCTGGGAAAGGCAAATGCAGAAAAGACCTAGGCAGGAGGCCTTGGAAAGGGAGAATAAAAAAATCTAAGGAAATCAGAGGCCGCAGAGAACCTCCCAAACAGCGCCCAGGTTCTGGCTAGCAGTGAGTGACAAGGGCCCAGATGGCCCATGGAAAGGAGGAGCCTAAATACCTCTGTGGATCTGGGCCAAGCAGCCTTGTTGAGTTCTGCTTTTCAAATCAGGTGATTTCACTCTTCTCCTTAGCCTAGGATTCCAAAATAGCCCAGTCCGCTACCCCCGCAATACCCTGCGCTTATTGCCCTCCCTGCCCCAGCCCCACCATACTCATTACCCCACGATACATGCCCCAGGGCTGGCTGATCCCCACCTTACTTCTATTTGCAAAGAGAGACGAAGTGGCTGAGAAGCAGGCAGTTCATCCAAGCGCTGTCGTACAAAACCCAACTGCACCGCTGATTTGCCACAGCAGCTTGTGTGCGATGGGGGAAGTTATGCTAGACTGTAAGCCCAGTTGCCATGGTGCTTTAACACAGCAGCACCGCTGTTTAACATTGAACCGCAAGGTTTTGCACAGTGGTACAGCAGTAATTAGAGAAGCAAATGCAAGAACCTAATTGCAGCTCTGCCACTGACTCACTGCATGACCTTCAGTATTTCAATTAATTAGCCTCTCTTCTTCTCCCCCGTTCAAGTTGAGAACAATACTTACCATGTGGAGATTTTGTACGAGTTACTGCTGTTTGTACAGCACGTTGAAATTTACAGCCCTCTGTCGAATGCTCCATGTTCTGGAAACCATCCAGTTTTCTACATGGCGCCTCTGCATATGGCTGAAAACTCATCTCTTTTGCAACAAGGCAACTGCCTGCCAACAGGAAACTCATGTCTGCTAAGCCCTAGAAGTGAGCTGCATATTTCAAACCCCATAGGGTTCAATCCATCAGAACTTTCAGCCTTATTTATGCTGGGCAAAACTAGGCCCAAACTCCTTGAATTCATCAACTTCCCCCGATCCTGCCAACGAGCGATTGAAGTTTGAGCCACATACAAACTGAAATGAGTTGTTTGCAGGATTCCACCTGAACACCAGCCAGAAGTTACTAGCATTTCTAGAGCCAAGAGCTGTACATGGGGCATCAAGGCCCCTAGCTCTTGCAACCATTACACATGCAGTAAAAGGAAGGTTCAGAAATTCCAGGCAGTGAAGCACATTAACATGTTTATACTACTTGAGACACCAAACTGCTCCTTTAAGACAAGGGGAAAGCTCTGAGTGATGCTCCCCAAGACCAGCAGCTGAGGAGTTTCTCTGCTGTGGGAGGGGAATAATCAGGCATCTAGTTATTGCTCTGGGCACCAATATGCAGCAGCCTGAGTCATCACAGGGAAGAGTTGAGTCAGCACTGCTAGGGGGTTGGATTAGCTCTCCAGCCAAGCTCCAAGGACTGGGGTTCTGTTACAGTGCCCCTTTCACAGCAGGATCCCCCGAATACTGGTGTGACCCAATCACCCCCTTTCCCACTAAGCTTAGGAATGGGTTAGTAGGGAGGAAGGGCTGTCCTAGGTGCTTTCTTGCCCCTCCATTAGCTTTGAGGGGGAGTTAGTGAGCTCAGGCTTGCTGGCCTCCACTCCTTTCTTCAAGAGCCACCAACTGATGTTAGAGCACTGAAGTCTTGTGTATCCTAGAGACCTATTCACCCCGCTTTACTCTTTATGCAAAATTCAAGCTGGTTTAACAGCAGTCAGAAGCCCTAATGGACATTCAGTTGCCCTTTCCCACTGCATAAGCCAGTAGGGCCTGATCAATGTTGATCAATTATGCTGGTAGTATCACTCAACCACAGAAGCCAGGGGATGTTTCTCCTACCTGCACTAGGGAAAAAGGGAGAGACTAAGAACTTAATTATTCTGAAGCCTGTCCATCTAGACCCAGGGAGGCTTGAGACATTGCCTAATTAGATTTTTCTTGGAAAGGAAATTCCATTTTTAGATCTCTTGTAGGCTCCTGCAAGCAAGATTCAAGAGGATCGAGTCATTGTCTGCACAAAAACTGGCAATTAAGGTAGGAAAGGAGAGGTTTGGCTTTAGAGCCAGATTAGGCCATGGAAGCCAGGTTTAGCTTGACAAATTGTGCATTCAAGGAGGATTGTCACAGTACATGTTTAACAAACCTTGCATACTACTTAAATCTAACCCAGTACTTGGGACTCCAAGATCCTTCACCCCTTCTGAAGAGACACACCCATGGAGTAGTTTACTGCAGCGCTTTATTTTTCCTTACACAATGATGTGTTGGGCATTACAATTTCTCAACTTCAGGATGACTTACAAATTTTGGTTTTCTACAGTCATGTGAGAACATTAAGGCAACATACAAAAATCTTACATAAATTAAACTTGGTGTAGAATTTACAGGTGTAAATGCAAAGTTTCAGCAACTCAAGTTGAGTAACTTTAGCCCCAAAGATGTTCTGCTGGAATACAGGAGGGGTAAGAAAATGAAAACTGGTTCATAAGGCTTGGATGTAATCTTCTCCGGCCTTGCTAGAACGGCAGCAACAGAAGTAAGTTCTCTGATGAACTCCTACCAGCCTCTATACAAAAACCTGGAATACTTAGCGCTGTGTGTATTGGATGTCTGACCTCCGATACCCTGTACAAATCAGTCTCAAGCCCTGCAGAGTTTAAACAAGGTGTCACTAGTCAATACTAGCCAGCTACCTGAACTACAGTGTCACAGGCCAATTCTCTTCCACAAATACAAGTTCACCTAGCAGTTAGGTCACAGGAGTGATGGCACCTGTACCAAGGTTTAGGTCAGATATGTACAGGGTATTATGCTAAAATGTACACAAAGGGAACAGTTAACTTGAATACAGGGTCAAATCAGTGACAGCTCAATCCAACACTGATCTTTGTCTCAGATACAGACTTTCCAAGGGCAAGTTTCTTTGAAAGAAGGCTTAATTCCAGTTTTATGAGGCTAGCATGAAGTGTATAAATTTGCCCAGGCAAAAGTATACTAGTGAAAATTCATGCAGCAAATGCTGTGCATCTGCTAGCAGTCCATTTAGAAGCATTTACGGTGGACAATGGATGGGCCAGACTCATCATATTCCTGCTTGCTGATCCACATCTGTTGGAAGGTAGAGAGAGAAGCCAAGATGGAGCCACCAATCCAAACAGAGTATTTACGTTCAGGTGGAGCAATAATCTAAAAAGGTAAACAAGAGGAGACATTAGTCAGTTGCCAACATTGCCTTTCTAGATAGAGCCAATGAGTTATTGATGGGGACTATTCTTTCAGAGTTTTATTTACCTTAATTTTCATTGTACTAGGTGCCAGAGCGGTGATTTCCTTTTGCATTCGGTCAGCAATTCCAGGGTACATTGTGGTACCCCCAGACAATACTGTGTTGGCATACAGGTCCTTTCGAATATCTACATCACACTTCATGATAGAGTTGAAAGTGGTCTCGTGAATGCCACAGGATTCCATACCTAGAGACGGGATGGTCAGACTTTAGTATACAGGTAGTTACACCAACTACAGAGCACCATCCCAACCCCAGCTTTAGGTTGCAATCACAGGTTCACTGCAAAGGTAGCACTTGCAGTTAAGTGATCAGTCAGCAGTGTTCCAGACAAGGTGGGATTGGTCCTCAGTATGGTTTGGCAGATACTTACCCAGGAAGGATGGCTGGAAGAGGGCCTCTGGACACCTAAACCTCTCATTGCCAATGGTGATCACCTGACCATCGGGCAGTTCGTAGCTTTTCTCCAGGGAGGAAGATGACGCAGCAGTGGCCATCTCCTGTTCGAAATCCAGTGCAACGTAGCACAGCTTTTCCTTTATGTCACGTACAATTTCCCTTTCAGCTGTTGTGGTGAAGCTGTAGCCTCTTTCTGTCAGAATCTTCATGAGGTAGTCTGTCAGGTCTCGGCCAGCTAAGTCCAGACGCAGGATGGCGTGGGGCAGAGCGTAACCTTCATAGATGGGCACAGTATGGGTAACACCATCACCAGAGTCCATAACAATACCAGTAGTACGACCAGAGGCATACAGGGACAACACTGCCTGGATAGCAACATACATGGCTGGGGTGTTGAAGGTCTCGAACATGATCTAGAAAGAGAAAAGTTGTATTTCACTACAAATGAAAATCTCTCAAGCCAATGTTAGAAAACATGCTGGCATGCAAAAATTGATGTGTTGAGAAAGGGAAAGCAAAGAACGCAGGCAGAAATAGACAAAAAGAAACCTGAGACTTCAGGAAGGAAATGCCAGGAGTACAGAACCCTGAAAATATTGAAAGAACACTTGGTTTTTAAAAGATGTCAACTCAAAAGAGATGGTTTGAAAAACAGATGAGGGTAGATCACTGTTGCACTGCAGCAAGTGTACCTGTGTCATCTTTTCTCTGTTGGCCTTGGGATTCAGGGGAGCTTCTGTTAGTAGAACAGGATGTTCCTCAGGTGCCACACGAAGCTCATTGTAGAAGGTGTGATGCCAGATTTTCTCCATGTCGTCCCAGTTGGTGACAATGCCGTGTTCAATAGGGTACTTCAGAGTCAGGATACCTCTCTTGCTCTGGGCCTCGTCACCAACATAGCTGTCCTTTTGCCCCATGCCAACCATGACACCCTTTAACACAACAAGACAAGCCGTAAGTGTCAGAGAAACATCTGGCAGTATTCTACTAAAAATATCAGGGTACTCTTCTTTTTAAATGAGACATTCCACTGCTTGGCTACTAACCTGGTGTCTTGGGCGCCCAACAATGGAGGGGAACACAGCACGAGGGGCATCATCTCCGGCAAAGCCAGCTTTGCACATACCAGAGCCATTGTCAATGACGAGCGCTGCAATTTCTTCTTCCATCTTGGAGAATCTGCTGGAGACAGGATAGCCTTTGCTCAGCGAGACTCTAGGGCCAATGCTCCTCCCATGCACCCCCTGCCACTTAGCCACTGGCCTCGGGACCCCACTCCAGCAGGCCAGGGGGGCTGGGCGGGTTCAAAGGTCACACCCCTAAATAATGCAGCCTGCCCCCCCCCCAGGGGCTGCCCTGGCAGCTTCCAGGACCACGCAGGGCCCCACCCAGCACGTGTCAAATCACAGTCGCGCTCTGGCAGCTCCCAGCAGCAGGGTCAGGGCTGGGGCCCAGGGCAGCAACCCCCCCCCCCCATACTGCAGGGCGCCCCCCCCAGAGCCCCAGGGGCCCGTTGCCAGGGCAACAAGGAGGCAGGTGGCTGCCCCGCCCCCTCCCACAGCCACCATCCCAGCCCCGCCCGACGGAGCCTCTCCTGCGCCCGGCCAGGACCAGCCCCGCCCCAGCGCTTTCCCCATTCAAATCTCCCGCGCCATGACGTCACCGCCAACAGGACCAATCACAGGCCCTGCCAGGCCAAGGCCCGCCCACGGCCTCGCGCCATTCAAACGGCTGGCCCGGCGATACCACCGCGAACCGGACCCCGGGGGGGGAGCGCGAGCGCTGCCCACGGGCCGGCCGGGAGAGGACCCCGCGCCCGCCCCCCTCCGGCGAGGCGGCCGCAATGGGCGGCTCCCGGGCTCGAGTCTGGCGGTTGGGCCGGGTGCCCCGCGGGCGGGCCGGCCCAAGGCCCCGCTGGCCCAGGGGAGCGGCCCGTACCTGGGTGGAGGCGGCTTCTCTCGGGGCTGGGAGCTGCGAGGCTGCTAGGTCCGCTGCCGCTGGCTGAGTGAGACCGTCCGGCGCTCAGCCCCGCCCTTTTATACCCGGGGGCGCCGGCCCCGCCTCGCCGGCCGAGAACATAGCCATATATGGAGATCTTTCAGAAACACGCGCTTCCATTGGCTGGCGCGGCCCAGGCCACGTGGGGCAGCTGGCAGGCCTGGCCCCGCCTCCCTCGCTCAGCGCGCCCCGGAACCTGCATCGAAAACGAGCCGGGGGAGGGGAGCCCGGGGGTGCAGCGGGGCCCGGGGGTCCCGTTCCCCCGGCAGCCGCGGCGGGGTGCGCCCTGCCCGGCCCCAGCGCAGCCCGGCCGCCGCCACGGCCGGAGCTGGGCGTCTCAGTCACAGCTTAGCCCACTGCCAGCCCCCCCAGATCCTGCACCGTGCGCCCCAATCGCCCCCCCAAACCCTGCACCGTGCACCCCAATCGCCCCCCCAAACCCTGCACCGTGCGCCCCAATAGCACCCCCAGATCCTGCACCGTGCGCCCCAATCGCACCCCCAAACCCTGCACCGTGTGCCCCAATAACCCCCCCAGATCCTGCACCGTGCGCCCCAATCGCACCCCCAAACCCTGCACCGTGCGCCCCAATAGCACCCCCAGATCCTGCACCGTGCGCCCCAATCGCCCCCCCAAACCCTGCACCGTGCGCCCCAATAGCACCCCCAGATCCTGCACCGTGCGCCCCAATCGCCCCCCCAGATCCTGCACCGTGCGCCCCAATCGCCCCCCCAAACCCTGCACCGTGCGCCCCAATAGCACCCCCAGATCCTGCACCGTGCACCCCAATAACCCCCCCAGATCCTGCACCGTGCGCCCCAATAACCCCCCCAGATCCTGCACCGTGCGCCCCAATCGCCCCCCAAACCCTGCACCGTGCACCCCAATCGCCCCCCAAACCCTGCACCGTGCGCCCCAATAGCACCCCCAGATCCTGCACCGTGCACCCCAATAACCCCCCCAGATCCTGCACCGTGCGCCCCAATCGCCCCCCAAACCCTGCACCGTGCGCACCAATAGCACCCCCAGATCCTGCACCGTGCGCCCCAATAACCCCCCCAGATCCTGCACCGTGCGCCCCAATAACCCCCCCAGACCCTGCACCGTGCGCCCCAATAACCCCCCAGATCCTGCACCGTGCACCCCAATCGCACCCCCAAACCCTGCACCATGCGCCCCAATAACCCCCCCAGATCCTGCACCGTGCGCCCCAATCGCACCCCCAGATCCTGCACCGTGCGCCCCAATAGCCCCCCAGATCCTGCACCGTGCGCCCCAATCGCACCCCCAGATCCTGCACCGTGCGCCCCAATAGCCCCCCAGATCCTGCACCGTGCGCCCCAATCGCACCCCCAGATCCTGCCCTGTGCACCCCAATTGTACCCCCAAACCCTGCACCGTGCATCCCAATAGCCCCCCCAGACCCTGCACCGTGCGCCCCAATAGCACCCCCAGATCCTGCACCGTGCGCCCCAATAACCCCCCCAGATCCTGCACCGTGCGCCCCAATCGCCCCCCAAACCCTGCACCGTGCGCCCCAATAGCACCCCCAGATCCTGCACCGTGCACCCCAATCGCACCCCCAAACCCTGCACCGTGCGCCCCAATAACCCCCCCAGATCCTGCACCTTGCGCCCCAATCGCCCCCCCAAACCCTGCACCGTGCGCCCCAATAACCCCCCCAGACCCTGCACCGTGCGCCCCAATAACCCCCCCAGATCCTGCACCGTGCGCCCCAATCGCCCCCCCAAACCCTGCACCGTGCGCCCCAATAACCCCCCCAGATCCTGCACCGTGCGCCCCAATCGCACCCCCAGATCCTGCACCGTGCGCCCCAATAGCCCCCCAGATCCTGCACCGTGCGCCCCAATAACCCCCCCAGATCCTGCACCGTGCGCCCCAATAGCCCCCCCAGACCCTGCACCGTGCGCCCCAATAACCCCCCAGATCCTGCACCGTGCGCCCCAATCGCACCCCCAGATCCTGCACCGTGCGCCCCAATAGCCCCCCAGATCCTGCACCGTGCGCCCCAATAACCCCCCCAGACCCTGCACCGTGCGCCCCAATAACCCCCCAGATCCTGCACCGTGTGCCCCAATCGCACCCCCAGATCCTGCACCGTGCGCCCCAATAGCCCCCCAGATCCTGCACCGTGCGCCCCAATCGCACCCCCAGATCCTGCCCTGTGCACCCCAATTGTACCCCCAAACCCTGCACCATGCATCCCAATAGCCCCCCCAGACCCTGCACCGTGCTCCCCAATCGCACCCCCAGATCCTGCCCTGTACGCCCCAATCGCACCCCCAAATCCTGCACCGTGCGTCCCAATAGCCCCCCCAGATCCTGCCCTGTGTGCCCCAAATGCACCCCCAGATCCTGTCCGCCCCAATAGCACCCCCAGACCCTGCGCTGTGTGCCCCAATCGCACCCCCAGATCCTGCCCTGTGTGCCCCAATAGCACCCCCAAACCCTGCACCTTGTGCCCCAATAGCACCCCCAGATCCTGCCCTGTGTGCCCCAATAGCACCCCAGGCCCTGCGCTGTGCGCCTCATGGCACCCCCAGGCCATGCGCCCCAATGGCAGCCCCAGACCCCACATCGTGTGCCCGAATGACACCCCCAGGCCCTGCACCATGCACCCCATTGGGACCCCCAGACCCTGCACCGTGCGCCTGAATGACATCCCTGGGCCATGCGCCCCAATGGCAGCCCCAGACCCCACATCGTGTGTCCAAATGACACCTCCAGGCCCTGCGCCATGCACCCCAATGGCACCCCCAAACCCTGCACCGTGTGCCCGAATGACATCCCCAGGCCCTGCGCCATGCACCCCAATGGCACCCCCAAACCCTGCACCGTGTGCCCGAATGACATCCCCAGGCCATGCAACGTGTGCTGCAATGACGCCACCATCCATAGCAGGCACTGGGTGCCCCAGAGGTATCACTGCCCCGTGCCAGGCACTGGGTGTGGTGGCACTGTGTCCCAATGGCACGGCCAGCACATCCCAATGACACTCCCACCCCTTTCCAGCCCTGGCATGTCCGACCCACAACACACTGCAGTCGCGGTACGACCCCACCACACATCTTCATCCTAATGGTGCTGCCCTCATGTGCCAGCAACAACGCCATCCTCGAATCCCCCAGCGCCCATCTCACTCTGACAGTGCCCCTGCCCCTATGCCCAGAGCCACCCCACACTGCCTCTTCAGCCACATTCTCACCACAGCCCTGCAATCAGGCCCTGCAACTTGATGGCTTAATTCAGGGCAATTAGAGTCCTATAGTGCCTTTCCTTCCGATGGATTCCAAAGCCCTTGACAGGAGGGACCGGTGTCTCTAGATGAGGGCAGCCTAGTGTTTGCCTTGTGTTTAATATTGATTGCCATCTTCAAAGGGCTTTACAAACATTAACTAGTTCATGTTTGGATTTGGTTGTTTTCATGGGCTCTTGGAGTGCCTCAGGGAGCCATTGCTGGGGACGAAATACCATGCAGGCGGCTCCTCTTGTGCATCACAGTTGCAAGATAAAGCAAATACCGAGTTGCTGGGGTTTATTCAGGCTTCAGTGCCCAGCCCTACTTTCGAGTGCAGTAGGCGATTATGGGACCATTGAATAAATATGGATAATGGAGGACATGGCCAATGTAATTAAAAACCTCGGGGACGTGGAACAGGGAGTTTTGCGTAAATGTGATTTGATAAGCAAGGTTGTACTGAATATGCAAAAAGCAGCAGTGACATGCAGCCACCTCTGGAGTGAAGGGTGACCCAGCAGGCCCAAGAAAGAGCATCGTTGTGCCCAAGCACATCAGGGTACAAAGTGTCTTGGATGTGTCCGTGCAGCCGGAGCTCAGCGTCTAACGCCTCTTCCCCGAGTAAGCCGGGGTACCCAGCGTAGCTACACGGATGGGAAGAGTTTAGCCTGACCTGCTGGGATCTGCTTCTTTGGTTCCAAGGAATCTAGGTCAGTCAGGCTGGGGAGATGATTACTAATTGTCGATTGAAATCTCTCCATAGGATACAAATAGATAGACAGCGGGACGTGCGTACAGGGGCTGGAGAGAGAATGAAACGTGGAATGTGACTCTTACAGGGCTGTTCTGCCTGTTAGCCTATTGGCCGGGTGAGTCGGTGTCTTTATCCCCACTTTACAGTTGGGTAAATGGAGGCCGAGAAAGGTGAAGCGTTTTGTCCAAGGTCAAAGGTCAGCAGGTCAGTAGCAGAGCTGGCGCCTGATGGCTAGTTACCACGGTCACCGCTCTGGCTTCAGGGCTGTTGAATGAAAACGCTGAACTGATTCCGGGCATGGCAGTGTGCGGACTGCAATCCTCTGGTCAGAGTGAATGCTCTGGAGGGGCAGTCCCTTGCATTTGTAATCTCACCTTTCTTAGTGCGGAGACTCAACCCCCAAGTGGAGAAAGGTCCATGTCTCCTTGTCTCCCCAGCCCTGAGCACACACAGGTTGGTGCTACATCAACAAGTACCTGTCATTAGTGTTTAAGCAGGAAATGCAAGATTCATTATAGCAAGCCAGTGTCTACAAATGGAATAACACACGGCTGGATTAGGTGGAGTAATGACCTACCGAGGAGTCGACAGTATCATCTCAGAGGGGGCGGAGCTCAGAGAAGTTCCTGGCACCAGGTATGTAGGGATCTGGGGTGGGGCTGGAAGTTTGGATGAGATCTTCAAAAGGGGTGGGGGGGCTGTGTTCTTTAATATTAGATATTGCGTGATGAATAACCAGCTCGTTTGGCTGGCTGTCCTGTTGGGTTCCCTCTAACAATAGAAGAGGCTGTTTTCCTTTCCTGTTACAGCCCGGGACACCTCCAGTGCATCTAGGAAAAACACATAATCTTCCATCACTCAGACCCCTGGGCCTTGGGGGGAAAACGGGTTAATCACCTAGTTAGAGGAAACAGCCATTATTCATCGCCACAGCACTAAAAGGCTTTTACAGCCATACTCTAGAGGTGCTGATGGAAACCAGCTATGCCTGTCGGGGTAGAGCAAGGGAGAGGGGCAGCTGCTGCTGTTAATTGTTCTCCTGTCCTGGCTGAATGGCCTGCAAAACCTTGTTTGCAGACAAGGGCCTGGATAGCCTGTTGCACAAAAGCAACACTAGCACCCGCCAGGCAAACTGCTGGGCCCTTCCCATCCCCACTTTCTCCCCACACAGCCAGCTAACCAGCCCTGGTGACTCGTCCCCTCCCACGGACAAATAACCTGTTTCGCTTCCTCTTGTCCAAACTAGAACGCAGATTGCCAGCCCCGCCAATCCCCAAGTAGTCAGTGTTAGTGCATCTGAGTAACTCCATATCAGATCCTGGGAGGGGCAGAATGACCCACTGCTGGGCAGAAAACTAATCTGCCTTTTAGACATACAGAGAACTGCTCAGATAACCAGTCTGACCTGCTGCCCCTTTACCCAGATCAACTTGGATACCACCTTCCCATCCTTTAAATCCAGTCCTCCTCGGATATGGCTACCTTCCTTCCTTCCCACCCTCCCCACTTCGGCGGGCTGTGGTACCCATCCTTCCGCTGGAGCAGTCAGGGGGCAAATGGGCATCAAAGGTGCCGCGGGGATATCACCACAACCCGCTGTCTGGCTCAAGGTTGTGTGTGTCATTTCTGCCGGGCATCAAAGCCAGCGACCCCAAGCTGTGTTAAAAGGACCTTGTCAAGGTTTCTCCTACTGCACTGTTGTTTTGTCCCTTCAGGGACCGAGCTTTTCCCTGCCATAGTTATTTAAAAAAGAAACAAGTGGCCAGAAATTTAGCAAGAATACAAACAAAATGTGTGACTTCTAGGTGGCCGGGCAGACAGCCTGGTTCAGCCTGCAGGGAACAGTGAGGGTGCGGCTGGGGTCTGTCAGGTGCCGTGTGTTTTTTCTGCATATTTGTCCCTTTCTGGCCATTTGAAGTAAAGGGGAACTGCTTTCTGGGGCAGCAGGCCTGACACTGCGCCGACTTTGGAGATTTTCTTGCCATTTTGTAGAGGTTTTTATTTTGAAAACGAAAGCGTCATTGGTTCCCCCGCCCCCAAAAGAATGAACCAATGCCAGCAGCCCGGCACTCAATAAGAGAGAACCCCCCAATACCGTAACCGTGCCCAGGACGGTGCTTGTGAGCGACCCCACGGAACTAAAGGAGGGTGAACAGTTCACTTGAGGCTTGGAGCCAGTGGGGATTTGTGAACCCCCAGGTCCCAAACAGTGGCCAGGCGGGTGCAGGCCCTGCTGAGCCGGAGCGCCAGGGCCAGGCAGCCCCTCAGTCAGCACGGGACATAACCCCGGCGCCTGCACAGTGCCCGTGACCCGAATGCTGCCTGCCAGCTGCTCCGCGCTGGTCGCTGCAGCCCTGGCTCTGTACCGGGCCAGAGGCCTGTGGTGGGGGGCAGAGCACTGGGGTCTGCATGGGGGGCAGGGGAGGAGCAGGGGCTTGAGGGAGGCTCAAGGGGCACTGGCCTGGCTGCTGCCTGGGGGAACCTGCCAGGGCTGAATTCGGAACCGAGAGCACGAGGGGCAGAACTGGGTCACCCTGTCCCTCCTCCCCCAGGGTATGGCAGGAAGGGTGGAGCCCTGACCCTCCAACCTACTATGGTTTGGGGTATGAGGGGCAGCCCCCCCATGGTATGGGGCATAGGGGGCAGAGTCCCAACCCCCCAGTGTGGGGTATGAGGGGCAGGCCTCCCCGGAGCAGGGTATGGGAACAGCCCCACCCTCACCCCGCCAGTAAAAGGGAACCTGCACTGTTTCGCTCTGCCGTGCCGTGCCCAGCTGGCGAGGTCCCCGCCCCAGCCAGGCTCCCCCCGGAATGTGTCACTCGCCGGCAGCCTGACGTGCAGAGGGAGCCGCCTGCATCGAAACCTCGTGGGTGTGGGTAGCAGGTGGAGCTTGCCCAGGTGGCACCAGGAGGCAGGACAGAGCCTGTGGCATGTCTATATTTGGTGATTTCAAGCTGCTGGCTGGGAGCCAGGCCTGTGAGAGCTGGGAACCACCCACACCTTGCAAACACACCCGGCTGGCTCCGGGCCTGGACTTTCGCTCCCCGCCTGGTGATGGGGAGAGATTGGGGGCAGATAGGTGCATTCTTAAAGCAGGCGTCATTCCAGCAGGGCCATAGGGAACAGCCCCGGTGCCAACTCCCCAGGGAGAGCAATAGGGCACCCAGCTGCCCCCAACATCTCTGCCCTCCACAGCCTCAGGGGCCCCGTGGGTCACCATGACACACCCACCGGCCATGTCCTCTGCCCTACCAGGAGCTGGGGGAGACTGGGGGTGGGGGGTGGGCAGGAGTCAGGGGAAATCTAGGGGTGAAGGAGATGTGGGGAGCGAGGGGGAGGCAGGACAGGGCCAGGGGCGATTTGGCAGGTGGCAAGGTTTGAGGGTGCGGGGGGAGATCTGGGGGTGAAGGTAGTCAGAGATTTTCGGTATGGGGGAGGGGGAGTCTCTTCCATTTGGTCCTTTCCTGTTTTCCCCCAGACTGTGCCGCACCGTGAGCTTTCCTGGGGCGCAGCCTGTGGGCAGGCGATCCTTGTCCGTGAGCGCCAGTTTCTGTAGCGCTGGGAGGGGCGTTCCTCAGTGGCGGTGCAGAGCAGAGCCCTGAGCAGATGCCTGGCTCCCCGGGGGACAGATCAGCTGGCACTTTGGAGGAAAGGAGCATCTCTTGTTCCTCACAAGACACCCGCCCCCCCCCCCCCCCAGACAGGTGCCAGCCCCAGGCGGTTTGGGGGACTCTCTTTGCTGGAAGTAGCCATGTGATGGTGGGAGCATCGGAGCCACGCAGCCCCTGGTGTCTGTGTCACCAAGTCACCTGATCCCGCCCAGCCAGCCTCCCGTGCCACCTGGTGCGCTTCCTGCCCAGCGCCCACCCTGCGCAGAGGCACCGTCTGCTCTCCCAGGCTTGCCTGCTTCCGGCTCTGCCGCCCAGCTCTGGGGAGGAGAGTGCTGACCCCGGCTCTCACCCAGGACACATGGGAAACGGAGCTGGGTTGCTCTTCCGTGGGGCCCTGTGATTGCTCACCCCGTCCCAGACCTGGGCTTGCTTGCCGTGTGCTGGGCTGCCTTGGTGCTGATCTCCAGGCCCTCCCCAGGGGCGCAGCTGGAGGGTTTGCTGCCCAGCCCACGGCTCTGATGGGCGGGCTCCCGGTGGGCACTGCATAGCCCTTGTGATGCGCAAAGTGGAGTCTAGCATGCCAGCTCCGTCCGGAGCCCCCCTCTGCAGAGGATCCCGTCCCCCAACTCTGAGCAGGGATATCTCGCTGCGGAGGAGGGGCCAGGCTGCCTGGAGAGAAGGAACCTTAAAGACACATGCTGAGCAAATAGCATTTCAGCGTTGAGTCATCTGCAGCTTCAGGGCCTATAGCCGGGGTCAGGAGGAAACTCCCTGCCCCACATCCATGGCTACACCACCACAGGCACAAACCCCCAGTGTGGCACCTAAGCAAGGGGGCCTTACGTGGCATCCCATGAGGCCCTGGCAAAATGTTCAGCCCAGCTGTACGATGGGGTTTTTCCACCTCCCTCTGCAGCAGCCAGCGGCAGGACTCTGGGCGAGAGGGACTGTTCGGCCCCACTGGATTCCCCACTCACTCGGCTGAACAATTTGCTTTGTGCTGAGCCTCGACTCAGCGGGGCCCGGCTCTCCCCCGCGCTGCAGCTGAGCAGGGAGGAGGGGGTCTGGCCCTGCCTCCCCTGGCTGGAGCAGCATCGTACATCAAATTGGCACGAGCCTGCACCCGTCGCCCGCCACAGCGATGCTGCCCGGGGGCAAGTCCGGCCCGATGCTGGGCGGCATGTTGGAGGAAGACTGGAGCAGATCAGGGCGGGGGATCCCCAGTGCCTCAGACAGGTGCTGGGAGCTGGGTTTTGCCCCCGTCGAACCGCATATTTCAGTTCTGCAAATGCAGAACAGCAGCAAGTCACTTCTCTCTGAAAGCCCCACCACCCGCCCCCTGCCCCCCTTCGGCGGTTTCACTGGCAGTTCTCCTCAGTGAGTCTCCCTGGGCCTTGGCTCCGCTGGGCGGAGCAGCCAACTATTTAAAGACCATGCCCCAGTCTTCTCGCCAGCAGCTTTCCCCGCCACGAACAGGGGCTTTGTGTCTCCATGTTTCCCAGGCAAGCCACTCCTCTCTTGCTGCTCAGACCCCAGGAGCCAGGGAGAGACATGGGCAGGGGGTGGACATGAACGCAGGGCACTCTCCAAAGGCCCGGGGATGCCCCCTAGAATGAGCCACGGCTGGTTCCCACCCTCAGGAGGGAGGTTTTTCTCAGGTGACAGCGAGAAGAGTCGTCTGCCGAGAGATCCGATGGACGGCCCTGATTTTTTCCAGCAAGATGAGTGTTTACAAAGTGCCATCCAAGTGATTTCCCTGGGTCCCGGCCAGGCCAGGCCAGGCCAGGCTGCCGCTCTCCCTGGCTCCTGTCCTGGGACAACTTGGGTGTCACTAACAAAGAGTGGAAATAGCTTGTGAGATAATCGCTTTGGGTGTAAATTCTGTTGGGTCAAGACGGGGTTAAGTCCTTGGGATGGAAGAACTGACCTGAACCTTCCCCTGGCCTAGAGCAAACTCAAACATTGCCAGCCTAGAGCCAGGACCCCAAACTCAGATGCCAGCTGTCAAGTGTGTTTAGAAAGAACCCCCTGTCCCCAATTTTGGCAAGACGAAAGCCCAATACCCACCCATGTGGCGTCTCTGCCAGTCTCCGCATCCCAGCCCGGGAGGTGTTGGGTGCTCACAAGAAAGCCAGACAGATGCACTAAAGTGGTTGGAAGGAGCATCTGAACTGACCCTTGCAGCCCATGTCCTGGGTTCAGCAAGGCCTGGTCTGCACTGCCTGGGCCTGGAGCCCTCTGTACCCTCATACGTGGGCCTGGCTGGGGGATGCAGTTCCACCTGGCTTTATCCTTCACACTGCGGGCAGCGGGTGGCTGCAATGTCTGGAGTGAGTGTTCATGCCCATGGCTCTTTGCCTGGGACCAGGTGACCCCTGGGACGGGACCCACGTCAGCTTTGCATACTGGGCTGTGGAAGCTAAAGGCTGCCACATTAAAATCTCCACCCTCTCGTCTCTAGGGCAGTGCCCAGATGTGCTCTCAGCCGTGGGGCTAGAGGGAGGGAGGGATCGGCGTGTAGAATGTACTGATTTCCTGCCTGGGCCGCTCAAGTCCCACCACGCTATCGGCCTGCTGCCTTCAGCTTTCTGGCGTCTTCCTGGCAGAAGCATCAGATTGTAACAGCCGAGGTCCTCTGTGCAGCCGGGAATCTTACTTCCAGGAACGCCTCCGATGACGCGGCCTCTTCCAAATGCCTTATTCATCGTGATGCAGCTCCTGGCACCGCAAACCCCTTGACCTCGGTCTTGTGCCGATAGATCGATAGCCCTGGCTAGAGACCCAATGCAGGGAGGTGCCGCTCTGCTGTTGGCCCCCGCCCAGCTCTGTCCCAGCCCAGCTGTGCCGATGGCCTGGGGTTGCCCCTTAGCGCTAGGACAGAGCTAGCAGACACCGGTCACTGAGCCAGCCTGCGGGCCCTCACTAAGGCCGGCGCTCAGGGACGGCGGAGTCACTCCTGATTCACCCCCAGCCCCAGTACAGGGTCAGGTCCCCACTGGCTGGGTTTGCCTCAGGAAAGCGCAGATAGAAATGACGTCTGAACCGCCCCAGAGCCGAGCCCAGCCGCTCTGGTAAGCATTAGCCGCCCACTGCCCAGGGGCCGGAGAGCAGAGGGCCGGGGGGGCTGGGGCCATGGCCTAGGCAGGGTTAATACTTTGCTTCTGACCCTCCCCAGCCCCTCTGGGGTTGATGTTTCTTCGGGCTCCGGAAGCCAAACAGCGGATAAGGAGAGAAGCTCCAGGCCTCACCCTGAGCGGGGCCAAGCTCCCACAGAGCTGTAGGTGCTCAGCACCCCCAGGACCAAGCCACATCCCCATCTAAGGACACTGCTCCCCTCCCCCGTTTGCAGAGACCCTCTGGCAGCCCAGGCACCCCAAGGGCTGCTGGCCATCAATCGCAGGCCCCAGGGGCTGGTAATTTTCAGGACCCACCCACCCTGGTTAACACGGAAACACACACACCAGTAAGGGCCCACCCAGCCCCTTGTGCATTACGTCATTTCTGGCCAGCCCCCCCCCAGCCCATCCCCATTGGCCCAGCCAGCGCAGGGTCTGCCAGGAGGATTTCCCCAGAGCCTGATTCTGCCTGTGCGCCCCCCACCCCCGGCTGCGCTTGGGGGAGATCTCGCTAGCCGAGCGCGGTTGGGCCTGCTCCGTGCATGGGTGGGAGCCCCCACGCCTCCTTGCCTCATTTGCACAAAGTGAACGGAAGATTCTGGGTTGGTTTCACGCTGCCTTTGCACGGGTACAGATGGCTCCCTAAAACTGGGGGTTGACGAGACTAGAGGTGTTCTCACCGCTCCACAGACAGCGCCCCTATCCACGCCCCGCTCAGCTCCCCTCTCTCCGGGAGAGAGCTGCGCTCCCCAGACAGCGCCCCCCTCCGCGCCCCGCTCAGCTCCCCTCTCTCCGGGAGAGAGCTGCGCTCCCCAGACAGCGCCCCCCACCGTGCCCCGCTCAGCTCCCCTCTCGCCGGGAGAGCGCTGCGCTCCCCAGACAGCGCCCCGATCCGCGCCCCGCTCAGCTCCTCTCTGCTCACACAGAGCCTGGGGCCAGGGCACTGTAGTTTCGTGTGGAAGCCACCAGGTGGGTCCCTGGGTTGACACAGCACAGCCTGGTGCCCGACAGCCTCACCCCTGCTGCAGCGTGTGGCACATACAGGATGGCGTGCAGGGAGCTTGTTCTGAGGACAGCCACGGGGGTTTGCAACTCTTGCTACCAGTGACCTGCGCCCAGCTCTGAGGAGGGCACCAGGCCAGGGCAAAGAGGAATACAACGGGATTAAGGGGAAGAGCAGGGCACATCGGGAACAACCCTAGCTCCAAACCAGTGACATGGGATGAGTTGCTCAGTTCTCAGCTTGTTGCTTCTGGAGTTGAGCTGGGGGTGTGTGGTTTGTCTCAGGCTCTCTGGCCTGGGAGGTTTCAATAATTCACATATGCAGGAGACTTTATAGATGGTTTATAGACGGTTAGCTCAGGAATCGCTTCACCTGCCACAGAAATGCAGCCACTTCTGGGGTAGAACCCAGCAACGATTTAACAGCCACACAACACAACAGTTTAGGACAGGAAGTGAACCCTGGATCAGACACTGCAGGGGCAGTTTGGATCCCTCCACTGTAGGCTGGCTAGAAATGGGATCAACTAAGAGGTGGCAGAGGGATTTTTTAAACTGATCCCGCTCCTATTCCTGTCCAGATGGGGGCTCAGAAATGTGCCTTTTGCCATCCTTCCAGTGGGCAGGTGGCAGAGACGTCTTCACCCACTAATAATCCTTGAGAGGTACCCAGTGGGTGGGGGAAGGGAGCCATGGACAGACATGGTGAGGTGCCCGCCCAGGCGTGTGTGCTCACACCCATGCACACCCACCTTGCGATCCCAGCTACAAGGGACGGCACTAGCTTGGTTTCTCCTGCGGCTCTGATTACCCACGGTCGGATTCTGCCCTCCGTTCCAGCCCAGCAACCCCACTGGCTCCTGGTGCTGAATTTGACCCATGTGCTTTTAGCATCTTCGAGCCCAACAGAAACCCAGGTCCCTGCTCATTCCCTCCCCCTTGTAACCGGGGGGCGTGCTGGGGTGGATGGCGGGTGTGTCCGAGGAGCAGGGCTGGAGGGCAGCAGTCAGCCCTGTGAAACACTGGCGCGGCTGAGTTCCAAACATGCCAGCAATCCAGCGCTGGCCAGCCCCCAGCCCAGCCCGGAAACACAACCTGCCTGCCGCAGATACATTACAGCACCGCCTCCCTTCCAGCGGGCGTGACACGCGGCGGTTACACTAACCCGTGGCCGTGCGGCTCAGGTAACGTGCACCTGGCTTCAGGCAGGCGAGGAGCTGGCCGCGGGCGGCTGTAAGCGGAACCGCCAAAGAAAGCGAGAACTCAAGCATGAAAAAATTATTAGGCAACCAATCCCCGGGACCTATTTTCAGGAACAATGGCTGCCTCTTGGTCCCGCTGCAACCCGAGTCGCCCGTCAGCCAGCGGCTGCCCGAGCAATCAGAACCTGGGCCCAGACCAAGGGAGCTGCTCCCCGGGGCCCGGCACAAAGGAATCGGCCCCTCCAGCTGAGCCCGACGACCCAGCAGAGCGTGGCGGAGTCCCTCGGCTTCCCTGCTGCCTGCAGAGGTCGTTAGGGCAGCCCAAGGGGGTCCGCGGCGTGACCCCTCTCCAAGTGTGGCATAGCTTCCCCTTCAGCACCTGCAGCTTGGTGCCCAGCACTGGAGGTCCCGGCCAGGATCAGGGCCCATTGTGCTCGGAGCTGCACAAACTCACAGTAATAGACCCTGCCCCAAAGAGTTTAAATCGCAACAGAGACGGGCGGGAGGGGAACTGAGGCACAGAGCAGCGCAGAGAAGTAACAGTGCCCCCCCACGGCGCTTGTACCCCATTCGGGAGGAGCCCATGGAACCCCCTGGCACCGCTGCAGGCTCAGTCCCGGGTGGCCTGACACCCACTGGTTTGGGCCCCCTCTGCAGGCCAGGGCCACCCCTGATCCCGTTGGAGCCTCTCCCTGAATCCAGTGGGACAAGTGCTTATCCCCGAGCAGCCAGCGTGGCCATGGGTCAGGCCGAGATGCCCCACACGCAGCCAGCCCAGCTCCCAACACCGCAACCCACGGCTCTGCCAGCACTTCCGTGCCAAGATGCCCTGGCCCTGCCTCTGGGGTCAGCGCTTACCCTGCGCAGGGGGGCGAGCGGCCCCAGCCCGTCCAAACCCCACTGTGTGCGCCAGCCGGGACTCGCACCCCCAGAGCCCAGGGGAGCGACACCACAGGGCTGGGGACAGCCAGGCCAGGCCGGAGCACAGGCCCCCTGGCTTGGCTTCATCCCATGCCCCCATGGGCCACCCTCCTCCCTATTCAGACCCTGCCGCCTGTCACCCCATCCACACCCCTTCTCCCCCCCCCCGCTCTTTCCTCATCACCGGCCGTAGCCCCTTCGGCTGCTCTTCTCCAACCCCCCCGCCCTCCCCCGGCTGTCAGGCTCCGCCTGGCTGCCAGATGGGGGCAACGGCCCAGCTGGGCTCACACCCCAGGGCCACAGAGATGGGCCCTCTCCCCTGCCCCAGGATGGCAGCCACGCCGGCCCTGGCCTTTTGCAGCCCTATGTCCCATTGCAAACTCCTCTCCAGCGTGCCCCCTCGCCCCCTGCTCCCACGGCCCCCGTGCTGAGGTGACTGTCCCCCGGGGTACTAGCTGCCCTTAGCCAGGTGGAGTTCTATGTGGGGCTGATCCCCTGCGCTCACGGCCATGGGGCAGCGCTGGGATCCTTCCTGGGCGCCACCTGGGCCAGGGGAGGATTTGGAGCAGCAGGGGTTGCAGGACAGATGGAGGCCAGAGGCCCAAAGAGGGATAAACGGTTTAAACTAATCAAAAGGCCGGGCTAATTGTTAAGGAGCTTAACCAGCCAGCGTGCGGCTGGAGGTGACCTCCTGCCGAATCAGAGACGCCCGTAACCCTAGCCGGGTGCCCACGGGAAGGCAGCGCGGCCCCGGCAGGGGCGGATCGGGTTGCGGCCCAAGTTTTCCACCTGAGACTCGGTGGCACAGAGGAAGGTGGCAGGACCTGCCACCAGGGGAAGAGCCCGCCGGCCGCGGAGAGGGTCAGGGACACAGACACCAGCCACGGCCCCAACCCCAGGCTGGCCCAGCGGAGCCGAACACCGGAGCACTCCATCAAAGGCCCATTGTCTCCCGCATCAACCCCCTCGCTTGTGTCCGCGCAAGCCCCACCATTGGCTGCCGAGGGCTCGGAGCCCATTGAAATCCAGGCGAGCTCTGTAATCGTAGCTGGCCCTCACTAACCCCGGCTGCAGCGCCGAAGCCCGTGTGTTTCCTGGCCTGCACCCCCGGCCCGCCGGAGTGGGAGAGGTCAGCCGGAGCGGCCGCACAGCGGCCAGACGTCCAGACGAGGTTGGCATTCCAGGCTGCAGGTTCGATGAAGGCAAGCGAGGCTGCGCCCGGCGGAGAGGGACCAGGAACTGGGGCAGCGGCAAGTCAGGGCGGCTTGGCCTGAGGCACTTGGCTCTAATCCAGCTCTGCCTGGGGCCGGCTGCGCGTGGGAGCGAGTGTGCGAGCACGAACCCACCGGTGTCCTCAGCAGGGCTGGGAGAACCGCGACTTGCGCCCCACTCCCCGGGAACCAACAGAAGATGCCAACCAACGGGATCCACCAGGTCTTGAAGATCCAATTTGGCTTGATCAACTGCCAGAACCGCTACCTGACGGCTGAGAGCTTTGGCTACAAGGTCAACGCCTCGGCGCCCAGCCTGAAGAGGAAGCAGATCTGGACCCTGGAGCAGGATGAGGCCGACAGCTCCGTGGTCTTCCTGAGAAGCCACCTGGGCAGGTACCTGGCCGCTGACAAGGACGGGAAGGTGTCATGTGAAGCCGAGAAGCCAGGCAGAGACGGGCGCTTCACTATTGTCACCCAGTCAGATGGGCGCTGGGCACTGCAGTCTCAGCCCTACAAGCGCTTCTTTGGGGGCTCGGAAGACAGGCTGTCCTGCTTCGCCCAGGCCGTCACCGAGGCCGAGCTGTGGACCGTCCACCTGGCCATCCACCCGCAGGCCAACCTGCTGAGCATCAGCCGGAGGCGGTACGCACACCTGAGCGCCTTGGAGGACGAGATCTCCACCGACAGCAACATCCCCTGGGGTGTGGACGCGCTCATCACCCTCACCTTCCAGAACCAGCGGTACTGCCTGCGGGCCTGCGACAACCGCTACCTGCAGAACGACGGCGCCCTGGTGCCGGAGCCTGGCCCGCGCACCGGCTACACCCTGGAGTTCAAGGCAGGGAAGCTGGCTTTCAAGGACTGCAACGGGAAGTACCTGGCGCCCATGGGGCCCACGGGCACCCTGAAGGCCGGGAGGAGCTCCAAGCCGGGCAAGGACGAACTCTTTGATCTGGAGGAGAGCCACCCGCAAGTGGTTTTCCTGGCGTCCAATGGCAGATACGTCTCCATCCGGCAAGGTAAGTGCCCCCCCTTTGCCCCCTTCCCTCCCCATGGGCAGCTCCCCTCTCTGGGGGGGAGGGTGCCCTGCCCCCATACACCTGAGCACCTAGAAGCAGGAGATCCCGCTTCCTGGGTGCCACCCTGCCTGTTGCAAAGACTCTTCAGCCAAGCCGGCTTGGAGGGACCCGCCAGGGGCTCCGGGCCCTCTGGGCTCGTGCAGGTTCGGGGCTGCCTGGTCAAGGCTGTCCTGGCTCCTCCCCCTTTTCCCACCCCCCTCCCTTTTACGGTGGCATTTCAAGTGCACTCCCCACCCCTTCCCGAGCTCCCTCTCTGTCTGGGGTGGGGGCACGCCCCACTCACACTGGCAGCCCATGCTCGGGCCCAGCCCCTGGGGTCAGATTCCCAGTTAGCCCTGCTGTGGGCCTGGCTGGCGCGGGGCAGGGGCTGACACTCACCCTTTCTCCAGCTGCGCTCCTTAGTTGGGTTCTGCCCCATGGGGGCGGGTGCAAAGTGGCATTGGCTTTGCTAAGAGGGCGAGGGGCTCTCCTGCCGTCTCCCTGGTCATGAGCAGCCCCTCTGGCTGGCACCCACACCGCGGGGTGGGGTGGGGTGGGGGACGCCAGTCGGTTCTTCAATAAACCACATCCCTGGGCCACCAGGAAGTGACCAGCTCGCTCCCTGCTGCACCTGGAGACCATCAGCCCCGGGGAATGTGGTGTTCGCTCCTCCCACGCAGGAGCAGCCCAGGCGGGTCCTTTTGCCTGGTGTCCTGGTAGCTAATAACCCCTCCGTCCATGACACGGCCCCCAGAGGGCCCCCAGGAACAGTGACCCGTCTTACTCAGCATCCTGCCTGTCCCGGAGCCCACCTCAGCTCGTCTTTCTCCAGCCCTGTTTGCCACAGGCGCGAGAGCCAGGCCCAATGCACCTGGCCAGGTGCAGACTGTGGTTTCCAGGGGAACAGACGAGGGTTCTGCTGACAATCACTTTCCGGGCACCGCAGCCCCATGCCTGCAATCCTCCCTGTGCAGCTGCTGTTGTTACTCCCAGGGTCTGCCTGCCAGTGCCTGGGGCCAGCGACAGGCATTTCAGGGGCAGCGTCTTGAGCGAAGCGGGAGACTTTTCTCTCTGCAGAGCAGCTCCCTGCATGCTGAGTCCCCGCCGGGCCTTCCCAGAGCCCAGCCCTGGCAAGCCGAAAGGCTGTCAAAGGAGGCCCCCAAGCCCGTCCCTTCCCTTCCAGGAGCTGCCCTGGAGCTGGAGGAAGCCGTGCCCAGCCCTGGGTTGCCGGCTGCCCCGTGTGAACGTGGGTTACGCTCACCCAAGTTAGTGCCGGCTGGAGGCCACCGCAGGCCTTTCGCCTCTGTCCTGCCTGAACTCCTGCAGATGGGCACTTGGCCAAACCCAGCCTGGTCCCGCTGTTTAAGGGGGGTGGGGGGTCAGAGCAGGGGGGTCCGGGACATGGGCTGGCTCCCCTGTGGCAGTCACGGCTCAGGTCCATCCCTGGCAGATTTCAAGGGAGCTGGGGGGGGGGGGGGCAACATGGGGCAGGCCCCCTGGTCTCCTAGCCAAGGCCTGATCCCCCGACAGCCCCCACAGGGGCCACGCCCAATTGGGGGGCTGCCCCTCCTGCCCCATCCTCCCCACCAGCGAAGGAGACCCAGGGGGCGGGGCTGCCTTTGCACCGAGCCGCCTCCTCCCCCCACCCGGTGAGTCAGGCTGGGCCATATGGCCCGACGGGGAACAGGTGGCAGCAGGCGACGCTCTCTCCGCCGAGGGGCGTGTGCAGGCGGCGTTTTGCTCGCTGCTCCATCGCCATAGTAACCCGGCCCCCCAGCCCGGCCTGCGCACCGCGGGGGTGGGTGGGTGTGAGAACAGGAGTCTGGGTGTGTGTGCACAGGTGGTGTGGGTGTGTGTACACGTGAGTCTGAGTGTGTGTGAGAGAGAGCATGGATCTGGGGTGTGTGTGTCCGGGTCTAAGTGTGTGCGTGGGAGGGGTCTGTGTGCATGTGTACACATGGGATGTGTGTGTGTGTGTGCACACAGATGTGTGTGTGCATGGGGGGGGTCTGTGTACATGTGTATACATGGTGTGTGTGTGTGTATAGGGGGATCTGTGTGCATGTGTACACACGGTGTGTGTGTGTGCACATAGATGTGTGTGTGCATGGGGGGAGTCTGTGTGCATGTGTACACACAGTGTGTGTGTGTGTGTGTGTGTGCGCACATAGATGTGTGTGTGCATGGGGGGGTCTGTGTGCATGTGTATACATGGTGTGTGTGTGTGTATAGGGGGATCTGTGTGCATGTGTACACATGGGGGGGTGTCAGTGTGTGTGTGTGGGTCTGTGTGCATATGTACCCATGGGGTGTGTGTGTGAGAGAGCATGGGTCTCCCCGAGCCCCTCCAGCCAGCCGCACTGCACGGCCTGGCGGTAGTGTTGTGCATGGGACGAAAAGCTGGCGCTGGAGGGAGACCCACCAAATTCAGGACCCTGGTGAGGGGAGACCCAGCAATCTCCCGGGGTGCATTGCCTCGCCCTGGGCTGGCCTCTATAACCCAACCCTGTGCCCCCTACAAACTGCAAACACCTCCTGGGGGCAGGGCCCACAACCCCCGGGCTGCAGGCTGAGCGGTGGCTCTCTAGGGCACAGGCAGGGGGGCTGTAGGGCACCCCGTGGAGCGAGGGGCGGTGGGGCTGCCCCATGCAGCCAGCTAACAGCGCTGCTGCGCGCGGCCCAAGCGGCTTATGTGCGGGTGACGCTGAGGGCTGAGTTATAAATAGGGGGGTTGTGTTTCTGAATCGCTAAGCAGATGGAAACAACAGCAATCAGGTTAATGAGCCCAATTAGCGCCGATTGTTTGGGAGGATTTGTGGGGCGGGGGGCGCCTGCAGATCAGCTGCTCGCCCAGTGGAAAGGAGGGGTGAGCGGGGCGTGGCCGGGGCTGAGACACAGGGAATTAGGGCTCCGTGACCTGAGTGGTCAGCCATGGTCTGCTCGCCCGGGTGCACGCCCTGGCAGCAGGGGCTGGCGACGCTGGCTCCTGGTGGGTGCCTTGCAGGGATGCTGGGGGGCTCCCCAGTGCCCCTCCGGCCTGAGCAGCTACACAACGCCAGCGAGACCCGGGGGAGACGGGGCTGTGCGTCCATATGAGCAGGGGATGGGCCAAAAAGCCACATCCTTGTTCTCTATTAATCCTGACTGCAGCCCCTGCTAGCCCAACCCTGGGCTCTGCCTCCCCGCAGCTCTGCCCTGCCGGTGCCCCTCAGTCCTGACCCCCAGCCTTGCCCCATGCCCTGCGGCCTCCTCGTTCCCTGCAGGTGTCAACGTCTCGGCCAACCAGGACGAGGAGATGACCCACGAGACCTTCCAGATGCAAATTGACAGAGAGACCAAGAAGTGCGTCTTCCATTCCAACGCGGGCAGCTCCTGGACCCTGGTGTCGCACGGGGGCATCCAAGTCACTGCCACCAGCGTGTGAGTATGCGCGCCGTCCCACACGCTCCCCGGGCACACTCGGCCCGACTGCAGCGCTCAGCGCCACAGCCCCAGGGGACACCGGGACAAAGGGAGAATCAGGTCTGGGGCCAGCCCTAGGGCGCTGAGTGGCAGAGCACGCATCACGGGAGTTGTGATCAGGCTGTAAAACTCACCGGGGTCTCTGGCTGCTGGAGCACTGTGCTGGAGGCAGGTGCTGGCACCTCCTGGCGGGTACCTGCCTGGGCCAGTCTGCTGGGTCTGCCAGGCACTGAGCACCAAGGAGATTAGCCGCTGCAGGTGCACCCTGCCCTGCCCTGCCCAAGCTGCCGCTTCCAGAGCCCATCTCTGACTCGGGCTGTCTCGCTCGCTCCCCCCAGTGCCGCCAACAACATGTTCGACATCGAGTGGTGCGGCCGGCGAGTGGCCCTCAAGGCCAGCAACGGCAAGTACATCTGCGCCAAGAAGAACGGGCAGCTGGCCGCGGTTAGCGACTCCGTTGGTAAGTCCCGCCTCAGCCGGGGGGCGGGTGGTGGGGAGGCAGCAGGAGGCCCTGCCGCGTCCCCGGGGCCCGGGGCTCAGCACCTACCGGGCCAGGCCGAGGGCAGCGTTGCTGGGGGGCGCTGGGTGAGAGGGGTTTGCAGCTGCGACGCCTACCCTGTGCCAGCGAGCTCCAGATGCTCCCCAATGGAGGGTGACGTCCCCCTGGCTGTCAAGTGGCTAGGCTACTGGGGAGAGCAGGGGGTGCCTGGTGCCCAGGCCCTGGCAGAGGGGGTGGCCGTGGCCCCACTGGGCAGGGCTGCCTCGCGAGCTGCTGCCCACAGCCCTGCCGCGCTCCCCAGGGGAAGACGAGGAGTTCATCCTCAAGCTGATTAACCGGCCCATCCTGGTGCTGCGGGGCGACCACGGCTTCGTCTGCTGCCACCGCGGCTCCAACCTGCTGGATGCCAACCGGGCCACCTACGACGTCTTCCAGCTGCTCTTCAGCGACGGGGCCTACCACATCCGGGGTGAGTGCCGGGTTGGGCCGGGCGGGGGGGGCGGGCACGGCCTGGCAGGGCCCTGCCCTCACCCGCCCCCTCCGCTCTCTCCCCAGGCCTGGGCGGCAAGTTCTGGTACATCGCCAGCAGCGGTGCCATCTGCAGCGACGGGGAGATGTCCGAGGATTTCTTCTTTGAGTTCCGGGAGCGCGGGCGCGTGGCCATCCGGGGGAAGAACGGCAAATACCTGCGCGGGGACACAGCCGGCACCCTGCGCGCCGATGCCGACTCCCTGCCCCGTGCCACGCTCTGGGAGTACTGAGCCTGGCCCCCACCCCTAGCACATAGACCCCTAGGGCCCGCGCCCGCTAAGCCAGCTCGGCACGCGCCCAGCGACCCCTGCTAGGCTCTCACCTGCTGCGGGGCAGGGACGGGCACAAGGGGGCATGCTCCCCCCACCCCCCGCCGGGCAGCCGTGTTGGGGTGGGCTGGTGGGAGGGGCTTATGGGCTTGCAAGAGATTGACATGGTAGATGCCTGGTGTTAGTGCTGTCCTTAACCTCCCCCATGGTGACGGCCCCTCCCTCGTTCCCCCCCTCGCTGAGCTCATTAAAATCCGTTTGAGTTGCACCCTGGGGGGGGGTCGCTCGTCTTCCTTCACCAGCAGTGCCCCGCAGGGCCCCCGGCACCGGGCTGGCAGACACCGTCCTGGGACAAGGGGGCCCCGCCCGTGCCACCGAGCTGCCCCATGGCTAGTGCCATGAGCCATAGAACCACAGCTGGGCGGGCTGGCACCAGGCCCCCCAAGGCATCGCCCGGCCTGGGCTCTGGGGAGGGATGGAGCTGCCTGCCACTCGCTCAGCCCCTCGGCCGGGGGCTCCCTGCCAGGCCCCCCCTGCTCCCCCAGCCCTGAGCAGCAGATTCTGCTTCCCTAGAGCACATTTACCAGCCATGCCTGGAGCGTGGTGGGAGGGGGATCGGGGCTGCGGAGGAAGGAGACTATGGGGGAAAGGGATTGGAGTGGGTGGGGGAGGGGGAAGGAATGTGGGCTGTGGGGGGAAAGGGGTGGGGGGCCTGTGGGGTGGGACTGGAGCCCAGGGATGGAGCGGCCCCAGTCCCAGCCCCTTCCTGGGCATGTGGGCAGAGTTAACCCTGCCCGAGGAATCCCAGCTATGCAGCTGCTGGGAGCTGGCCATACCCAGCGCGTCCTGCCCGCCCCACCCGCTGCCAGGGCTGCCCGCGCTCTCGGCCCAGGGGCCAGCAACTGGCACGGTGGCTCCAGCCCAGAGGTGGCTGCACCCCGCTGGCTCAGCAGGCTCCGGCAGGGGGGCACTGGGAGGCCCGTGGCGGCGGGCGGCCCGGGCGCTGGGCTGTGGTGTCCCACGCGGTGCCGTGGCCACGCTGGGGAAGTCTACGGGCACCAGGCTTCCTTCAGGATCAGGCAGGAGAAATCCTGACCTGACTCCTCCCAGCCAGGGCGTCTCCTGCCCTGGGCCCCGCTCGGATCCGCGGCTGCTGCGAGCCAAAGCTGGTGCTGGCACTGGGGCGCTGGAAATGCAGGGGCCTCACTGCCCAGCCGTGGCCCCGGGTCCAGAGGACAGTGCGGGCTCCGGCAGGTGCCACCGGCACTGTTCCCCAGCCTGCCCCCTCGCTCGGCTGCCCCCCGGAATGGGCTCTTGGGGTCCCTGCGTGGGGCAAGCCCAGGTGCAGGGGGGGGTACTGCCCCTCCTGGCTATGGGCGGGGAACTCACCATTTCCTGCTAAGCAAAGAACAGAGGAGCAGCAACAGGGGACATGTCAACTGAAGCAGCTCCCCCAGCAGGCCGAGCCAGCGCCCCCTCCCCCGGGCTCTCCCCCCCCAGCTCCGCCAGCGCCCTCTCCTCCGGGCTCTCCCCCCCCAGCTCCGCCAGCGCCCCCTGCTAGCTCCCCCCCAGGCTCCCCCCCAGCTACACCAGTGCCCCCTGATAGCCCCCCGGGCTCCCCCCAGACACCCTGCACCCTTGGCTGCTCCCAACCTGCATCAGGGGCTGGGGGCCCTGAGCTGTCACCAGGGCAGAGGTTATGGGGGCAGCTGGGGAGCAGCAGGCCCAGTGCACCGGAGGCCCAGCTGGTGCCCCCCCCCCTTCCTGGCAGCTGGCTGGGATAAGGGACGTGTGGAAACAGCAGGCGGAAGTGTGGGTCAGAGGGAAATGGCAGGAAGAGCAGCTGGGGGGACGGGACCTTCCACAAACAAGTCCCCCCCCCTTCCCCGGGGGTGGCCAGAGACAGCTTCACACTCTGAGTCAGGATGGGGTGGGGGGAGGGAGGGGATGCATGGGGGGAACGCAGGATGGGGCGGGGGGAGGGAGGGGATATGTGGGGAGCGTGGGAGGGGGCGGGGGAGGGAGGGGATGCGTGGGGAGCTCAGGATGGGGTGGGGGGAGGGAGGGGATGCGTGGGGAGCTCAGGAGGGAGCGGGGGAGGGAGGGGATATGTGGGGAGCGCAGGAGGGGGGAATACAGGGCAGGGCCCATAGTGCCCCGGGGTTAGCGCGTTTGCCTACCCAGCCAAGTCCCAAAGCTCACAAGTGAAGTGAGTTGGGTGGGACTCGGAGAGCAGCCGCGGGCCAGGACCTGGCCAGGGCTGCGGGTCGGGATTGGGGGGCACTGGCGGAGCTGGGGGTGGGGAGCTGGGTCGGCTCAGAACAGAACGCAGGAGTCCTGACCCCCAGCCCCTCCAACCCCTAGCCCTTGTTTCCTGCCCCCAGCCTGCACCATCTCCCCCCCCCCGGCCTGTAGTGGGAGGGTCCCCGTATTGGACACCGCAGGGAGCAGGAGGAGCAAGGCTAGTCCCCAGCCCTGCCGTTATGCTACTTGGCTGCTGCTCCCACCCCACCCCAGAGGCGGTTGCATGGTGTGGACACCGAGGAAGGACAAGGCCGCCCGCAGCAGGCCCCCGGCGCTCTTCCTCCCTGGCCCTGCAGCAGCTGGGCCAAGCCTCATGTGGCTCCCTCCTGGGTGGAGCGAGGGGCCTTGGCCCTGGCAGGCCCATGTCCCCTGAAAGGCAGCCCAGGGGGGCAGGGCTCAGGCAGTCCGCAAAGGGCCGAGGGACACATCAGCAGCCCCTGGGCTGGGGGTTTGGGGCATCCCTGTTGGGTGGGGGGGGGGGGCGGACGGGAACTGCTCGGCTGTGTCATAGCCCCTGCACGGAAGCCAGCGGAGGGAGATTCTCCTGTAGCTCCCCGTGCCTGGGGAGAATCTGGGTCTGTCCCCGCCCTTGCCAAGATGCTCAGAGCAGCCCAGCTGGGTTTGCTGCGGCACGGCAGGGGTTAACGATCCAGCCGGGGCGGGGGCTGGGTGCCGGAGGGTGTAGCTCTGCCGCCCTCTAGTGGGGGTCCAGCGCATTGCAGCTGCTGGGCCCGCCCCATTAACCCCGCCGCGCCCGAGGCCAGCAGAGGGTCCATTGGGGGAGGAGCAGCTGGGCAGAGCCCCCCCACCTCCCAGGCTGCAGGAACTGATCCTGCCTCAGCCCAGCGCTGGGGCCCCCCCACCCCCAGGGATGCTGTTTGCTCAAGCGCCTCCTGGCTGGGGCCCATGGCAGCAGCATGGGCATCGGGGCACCCGGGCACCCCTCACCTCATTGCAGCGCCATTAGCAGCCCGGGCACGGATGCGCTGCCCGTCACAGCCCAAGGGTCTGGATAGAAAATCAACAGCTGCCCAGACAGGTGGGTACCCCTGGGGCTTCCCACCCTGCAGAGACACCACACTCCCGACCCGCAGCCCCCATCTCTCCCAGCCCCGGGCACCCCACACCCAGCTCTGCTGGTGCCCCTCAATCCCGACCCACAGCCCCCATCTCTCCCAGCCCCGGGCACCCCACACCCAGCTCTGCCGGTGCCCCTCACTCCCGACCCACAGCCCCCATCTCTCCCAGCCCCGGGCACCCCACACCCAGCTCTGCCTGTGCCCCTCAATCCCGACCCGCAGCCCCCATCTCTCCCAGCCCCGGGCACCCCACACCCAGCTCTGCCTGTGCCCCTCAATCCCGACCCGCAGCCCCCTGTGATCCCAGCCCCAGGCACCCCACACCCAGCTCTGCCTGTGCCCCTCACTCCTGACCCGCAGCCCCCTGTGATCCCAGCCCCGGGCACCCCACACCCAGCTCTGCTGGTGCCCCTCAATCCCGACCCGCAGCCCCTGTGATCCCAGCCCTGGGCACCCCACACCCAGCTCTGCCTGTGCCCCTCACTCCCGACCCGCAGCCCCCATCTCTCCCAGCCCCGGGCACCCCACACCCAGCTCTGCCTGTGCCCCTCACTCCCAACCAGCAGCCCCTGTGATCCCAGCCCCGGGCACCCCACACCCAGCTCTGCCTGTGCCCCTCAATCCCGACTCACAGCTCCCTGCTAGACCAGCCCCAGGCACCCCACACTGGGCTCTGGCAGTGCCCCTCACTCCCAACCAGCAGCCCCTGTGATCCCAGCCCCAGGCTCCCCCACCCAGCTCTGGTGGTGCCCCTCACTCCCGACCCGCAGCCCCCTGCTATCCCAGCCCTGGGAACATAGCGCTAATGGGTAAATTACGATGAACAGCTTTGAGCCACCAGTGCCGGAGCTCTTTAGGAGCGGCTGGTCTAGGAGCTGCTTCTCGGGGTACCTGATTAGGGGGGAGCAGGCTGGGCTGTCCCGTCTCCCAGCAGGAGCTCGATCTCCCCCGCCACGGAGCTGCGCTCCACCCCACACTGCTCAGGGCTGGGTTGGAAGCTGCTCTGGGGCCAGCCCCCGTCACACAGGGTGAGACCTCTCCTCCCTGCAGGCACCTGGGCTGGGCCCCCAGGCTGCCGGAGGCCAGGGGCCCTCGGCTGGGGGTCCTGCTCAGTTACTTTTCCCGTACCCTCTTCACTCCAAGCTGGGAACAGGAGTCCAGGCCCCCCTGGTCCGCTGGCTCCCTGCACGTCCACTGCTTAGACCTCTCCAGCCAGGCCTCAACCCAGCCCCAGTTCCCACCGCTGCCCCACTCCAGGAGCATGGCCCGAGGCGGGCCAGAGCACCCCCCCACCGCACTCCCTCCTGCTTTCCGGGCCAGCCTCTCTGCCCCCCAGCTAGGACACCTGCAGAGTGACTCAGCACCACCAGAGAATACAGCTCACCATGGGTGTGTCCCACCTGGGTGCGTGTCAGCTTCCTGCAGCCTGGGCCCCCCCCCCGTCTGTCTCACCCCCGCGGGGCGGCAGGCAGCCATAGCCAGGGCAGGATGGGATGAAGGGGGGCTGGGATTCAGGAGAAACTGGCCCACGCCTGCCCATGCTGTGCAGTCTCTCCTCCACCTGCCCCTCCCCAGGCTGCCCGCACCTACGGGGAGGGGTCTCCCAAAGGGCCTGGCTGCCCCCCGTGTCCCCTTGCCCAGCGAGCCAGGAGCAGCAGTGACAGCGAAAGGCCAGAACGTCAGGCCTGGGGCGGGGGGAGCACCAGGAGACCCAGGCTGAGCTGCCCCCCAGGACAGGTCACTGAGGGCTGGGGCAGGCCGGGCTGCTCGGAGGCCTGGCCAGCATAACCAGGGCTGGGGCCTAGCGCCAGGTGAGCCGGCAGCCCCCCAGGGACAGGGGGCACAAAGGACCTGCTCCCAGTGCAGCCGTGGTGGGGGTGCAGCGTGAGGACTAGTCATGCTGGGCCAGGCCTCACCTGGCATCTCCCAGCCCCGGGCAGAGCAGGGGGAAGCGCCCTTGAAACACAAGATCCCGCCGGGCAGGACCATGAGACCCCCAGGCGGTCCCCTGCCCTGGGCAGACCCTGCCCAGCACAACGCGAGGTCAGCGGGGGCTCTGGCTGCACCTGGCTGGATCCTCCCAGCTCCGCGGAGGGTGGGATCAGACAGCAGTGGGAAGGGGGACGCAGCTACATCCCTACCCCGTGCTGGGATGTGGCTCACAGCACCAGCGCGAAGGCTGCAGCGGGTCCGCCAGGCCGGCAACAAGGATCAGGCTGCAGAGGGCCAGCCCGTGGGGAGCGCAAGTGCAGGGGGCTCAAAGGCAGGCCAAGTCAGTGCCAGCTGCAGGGAAATCACTCTGGGGAGGAGCGGCCGAGTCACACAGTGCCAGAACTCCCCCTGCTGCCAACCCAGCCGCAGTGCAGCTGCCTAGCCCCCGGCTGGCATTGCTTGGAAGTGCTCACAACTCCATTGACCGGGGCTGCTAATTCCACCGCTGGCCAAACCATCCCATCAGCTGGCAAGCCAGGGGCCTGGCTTGTGACTCTGTGGGGCCCTGGCTGGCACATGTCAGGTACGGGGGCTCTCATGGTAGGGAGGAGACAGCAGGGGTTTGCACCTGGACAACATCTGTATGCAAATAAAATCCCCTGGCAGGGCAGAGCCCAGCCTGGTACGCTGGTGCCCAGGGCAGGTGGCCACGGCCATGGCCAAGGCTGCAGGAGAACAAGAATTAAGTTCTTCCTTTGGGGGTTGTAATTGAGCAGGTGGAGACAAGCGGTTAGTGCACAGGGCCAGGGGCGCGGACGCCTGGGTTCTAGTCCTAGCTCTGCTACTGGTGCGGATGCGTGAACAAGAACGAACCCAGATTGACTCTCAGCTCCCAGACTTGCGACCAGCCCATGATCGGCACTGTCAGGGAAACCCCCGCCGGAACCCGGGATTACCCGGCCGCTCAACCCTCCTGCTGCAGGGCAGCGGGGCTCAGAAACTGTGTGAGCAAGCAGCTGCTCCCTGGCAAGGGCCAGCGGGGCGGGCAGCATGTGCTCTGCCCCCTCGTGCCGCTGGCCCGGCCCATCTGTAAGCACGCCGTGCGCCCTGAATACAGCAGGCACCAGCAGCTCCACAGAACTCGTCTCGCTGGGCTCGCTCGTCTCTGCCTGGCAGCTGGCCGAGATCCAATTAGGTTAGCCCTGCAGGGACTGAAAAGACCCAGAGACCCAGATCTGTCAGCTCTGACTCCATACCACGCGCAGCGGAGAAGGGAGCGAAGGCAGCGGGGTGGATAATTACATCAGACAGAACCCAGCGCAGCCTGCCCACCATTAACCTTTCCAAAGCCCGGCCTGCTGCCCCCTGCCAGCGACACGGCCCCGGTGCCGACAGCAGCCAGTGTGGCCACAGGCTGTTGCCTCCTGCCACTGGCTCTCCTCTGCCCAGGGCCAGCCCTGCCGGGCACTGTGCGAGGCTGCCCACGAAGGCAAGGTCACGGCAGCACAAAGCTCCCACGCTGCCGACAGAAAGGGGCAGTCAGGGCTCGGCTCGGGGGCACCCAGGGCCAGCTGCTGCGTTCGAGGTGAGGTGCAGGAGGAAAGCGCGTGTGCGCCCGTGGGGGGGTGTTACTTTGAGGCCACTGGGACTCTGGTGCCAGGGCAGCAGGCCCCAGCTCCGCTTTGCTTAGCCAAGGGGGGAGGTTCCCACAGCCCAGCCAGGCACCAGCCAGCCCTCGGCAGGGACAGACCCTCCGCCGCTCCCACCCCCTCGAACCAGGAACATCCTGGGCTGAGTTAGCCCTTTGCACGGCGCCTCCCCCCAACGCTGCGGGGTTGGGAAGCCGTGGGACGCTGGGTCAGACAGGACCAGCCAGGGGCAGTGAAGCGGGTAACACCTCCCTCCGGCCAGGCTCGCTTTGTTCTCCGAGTTGAGCTGGTGCTCAGGGGAGGAAGCCAAGCCCTGGACGGGCCGGGCTTCGTCTGGCAGGTGCTGAGCAATCACTCCACTCAAGTGTCCCTGCCCGGCCAGCACAGGCCCTCAGCACCCCCGCCCCGGCAGTGCCAAAGGGCACCGCGCTGCATGGCAGGCTGGGGAAATGGTGTGAGCGGCGAAGGATTCGAACCCAGGTCTGCAGAGGGCAAAGGCCGCCATCCCGCCCCTTTAGAGCCATCGCTTTTCTCCCCTGCCTCAGCTTGCCGCGGGAGGGGCAGCGGTAGCATGCTGCGGGGCGCCAGGTCCCAGCGAAAGGCTGCTCGTGGTGAGTCAACACAAGCACTGCTCGCGGCCCGCCCAGGGCACGGTGCTCAGCCCACGTGCTGGGGAACTGCCCCCGGCCTCTGCTGCCAGCACAGCACAGCGCGGGGCAAGGCGCTTCGGAGGCAGCTTTCACCAGGGCGAGAGCTCGGCTGCGACAGAAAGGAAAGGAGACGGGCACAAGCTGAGCGGCAAAGGGTCGTTTTCAATGGCACACGACAGATTTACAAACACTGGGACGTGCTGGCTTGCCACAGCACGGCGAGCAGGACGAACCTGCCCCACGGAGACACGCGGCACAGCCTTTTGAGAAATGAAAAGGGGCCCCGCAGGTTGGGGGTGGGACCCCGGTGAGCCCGTCAGGCACCCTGAAAGCGAGACGCTGTAGGGAGGCATAGCCCTTTCTGGAGGGGGGGAGCCAGCTGGAAAGCACCGTGCGGATCATTCCCTGCGAAGATCCGAGTGCCCGGCCAGGGAGCCGGCTCCCAACGCTGTGCACAGCAAAGTCACGGCCATTGGCACGAGACAGAAGCTAAACGAGCACGTCGAGTACAACCCCAAACACGCCACCTACTCTGGCTGCCAGCCACACACAACACAGCTCAGCGACACTCCCGCCTCGGCCAGGAACTCTGGAGCCCTGGGAACCCCCCACGCTGCTTAAAACACATCCACAACACACACACACAACCCCTGATCTCAGCCTCGGGCTCCCCACTCGGGGTGGGGACTTGCACTGCCTCTCCCCAGTCCTGGCTGGGTTAACGAGCACGCCTGGCTCTGCCCAAGCGAGCGCTGCCTGGAGCCCCGCGTGGAGCGCGCTGGCCCCAGCATCTCAGGCCGGCCCCGTGCTCACAGCAGGATGAGGCTGGGGTTGCGCAGCTGCCTGTAAACGTGCAGGAGTTTTTCCGCCGTGGCACTGGCGTCGTCCCCGAGGCACAGACGGTCCCGCAGGGCCTGCACGTCCTTTAGCAGCATCTGCCCGGCAGAGAGGAGAGGGGTTAGGAAGCTGGATCCGCCGCTGCCTGCCGGGCCCTGGCCCCTCCGCACAGGCGTCCTGCAGCCACACCAGGGCCCAGCTGCAAATGTCATGGCAAGAGAGCCCCCCGGCCTCCTGGCTAACACCCCCCAGCCCCGCTGCCTCCTGGCTGCCAGGAGCCAAGCACTCAACGGGACCACGCCACGCTGGGCCTGGAAGCCTCTGCCAGTCTAGTGTGTCAGCCTCTGCAGGGTCTGGCTTTGCTGTCCACGAGCAAGGAGCCCCGCCGGCGTGGGCCCACGGCAGGGCTCCGCTCGGCGCCTGGGCTCGGCGTTTCACGCCCCGCAGTTCGGGAGAGGGGCGTTCTGCCCCCCTCTGCGGCTACACAGACGCACTCGCCCAATGTGCAGATTACCCCCCGCCCGCTCCACGCGCCCCCCGGGAACGCTGCCTACCTCGTGATTGGCTTGGATCTGGCACAGATACTGCATGCGGAGGTCAGGGGGACCGGAGCCCTGGGCCGCCTGCTCCAGCACCAGAGTCTGCTTCAGAACAGAGAACGTGGCATTAGAGGGAGCTGCTTTCGTGGAGCACTCGAGGCTGCCCCTAGGCAACGCTCGCCGAGGGGGGGAGCCTCGCTAGGCCAGACGCCTCGGGCATGGCTACGGCACTGGCTGGAGTTCGGCCAGGCCTGATACTGCTCCTGCTCCTGTCCTGTTGGAACTCTGCCTGCCCGGGGCTGGCCTGCTGTTCCTAGCAGCCACTCCCAGCCTCTCAGTGCCGCACCATTTGAAACACTCCCCCGCCCACCCAGCCTGGGTTTGAACGCATTGCAGCACCGACTCCCACTCCCGTTTCTGCGTCAGCCTCCAGGCTTTCCAGGCCTCAGCACTCCCCACTGACGGACCCCTCTGGCCCGGCTCCATTTAGTCACTGCCCTGAGCAGGGCCCACTCTTGTTTCAGGCTGCTACAGCCTCCAATGGCGATGGGGAGCGTGTTAGCCAGGGCCAGCCCAGTCACGCATTCCCCGGCTAGTGCCCCGCTGATTTCAAGCTGCACTGTCCAGTTCTGCCACAGGGTGGTGCCAAGGAGAGCCCACGTAAAGCAACTGCTCCAACCCAAACTGCACTGGGGCCCCTCTGAGCCCAGGGCTCAGGTCGCTCTGCCTTTGCCCATGCTCGGCTCTTACACAGCCCTGGTTCTGCTGGCTGGTCACGGACAGAGGCCACGCACAGCAGCTTATGCAGCACTGCCAGCGGCAAGCAGCAGGCTGGAGTCCGTGCTGGGGCCACGCTGGTGGCGAACGCGCCAGGTGTCCCATCCCAGCAGGCTTGGGGCCTGGGATGACCACGTAATAGCCGTGCAGCCACGGGAAGGCCTGCAGGCTGGACAGCGCAGCGCCATTCACGCTGCCCACTGGGAGCACATCCTGGGTGCACCCAGCACAGGCAAGGAAGGGTCGGACGAGCCCAGGTGACGAGGGTCAGAAGCAGCAGCTCCAGAGAGCCGAAGGGCTGGGAGGCGCCAAACCCCTCTGGCTGGTACGACCCGGGGACCCCAACTTAGCTCAGAACCAGGCCAATGGCGTGACAGAGGCAAAGCTCACTCCCAGCTAAATGACCCCAAAATAGAGGCGGCTCAAACAACCCCCGGGGCAGGCTGCAATGGGGCGGCTCCTAGTCGCTGCAAGCATAACCCCCTGTCTGTCGGGGGGTGGGATCGGCACCTGGATGCGCCGGATCACGGCTTGATGCACTCTGCACATCTCTGCCAGAGAAGGGCTCTGCATCAGGATCTCCACGGCCTGGATAGGGCCCGCTGGGCAGAGATTGTTCACGGCCACCTGCAAGAGAGAGGAGATCCTCACTGCAAACATTGCCAAGCCAGAGGGGTTGTCTGCGCAGAGGCTGGGGGCAGACCCCGGGGGCACCCCCTCGGCCACACAGCACAGCTGTGGATGGAGGAGGGTTAGATGCGGATCCCAACAGCCAGAGAGATCGGTGCTCTAGGGGCAGCGGCATGGGGCATTCATTCCTTGCCCCTCCCCGTCCATCGCCCATCTGCACTAGGAACACCTCCAGGCTCGCGGCAGCAGAAGAGGGGAACGATTCCCCCAGCCAGGCTGCCCTGGCCCAACCAACAACCTTAGAAGTAAAAGGTCGTTTGGTCTCCTGAACCGAGACTACACTGGGGCCTAGCTCAGTGCAGACTCATGGCATTTGCCGGGAAGCAGCGTGGAGCCCAGCAGGGGCAGTAATGCAGGAGGCCAGCAGGCTCCAGCCCTGCCCGGCAGCGTATGAGATGATTCGATGGCCATTCCCCAACGGATTTAATCCGGGAGACTTAGCCTGAGCAGAATTAACGCTGGCACTAATCACATTGGCAATATTAACGCTCTCGTGCATGAAGCAACCTGAACCAGGTCATCGCCAGCGTACGGCCAGCTGGGGCTCTCTCGCCGGAGGGTTAACCGGCTGTGGCAGGAGAGCCGGTTTGCAATTAGTCTTTTTCTTTTGCACTTAGAGAGGGATTTTCGCATTAAGGGAAAAGCCGAAGCAGATCATACCTAAACCAGCATCTAGCCACATTTCCCCTCACTTTGCAGAATTAGCAAAACACAGCGAGCCGGATGAGCAGCTAAAACCAGAGCTTTGCTGCTTCCCAGCTCCATGGATCCAGCAGCCAAGTCGTGATGCCGAATCAGGGCCATCACTGTCAAGTGATGGCAACTCAGCGGGACCGGGAAGGAGCAGCTGGGCTGAGCAGGAGAGAAGTCCTTATTCACACCAGTATTGGCAACAGCAGCCAGACTGGGGGGGGGGGGGGGGGGAGGGGAGCGCCGGGGGAGGCATGGAGAAGCAGCCCTCCCAGAGCCGCTGGCTCCGTTCACATTCTAGCTCGGTGCCTGGCGTCTGAACTCCTCAGACACGAAGGGCCGTAGCCTTGGACCAGGCTGGGAGCAATCGTCAGCCCCACAGGCAGAAAGGAGGTTGTGGATTTTAAGGCATCGCACTGGGACCTGGACAGTGCCCTGCTCTGCCATGCACCTGCGTAAGCTTGGCCAAGGCGCCCACCTACCTGGCAGGGCTGGGCAGCGCTGGCACCACAGGGACGAGGGCCAGATAAGGCCACTGGCAGATTTGACGCATGGCTGAACAGACGCAGAGAGAGCAGGGCCGGGACAATCCCGTGGACAAGGGGCTGTGTCCCCTTCGGGTCTGAGAAGTGAGGAACTCAGCTGACCCGTGGCCACCCCCCAGTCCCATAGGCAGCAGGGGGACAGCACAAGCCTTTGAAGAACCCGGGGGGCAAAGGAGGGGGAAACAGCCAGTTGGGCAATGCAGCCAGGTCCATGCGGCTTTTCACTGACCCCCCCCGGAGTGCAGCCCCTTGACGCCCATGGGCTTGGGCACCCGGTCCCAGGGGACGTTGCCAAAGGGCGTTTGTGAGGAGGGGTCAGCGCTTTGTCAAGCCCTGAGCGATGAAGGGACCTAGACCCTTCCTTCCCTCCCCACCGCAGTGGTTCCCTCTGGGCCTCCACTGGCAGAGCCCGGCCCCCGGCTTGCCATTGGCTGGTCCCTTGCCCCAAGACCCTGGGGCAGAAGCCGGCTCTTCAGGGGGATGGGTCGGGGGCTGTTTCCCTGCAGAGCTAACCCATTCCTTGCCTCTCGGACGAGCAGCTGCACCTCGCCTCCACGTGGGGCCAGGCCCCGCACTGCCGACACATCCTGGCTCCTCAGCGGCGCGGCCGCAGCGTTCTCCGCCAGCAGCCACTGCAGAGCAGCGCAGCAGAGCGGGGCTCCTGGGGGAAAAGGAGACAAAGCAGAGCCGGTCAGGTGGCTGCACACGCTCCCCTTCGCAGCAGCAGCCGGGGTCTCTCCAAGCACGAGCCCGGCGCCTCCCCCGCACCGCTGTCACGTTAGTCACGCTAAGCGAGCCCACTCGGAGAGGTCTCCCCCGGGCACCCCGCCACGCTCCTGTGGCACGAGGGAGGGCGGCCACACACGCCACACGACGGGCGGGGGTCAAGGCCTCCATGAAACAGCCCCCAACTAGTGCCACAGGACGCCCATAGGAGCAAAGGAGACAGCAAGCCTGGGCCCTTGCGGCCGCTCCTTTCTGTCAGAGGCAGATCCTTCCCATCCGCTCTCCCCGGGGAAGAGGATCCGCGGACACAAAGGAGCTGCTGTGAGGGCTGGTTCTGTGTGGCCCCAGGACGCTTGCTCTGTTAGACACTTCCCCTCCCGCAGACGAGTGCTGCCCTGTGGTTATGGGTTTCCACCGCCCCGTGGGAGACCCCAAGGTCTGATTTCTCACCCTGGGCTCTTGCGCACAGAGGCAGCGCCTCCTGGGGAGAGGAGAAGAGGGAGGTGACTGTGGTGCCAGCGTGCCAGCCACAGGAGTATGGTGGGGTTAACTCCACCCCGGGCCAATTTTCATTTCTCTGAGATCAGCGTTCGGCTCTGGCTAACGGCGCCACCAGAGCGAATGCTCCACGCACTGGCACGACGGACGGACCCTGCTCAGGAAGCCAGAGGGAGAGACGCTTGGCATAGCTGTGCAGGCGAGGTCTGCATCACACCTGGACACACACTGTGCAGTTCCTTCCCCCTCACCCACGTTGAAACCCACTCCGTTCAGACACAGCTCTAGCTTACTCCAATGGTGCCTTCACCCCACCTCGCACAGCCACTTCGAGAGACTGAGTCCTGGCATTGCCAACAGCCCAGCAGGAGACAGACTGTCTGCTCTTCCCCAGGCAGAGGGGTGGCGATCCCACGGACTGGCCATGAAGAGATGCCACCCCACTCCAGCAGGCCTGGATGGGCTCCAATAGGGGCAGCAGGAATGGAATTCCAGCCCTGGTTTCCGGACTGGTGGGCTAGTCCCTGTCCGTGGGTGTCCAGGCCAGATCGCGCAGCGGTGGCAGTGCTGCACAAGGGAATGCTATGTCACAAGCTCACAATCCAGGGGGTCATGCCCAGGCAGGGGAGGGGGCACAAAATCCTGGTTTATGAGAGTCGAAAATTAGCACAAAGCATCAGCAGCGCCAGGCAGCCGGCCTGGGTCTGGGCTTCTCGCTGCAGACACAGCTGGGACAGAGACCGACTCGGGCAACCCTCATTTGATCACTTCAGCTGATCCGCACAGGCGGTATTTGAATATTTGAACACCCAGGCAGGCCAGCCACGTAGCCCCCACAAGCGTCAACGTTCGTTATCCGTGGCCAAGCAGCCCCCCAAACAGCCCTGGAAACAAGACAAATCAAAGAGCCTCTGAGCGTCCGAAGGGAACGACTTCTGGCAAGCGATCACAGAGCCCAGCCCTGCACAGGGGGAACCACTGCAGCAAATCCACCCCAGGACAACGTTGCCTGGACAGAAACACGCACTAGGAGAATTACCAACCTTCACAGAAGCTCTTCAATGCATTTTTCAGCAGCTCCGATGACAC